>NC_092804.1:132941879-133264379 GCF_040954645.1 Diabrotica undecimpunctata | reverse complement strand
ATTATTAAACATTTCATAAACCTCCTTTTGAGTTTTTGTTTTATTACCACAACCAATCATAATTAAAATGTCTAATCCTAAAGTCTCGGACAAATGAGCCATAATTAAATTTAATACGCTTACAAATATTATACTGACGTCTTTTAGTAACTTTAAATACCTAAATAACAGCAGTCTAATAGATTCATATCAATTGTTTATTTGGCTTTTTGACTAATATTTTATTATCTTCAAAGTTTTTTCCCTAATGTTTAGCAGAAGAAATACGAAAATACCTAATTATTTCTAAAGTATATTTTTATAGATATATTATTATGATCTGCTTAAATCAAATTTCTCAGGGTTACTTTACTGCATGAAATTTACTTTTATTTATACAAATTTTTATGGTTGATCAAAAAAATATTCTCGCAGATAGGTTTAAAAACTCTTTCTGGGTTGCATATGTCGCATATTTAGCTGACATTTTTGAGAGTATAAATATATTAAGCAAAAAATTGCAAAGAAAGAATATTAATATCATTTCAGCGAGAGAAATAGTGTCAGCGTTTGGATTAAAGCTGCAATATTGGAGACAGAAAGTAAAACAGAACAAGATAGCTTCTTTTTCAGGGTTAGCTTTGTTTTTAGAAGATTGCGAAAATATTACTTTTGCTGACATCAAGGATACAATTGTAAGACATCTTATCAAACTCAGAAAGCAATTTTAAGATTACTTTCCAGATCTTGATACACGTACTGTCAGTTGAATTGTAGATCCTTTTAAATGTGAAATTGCTATAATACCAGAAGAACTGTCAGGTTTGGCAAAAGCAATTCTTAAACTTTGATCTAATACTAAAGCACGTATTCAATTTGAGAGCAAAATAAATCTGTCGTCGTTTTGAATGTCAAAAGCTGCAAAATTGCATATAAAGAGGCGTTTAAAAAAATTGTTGCTATTTGGAACAACATATTTGTGCGAACAAGGCTTTTCCACTCTAATTAAAACAAAAAGGAAGAACAGAAATTGATTAAATGTATATATATATATATATATATATATATATATATATATATATATATACAAGGATTTCCACAGTTTTTACTGTATTCCTTTACTCAACCGTTTTTTCCAATTTTTACTGTTTAGCCAGTCCCCTTCCTGTAGGTTTCTTCTACTCATTGCTTCGTCCACTTTATCTCTGAAAGATCTTCGGGTTCTCCTCTCTTTCATCTTCCTATCGTTCTCCACTCTGTTATTCTATGTACTTCTGACTTCGATGTAGTCTATTATGTCGGAGTTCATTCCCATTCTCCTCTTAATCTCCATGTTATTTATTCTATCTCTTCTTGTTACTCTGCAGCTTCTCCTTAGGAATTCCATCTCTGTTGCTCTTATTTTGTTTTTGGTTTTCTTATTTATTGTCCAATTTTCACACCCATAAGTGAGGATACTTCTTGTCATGGTATAATATATTTTTTTCTTTGTTTTCATGCTGATGTTCTTATCCCACAGTACCGGGTTCAATTTTCGTATGCAGTCTCTTGTTTATCCTAGTCAATTTTTTATATCTTCCTTCGTTGTTCCTTTGTTTGATATTATCAAACTTAAATACTTATACTTGTCTGTTCCTTTGATTTGTTTACCTTCGTCTATTTCCAGCTGTTTTATTTCTGTATTCTCCGTTGTTAGGTATTCAGTTTTCTTTAGGTTTATTTCCATCCCATTCTTTGTATATTCCTGCTTCAGTTTTCTCATCATAAATCTGAGGTCATCCTCGTCTTGTGCGATCACTATTTGGTCGTCGGCAAAACTTAGCGTATATAGATATTCGTTCCTTACTGGTATACCCATTCCTTCGCACTTTCTTTTCCATGGTTTCCGGGTTTTTTTCCAGGAATATTTTGAACAGGGTGGGGGATGTGGAGCAACCCTGCAGTAGTCCCTTTGTCATCTTAAATTGACTGCATATTCTATTGCCCGTTTTGATAGCTACTTCGTTATTCTTGTAGAGTGCTTTTACCGCCTTTATTAATCTTCGTGTAACTTCGATGTCTTCCATTGCTTCCCATAGCTTGGTTTTAGGTATTGAGTCATATGCCTTCTTAAGATCAACAAAAGCCAGATGGACGGATCTATTTTTGGCCATTATTTTTTCTATTAGTTGTTCGACCGTGTAAATGTGATCTAAGCATGCTTTCCCCGCTGTGAAACCTGCCTGATCTTCTCCGATTTTATCTTGTATATATATTTCTAATTTTTCCTTTATGGTCTTTCCATACAGTCTGCCTATAGACGATATAATGCTGATTCCCCGATAGTTTTCGCAGTTTTTTCTATTTCATTTCTTGTATATTGATGTCATATATGCTTGGGTCTATTTTGCCGGTAAGTCTTCTCCATTCAGTGCTCTCTCAAACATTTTATGTATTATACGGAATAACTTTTCCGATCCGTTTTTTATCAATTCATTTGGTATTTTGCCGGGACCTTCTGCTTTTTTGTTCTTTAGAGTTTTAATCGTTCTTTTTACCTCACCTAGGCTTAATTCGATTTCGTCATGTGTGTACATTTCTATTCCGTCTATTTCTGATTCTTTGAATTCGGGGCGGTCTTCGGTTAGCAATTTTTTATAGTATTCTTGCCATTCGTTTTCTTTGATTTGACCGATCTTGATTTTCTCTGTCTTATTTCTTTGGAGCGACTTTAAGATGCGCCATGTCTCTGAATTTCTCGTTCCTCCTATGTGCTGTTCTATCTCTGTGCATGTTTTTTCCCACGATTAAATGTCACAGACTGTATTCAAATCGCTCTTACATCAAAAAGTCCCAATTTTGAAGCAATTGTATCGAATATGAGACAACATCATTTCTCCAAAACGTGAAGGAAGAATGTTTTCAATTATTCTTTTTTTTTCTAATTTTTTCAATTTTAATTTTTGTTTATACCACCATTATTATTATTATAATTTGTTACAGTACCCCAAATTGTCAACCCACAAATTGTACCCCAATGGGTATCAATTTGTTATATACAGTTGAGGAAAAAAAGTGATAATATTTATTGTTATTTTGTAATTCATACTATATTTTTCTTGTATTATTAGAGTCTAATAATAAATAACAAGAAATTATCATTCACTTATATTTTCTGTGTGGGTGATTTTTTTTTCCTCAACTGTATATTACATAATATTATTATTATTAACGTTATGTATTACTAGGTATTACATTAATAAATTGAATAAATTATGTTTACATTAAATTTTCAGTTATTGTTTTCTTTTCAAAATTATCATGGGGGCTATAATGAAAGATGCTAAAAAGAAGCGATTTCGTTTTTTTTGCTCTTCGCCATGGGGTAATATCAACTCACACAAAAATATTTTGGGGTAATGATTAAAAAAGTTCCCCGACCGCTTGCGCTGGTTTAAACCGACAAACCAATTCCAGGTTACTGTTTCTTTAAGTAATGTTTTGTTACCTCTTGAAACTAAACATAATTGTTAAATTATTCACAAAATTTATCTTTATTAAACCACCATTTTTAAAAAGTGATAAATGGTTTACATTATACAGACATCGCGAAGATATGTTGACATATAAAATAAATGACTATCGTTTTTGGAAAAGATCCAAAACTAATAAGACTCGCTTTAGCGTAATCGAGTTTTTATATTAATTTATAACTGAAATAGAGAAAAGTTAAATAATAATATTATGTGTCTATAATCTTATTAAAAAATATCCAAATATTCGATATGACAAAAACAAAAAACAATTAGTATATTGAGCAATTAGAAAAATTTTAGTTAAAGTTGGATGTCCAATTTACATTTTGATGACGCGTTTTGGCAAATATTTCACGTAATAAATCATCGTTGTTTGTCGTTCTCAATTATAAAGGCTGTTTTAATCATATATCTACAATATAGCCATCCAAAAGTCTAATTAGAGCGGTATGTGAAAAAAATATTGGGTTGGTATTTAAACAACTTAAACTAAAACTAGTTTTGTTTTTGTCAACAAGTCAAAGGAATAGTGACAAATTTACATACATACATATAAAATGTTTGCGAAGTTAAACATTACAAACGAATATTTAATATTAACAATTTAAGAAACGACAAAAACACTAAATAAAAATATAAAAAGATGAAATATATTCATAATAGGCAAATACCTTCACCAAACTAGTACTATTGTGTAAAAACTATACGTAGGTACTAGGTTTTTGAATAGAAACAATGTTTCAAAAAGTGTGATTTGATTTTAAGCTTAAACGATAACAAGTTAAGATTTTTTTACTTCATCTATCAAAAAGTTATATAAACCAACATCAGTTGAATTTTTTATGCTCTTTGTCACCTAAAACGTTGTGCTCTAATAGCATCTCTAGATATTGTATCGTGATCATGGAAGTTGGAGTTTATGTTAAACTTACCTTTGTTGGCATGAATTTCAATCAGCGTCTAATATATAAAGAGTGAAGGTAGTGGCATAATATTTTAATCCAGAAATAAAGGTTTACAGTGTGCTCTTGCAAGTATCCTTACTACTCTTTTTTGTTGTTTAAAAATTCGATCTGCGTGAGAAGAATTACCCCAAATAGTTATTCCGTACTGTAAATGGCTATGGAATAGGTATAGTACTAAGAAGCACATTCTAAGGGTACTTTTAGGAATCATATAAACTAAGTCCCGTAATAAAAATATACTTGCAATATACTAGCAAGTCTAGAACTTCTTCTCACGCAGATTGAATTTTTAAACAACAAAAAAGAGTAGTAAGGATACTTGCAAGAGCACACTCTAAACCTTTATTTTTGGATTTAAATATTATGCCACTACCTTCACTCTTTATATATCTTCTTCTTTCAGTTAAAACTACTTGCTTAAGCAATTTAAATTATCATTTAAGTTTAGAGTAAAATATCCTTATTTACCTAATATTAAACATTTATTTTTTCACAATTTTCTCCGCATGAAAACTTAAAATTGTTCATTAAACATTATTAAAATAAACTCTATTTTACAATAAACGGTTTAAATAATTGATGGATTCGACCGTTACTTGATGGAAATTCATTTTATGTAACAATAAAACACTGAAAACTTTGTTTTCAAAACTTCCACAAAATTTATTTTAAATTCTTATCACTACAGCTGTTTCGGCTAATTGCCTTTCTCAAGTGATCTGTTTTTGGCATGGGTTTACACTTTATAGTCTCTAATGAAATATGTTGAGGTGGGGAGAACTGTTTGTCTCAAGCTGGTCATTCAGAATTATATCTGTGTTTTTAAATTTGTTGATTTCCATAGATTCTAACAAAGATAGCTTAAGGCCTTTATTTTGAATGTGTAGAATTTTGAATTTGTCATTAAAAGAATGATTATGATCTAGAAGGTGAAGTGCGTATGTAGAATCTGTTTTTCTATTATTGAAAGCCCTTTTATGTTCTGCTATTCGTTTATTAAAATTTCTACCTGTTTGACCAATGTAAGTTTTTGCGAAGTCGCCACATTTAAGTTTGTACACACCACTGTGTAAGTGTTTTTTATGTTGGCTCTTGTTGTTTTTAATATATTTGCCTAGGTTGTTATTTGTTCTGAAAGCTGGTGTTATTCCTTTCTTTTTTATGTGTTTGGCTATTTTTGTTGATATTTTGCCTTTATATGTAATCGAGCAGAAGGTACTGGGTTTTTTCTCTGGTGGTGGAAATACTAAGTTCAGGGCTTTCTTGTGTAGTTTTTGATTTAACATTTTATTAATTGTTTGTTCGTTGTATCCATTGTTTACTGCTATTTGCTTAATGATATTTAATTCTGTGTCAAAATTGTATTTTGACAAAGGAATTGCTGTTAATCTATGTAACATACTATGACAGGCTGTCAGTTTATGTTGGGTGAGATGGGATGATAAATTGTGAATAAGCGTGTCAGTATGGGTAGGGTTATGAAATATGGAGAAGTCATGTTTGTTTTTAAGTCTGGTAATTTTTAAATCTAAAAAATTTATGGATTGATTTTGTTCTGTTTCTATTGTAAATTTAATATGACTATGAAGAGAATTAATATACGATAAAAATTGGTCAAGTTGCCTGTTAGTTCCTGTGAAACATACCAGTACGTCGTCTACGTATCTCCACCAATATAAAAAATGTTTGAATATGGGATGTTATGAAATCTTTGTCTCTAGATGATCCATAAAAATATCTGATAGCAATGGGCTTAGAGGATTGCCCATTATAAGTCCTGTACTGTTATTTGTATATAATTCATTATTAAATTCAAAGTAGTCCTGGATTATGCAAACTTCAAGAAGATGTAAAATTTCAGATGTAATGATTGGATTTGTACTATTTTGGTCTAAAAGGTTTTTTACTAGAATAAAAGTTTCTGTAGGAGGGATACTAGGAAAAAGATTTTTTACGTCAAATGAAATTAATCTGGAGTTGTTAGGTAACTGAAAATGTTGTATTTTATTAACTAGTTCTATTGTATTTTTTATGGTAAATTTAGGTGAAAATTTAGTGTGTTCTAAAATAATCTCTAACAGTTTTTTTGAAAGTTTATATGACGGACCTGTATAAAAAGACACTACAGGTCTTATTGGGTGATCCGGTTTGTGTAGTTTAATGAAAGAGAATGAAATTTTGTGGAAGTTTTAAAAACAAAGTTTTCAGTGTTTTATTGTTAAATTAATGGTTTGATTGACCAGAATTTATTTTGAAAAAACAAAAATTTGAAAATTCCAAAATATTCGATATTTTTGTCCATGAGTGTATTATATATATATATATATATATATATATATATATATATATATATATATATATATATATATATATATGTATATATATATATATTTATATATATATATATATATATATATATATATATATATATATGTATATATATATATATATATATATATATTTATATATATATATATATATATATATATATATATATATATATATATATATATAATTACAGCAACCAATATTTTTGGCAATTTTGCGAAAAAAATAATCACGTATTTCTGATTATGTATGTAATTAATATTTTTAAAATTACAGTAACCGATATTATGAATTATTATATTAATATGTAATTATTATTCTTAGTATTATTAATTAAACATATCGCTTAAAGAACAAAACATGATTAACTCAGTGGGTTAACTTAGAAATGCAAATATTCCTCATTTCTTCATAATTTAGGCGAGATACTAATATATTCACAAACAAAAATTTCAGTTTTCATTATTCCTTACATCGTTGCTACTTTACTAAGTTTATTTTTACTGTAGCTCTTATGAATAAAGTTTTTATGTCTTTGTACAAACTTCACAAAGACAGTTTTTATAATTTCAAGTATTCTGTTAAAGAGGCAGGTTAAATTTGGAGTTTTATTATACTTTATTATCGACAGTGACAAACCAAGGAACCTACAAGTTTATTTTATATAATAGAACTTATCCTGAGTCAATTGATCTAACATCGAATAAATAAATAATTACTTTCTATTCGATTGTTTTGTTAAACTGAAAAATAATAAATTAGTCCCTAACTCTAAATTATAGGCTTGGTCGAAGAAATCGACTATCTGTTGTGTAAATTAACAAGACCAATAAAACAAATAAAATTAGAAGAGAAAACTGAATATAGGCAAAAGATACAAGACTATGAATTGATCTGTTTGTAGAACATTGTATTGTAGCTAAAATATTTTTAAGTCTAATGTAAACTGAAATCAAAATATGAGTCCCTTTAAAAAAATCAAAAGAAGGCTTTAGAAATACTTTTAGTCAGTCTCTTAAAAGCTGGCACAAAAATCAAATAAAATCTTAATCCACAGAATGTTACAGAAGAAGTACTTAAAAATCAATTACCCAAATGAGGAGTAGTTGTGTTAACTTATTTTGCCAATGCTTTCCTTGATTTTGAGAAGTTGGCTTGAGAACTTGTTTCTGTTATATGGAAAGAAGCGATCTAACAACTTAACCCTCTATTGCATGAATATATGCATGAAACTGCTTAAAACAGATACTACTTTTAGAATGAAAGCATAAATGCACCTTACATTTTTCGCACTGGACCCTTGATTTCTTGCATGAAAACCAAATAAAGATAAACTAACATAAAGCTTTCAATGATTTTGTGGAATATATATAAATATATATACAGAGTGGCCTAAAAGTCTGGAAACGGCCAATTATCTCGTAAATTGCTAGTCATAATTGTACAAAATTTGAGGTACACCTATTTTGGTATACGGAGATTCCATATTTGATATTTGCAATGTTGCCAGATTTGCCGTTTCTCTTATATTATTAGTAACTTTGGTGTTTCAAATTCATCACCCTGTATAGTCAGTCATTATTGGAATCTCCTATTCAATACGAGTTCAACGATATGTAACACTTATAATTTTATGTAGTCTGGAAGGTCTTAAATACATAAAACAATACAAAATATGTAGATTTTATTAAATTTAAATATTTAAATGTAGAATCCTGTTATTTTGACATTTGTTCACCATTTACATTGTTAACTAAAACTGACAGTAGTTGTGTTTCGAAAAGATCTGCAAGATAAATTGCTTCTATAAAATGGCCCTTAACAACGAAAAAGAACGAATTACTATTCTAATGATGAGAGGGTACGGTGATAGAAAAAGATCTTATTGTGAAGTAGCCAACTTGTTCAATGATACTTTCCCAAACCATTCTCCTATTCATAAGGCGACGGTACAAAAAAATGTAAAGCGATTTGAGGAATCTGGAGAAGTAAAAGATAGATACCCATCAGGTAGACCGAAAAGAGTCATGAATGACAACAAAACTATAGATATAATGCAAAGTTTTGTTGAAGATCCACATACATCCTCAAGCGGATACTAAGAGAATGGTGTGGTTGCTTTACACCTTAACTTTCTTCACTTACCATTCGTAAGTTATTTTCCATGTTTTTTTATATTCTTACCTACCACCTTTGTATTCTTTTAGATTGAACTGATGAAGCTTGTAAACTAAATAAGCGAAACGTCTTCAAATATAGGAATGGAACTGTGATTTCCTTTTATTATTCCTCCTTTGACCGATATCCTCGTGACCAAAAGATTTATTTTTTTGAACTTACTTATTATATATGTATACATATATATATATATATATATATATATATATATATATATATATATATATATATATATATATACATATACATATATATATATATATATATATATATATATATATATATATATGTATATACATATATATATATAATATATATATATAATATATATATATATATATATATATATATATATATAGAGTGGCCCAAAAGTCTGTAAACGGCCAATTATCTCGTAAATTGCTAGTCATAATAATTGTACAAAATTTGAGGTACACCTATTTTGGGATACGCAGATTCTTTATATGATATTTGCACTGTTGCCAGATTTGCCGTTTCTCGTATATTATTAGTAACTTTGGTTTTTCAAATTCATCACCCTGTATATACAGTCATTATTGGAATCTTCTATTCAATACAAGCTCAACCATATGTAACACTTATGATTTTATGTAGTCTGGAAGGCCTTAAATAAATAAAACAGAAGCCTGGCAATGCCTAATTGTCTCAATAAATTTTTTAATACTAACTATTTTCAACTACATTAAAACGTAACAATTGATATATTACAACATTTTTTAACATAATGGTTACTTTATCAAGTGTTCAAAATGTGCTCCATTTGTGAGTTGACAGTACCCTAATCTATGGTAGAATGCGTCTACCACATTTCTCCATGATTGTCTAGATTTTATTCGAGATTCATCGATAATTCGTTGCCTTAGCTCTGCAAGACTTGCTGGTTTAGTTTTGTAAACTGAATTTTTCATCTTTAGGATTGAAATCAGGTAAACGTGGAGGCCATTCAATTCTACCTTATTCTAAATAACGCCGAACGTTTGCACCAAAATGAGCTGGATCTCCATCTTGCAGAAACCATACCTGATTAAAATTGGCCTCAAAAAAGTTTCTTAGTGTAGGAACAATTTCATTTCTAAGTAACATTTCGTAACTATCTGACGTTAAATTTCCTTCAATAAAAAATGACCCAATTAACTGAGTACCTACTATACCTGACCATACATTTAATTTTTGTGGTCTTTGAGTATGGTTTTCACGCATCCAATGTGGACTTACGTCACTCCAGTACTTTAAACTGTGTCGATTTACACTTCCACACTGTGTAAAGTTTGCTTCATCGGAAAAATATATTCTGTTAACGAAATTTTTATCATTTTTAATTTTATCCATCATTACCTCAGTAAACTTTAATCTACGATCGAAGTAATCTTCACTTAATTCTTGCATTAGGTTAATTTTGTATGGTTTAAATTTATTCTTACGTTATACTCGTAAGACTGAAGAACGACCTACATGTCGCCATATCCTCTCATCATTAGAATAGTAATTCGTTCTTTTTCGTTGTTAAGAGCCATTTTATAGAAGCAATTTATCTTGCAGATCTTTTTGAAACACAACTACTGTCAGTTTTACTTAATAATGTAAATGGTGAACAAATCTCAAAATAACAGGATCCTACATTTAAATAATTAAATTTAATAAAATCTACATATTTTGCACAGTTTTATGTATTTAAGACCTTCCAGACTACATAAAATTATAAGTATTACATATGGCTGAATAGGAGATTCCAATAAGGACTGACTATACAGAGTGATGAATTGGAAAAACCAAAGTTACTAATAATATAAGAGAAACGGCAAATCTGGCAACATTGCAAATATCAAATATGGAATCTCCGTATACCAAAATAGGTGTAGCTCAAATTTTGTACAATTATGACTAGCAATTTACGAGATAATTGGCCGTTTCCAGACTTTTAGGCCACTCTGTATATATATTTATATATATATTCCACAAAATCATTGAAACCTTTATGTTAGTTTATCTTTATTTGGTTTTCATGCAAGAAGGTACATACGCTGGTTTTTGTACGTAGACCAATTTTATCAGACGACTTAATGCAAAAGTTGAGCGGTTCTCCGAAAGTGACTTATTTATTATGAAAACGTCATTTTATTTTTTATAAAACCTTATAACCACTACCGGATCGATTTGACGAATTTTAATTTTAAAATATTTGTATAAAATAAAATCAAATCGAATAAAATATGTTTATAATTGTGTTTATGCTTCCACTCCCAGACAACAACACATCATTATTTGATTTTTTCAAACCATTATAATATAAAACATCAAAAAACACATTTAGATCAAATTGATTAACTTGATAATTTTATGTTAACTGTATTATATTTCCTGTTTCAGTAATATAATGTTTCTAGTAAACACTATTGGGAAAATAGGCTTTATAAACAAAAATACCAACACCGTCTTAAGACGGTCTTGTCGGTTTACGTCTAAAAAATATTCCCTTCACTATGAAATTTTGATATCTTTTTGTACGTAGGAGCATGCTTATTTTCCTGTCCTTCTATTATTTTTCTTTTCAGTGATAGATGCATCGTCAAAATCCTAACCATAAGAACAAAATAAATTTGGAAGAATTGTCTGATGAACAATTATTCGAATTCATTGATTCCGTTGAAACCGACGGAGTAGTATTTTGGATCCCGACTATGTTGATGATAATATTGGGCCTGACAGCCTATTCGAGGTATCAGAGGCTGTCACAATTTATTGACAAATACACTCAGGAAATGTTTGAAGCTGAGTCAACCGATGCATTTTTAAATGATATAAATTTGTCACTGGATATTAGAAACGTTAATCAACTAGCAGCTTCCTTAACATGAGTTTTGAATGATGTAGTGATCGATACATTAAATATTTACATTAAATTAAATTTTAAAGTACAACGAGCATCCACATCCACTGCTACAAATGCATGTTTTAAACCAGCCAAAAGAGCTCGATCTTCATTGCCAACTCTTGAAGATACTGGGCCATTAATTCAACTTAATGATGTTGGCTATACTGTAGGAGGTAATATTATAATAGCAAATATATACGTGGTGTAATCGCTCAATGCGTTTACATGTAAATAAGGTGGCTTTTCGTAGCAAGTCATCCCTTCCTTGGACAGTCAAACAGCTTCAAACACCGATGAAATTATTTAATTATTTTTTTTAACGTCGATATCGTTAAACTGATTGCTGAAGAGAGAGACCATTGTGCTTTGGAAAAAACTATAAATACAATATTCAGCACAACTGCAGACGAAATAAGACATTACATTGATATAACGCTGTACATGTCTATATATCGCTATCCCAACATGGATAGTTATTGGGGAAACATTGCTTTTGTGCTAATTTAAAACGGTTTGACATCGAAACGATTTATTTCCATCAAGAAGTATTTTTTGTCCGTTCAATATGAGTTACACAGAAGAAAAGTGAACTAGGATATGATTCATTATTCTGGATTCGTACGTTAGCTAACAAACTGAATGGCAGGTTTGATTCCATCTCCAAAACGGCTAGACTTTGTGTTGATAAACAGATGTGCTCTACAAAAACGAAATACCATTTGTGTTAGTATATGCCAAATAAGCCGCACAAATGGGGTGTGAAATTGTTGGTTCTATGTGATTCACATGGTTTTGCCAATCGTTTTGAAATTTACAATGGTGCCGGATATAATGTAGTCTTGCCTGGTACACCAGACCTAGGAGCAAGATGTGCATCACATCTTGTATTTTGACAACTTCTATACTTCGCTTCCTCGTTTGGTATAATTATGTGCAAGAGAAATGTATAGTTTTGGCAGAGTAACAGGTAGTTAAATTTTCCGTAGTTTCTATTATTCAAAATGATACATGTTGTAATTTTTAATTTGTAGCTAATCGTATACCAGCGTGTAAACTGCCAACTACTATTGAAGTAAATAAAGAAAGTAGAAGGTGTTCCATAGAATATATGACCTTATGTTATAAGATCGACGTAAGCACTGTATTATTGAAGAATAACAAATGTGTCCGACTTGTATCAACATATGTTGGCATTAAACCTTTAATAAGTACCACTCCAAATCAACAAAAAACAAAAGTACCTCGGTATCACAGGAAGCAAAGGAAACACATCGAAGTTGATTGTCCACAAATCATACGTGAATATAATGTTCACACGTGTAAAGTAGATTTGATAGATAGCCTTATGGGTCGATTTCGTATTCAAGCTAAAATCAGAAATATTATGATTCGGATATTCGATCATTTTGTCGTCATGGCCATCACAAACGCATTCATACTATATACACGTATATCTAACGAGAAGGCAAAAAATTTTAGTGACTGTTGCAAAGAGAAGAGGTTTCTATCTCTTCCAGAATTCAATGAAGAGATAGCATCTGGCCTAATTTCTTTTAAGGAAAAACGAAATGTACATCGACCATTATCAGCTCAAAATGGTGAACCTGGTTCTTCTGGTACATCAAGTTTTTGATGTACGTTTTCATAGTGAAAACTATTTTCCAGTTTGAAAAAGGCAAGAAGAGGTGTAAGCTGTGTAAAAAATTGATAAGCAGCTTGTCTGTTTTAAATGTAACCTTCACTTATGCGATAAAGTCAATAAAAATTATTTTTGGGATTTTGGGAAAACTAGTAATTTTGCCAGTCGGGGATCCAATTAATTACCATATACAATCACACATAAACAATTTCACACCCCATTTGTGCGGCTTTTTGTAGAGCACATCTATCACAAAGAATGGCCGTTTTGTGGATGGAATCAAACCTGTCATTCAGTTTGTTAGCTATCGTACAAATCCGAAATATTGAATCATATCCTGGTTCACCTTTCTTTTTTCGTTGTGATTGATCTTAAAAGGATAAATATTTGTTAATGACAATAAATCGTCTCGACATCATACAGTTTTGAATTGGCACAAAAGCATTGTTTCCCCAATAACATAGATATGTTGGAATAGCAATGTATAGTGATAGCAACATGTACAGCGTTATACCAATGTAATGTCTTATGTCGTCTGCAGTTGTGCTAAATGTTATTATATGGTATTTATATTTTTTTTCAAAGCCCAACGGTCTGTCTCTTCAACAATCAATTTAACGATATCGTTAAAAAAATAATTAAATAATTGCATCGGTGTTTGAAGCTGTTTGGCTGGTCAAGGAAGGGATGAATCACCATGAAAAGCTACCTAATTTACATGTAAATGCATTGAACGATTACACCACGTTAATTTGGAAAGCTCTTTTGAGTTTTTTTGATATTGTATTCAGAGCTGTAATAAAAAAGACAATATACCCAACGTATAAATATGTTTTTTATTACAATCTTACCTCTTCCAGTATAACCACCATCATTAGGTTAAATTAATGACTCAGTACCTTCAAGAGTTGACAATGAAGATCGAGCTCTTTTGGCTGGTTTAAAACATGCATTTGTAGAAGAGAATGTAGATGGTTCTTGTACTTCCAATCGTCCAAAACTAGTATTGAGGAAGCTGCTGGTTGATCAACTTTGCTAATATCCAGTGACAAATTTATATCATTTATAAATGCATCAGTTATCTTAACTTCAATCATTTCCTAAAAACATTCGTCAATAACATGTTATTTAGCCTCTGATACCTCGGATAGGCTATACGGCTTTTCAGGCTCAATACTAGTATTTACATAGTTGGTATCCACGATACTATCGTCACTACTAAAAATGCTCTCCTCGGTTTCAACGGAATCAATAAATTCGAATAACTGTTCCTCAGATAATTCTTCAAAATTGATTTTGTTCTTATGGTTACGATTTAGACGATGCATCTATCATAGAAAAAAAAAAATAATACAACGACAGGAAAATAAGCGTGTTTCTACGTACAAAAATATAACAAAATTTCATACTGAAGGGGATATTTTTTATATGTAAACCGAAAAGACCGTCTTCAGACTGAAGACGGTCTTTTCGGTTTACATATACATTACTGAAACATAGACATTACTGAAACAAGAAATATAATATACTTACCATGAAATTATCAAGTTGATCACTTTTATCTAAAGATGATTTAAAAATAATGTTTAGGAAGAAATAATTTTCACTGTCACTTTATGGGATGTTAGCACTTTATTAACGATAAAAACGTAATCGCGATGCCATAATGCGTTTAGTTGTATAGAATAACGTCTAGTAAGGTTTTTAAAGTTGGACGTCGTTACTGTCACAGCAAAAACATTCGGTGTAAAATTTATAAGCTAAAATACAAAGACTGTCTTAAGACGATCTTTCCTGTTAGAGGGTTGAGTGAGGTGAGAGGCCCTTGGCTTAAATCTGATAATAAAATTACCTTTGTTTATTGTATATTACTCACAAGGAAAATAAATTTCTTGTAGTCGGATGTATACCATAAATCACAAAAATTTGGACTGGATATTCTGTCTCCGGAGGCGTGTCAGCCGGGAGCTGACAGCCGTGCCGGACGCATCAAGGAATTTGGATATTGGTCAAAATACTTGTGAATTCCAAGTTTGGCCAAATCAAAATTTCTAATTGACTCGATGCAGGGAAATTCCACTTTTGCTTCGTAAAACAAAGGATTTGTTTTACATAAAAGCAGGTAGATTTTCTCTCATCGGTCAGTCGAGCTTGCCTCTTCTTCTGTAGACCTAGTCGGTGCTATTATTGTTCCAACTAAGCTATTTTTTTTATTTCTGATTTCCTTTATACCTTTTTATTTTAGCATTATTGTATATCCAGACCTTGTCAGGTTAGAATATTACATATTTGTTCATGTACTGATTGTTTGCTATTTTATTTGATTATTTTTGATTGTTTATTTTCTTATATTTGTATCTAAGCTGTTCTTCCGTAAGTTAAGAACACTTAGAAATATCTATCTTGCCTTTTCTATTTTATATATTTGATTTTGTACTTTGTATCTAAGTAGTTCTTTTCGGTAAGTCAAAGAGCTCTTAAAAGTATTTCTCTGATATCTGACTTGTTATTTTATTGTGTGTCTAAGTCGTTCTTTTCCGGTAAGTCAAAAGAAACCTTAGAAATATTTTCATATCGCATTATTATTTCTGATATTTTATCTAAGATATTTTCTCCCGTAAGTTAAGAAAATACTTATATATTTGTCTATTTCATTTTTCCATTTTTTGCTAAGCTGTTTCTTTCGTAAGACAAGAAACACTTAGCAATATTTTTACATCTTTTCTATATTTGATTTTTCTTATTTTCTATTATAAATCGTTTCTTCCGTAAGTCAAGAAACACTTAGAAACTTTTTTCTTTGCATTATATTTTTATACCATTTAATTTACTTGTTTACTAAGTTATTCCTTCCGTAAGTCAAGGAATACTTAGATCATTTTTACCTATCTGTTTTCCATTTTTGCTTTGTTACTTTGTAACTGTTTCTTGGAACCATTACCTATAACAGATATTTGTCACTGGAACTGTTATTTATAACAGCGGTGGTATTTAACCTTTCTACCAGCGACAAACCAAAGATGGTGAATACTCGATCCAATTCCGGGGATAGGAAGAAGCCCGAAGAGCCGGCGATGGGTCTTACAGGCCCAAATGCCCCCTCTCGGCAACAATTCCGTCTATAGGATAAAGGAATAGGTATAATCACTTTAATTAAGATAAACATTAACGTTAATTTTATTTAATATTTACTAGGTATACATGTTTAAAGTCACTAAATATGTGGGTAAAAAACCTTTAATAATTATTATTAAATTGCTTTTATGTTACATTCTTGTTGATTATTTTATAGTCAGCCACTTCAACTTATTGATTCGTAAGGTTTTATTATGCAATTTATTTAAATTTTGAAACGGATTCTTTATTTTATTGTCTTTTACTTTGTGATATTGCCGGTTTATTTAATTGTTATTGTTATTTGCTGATTTTTTTATAACCTTTGTCCATAAAATTGTAGGTACAATTTTCAGTGATAATGAAGCAAATTTCTATTTCTATTCTAATTATAGTTTTGTATGTTTTATTACAATTTGCAATAGGGTAAGTTATCAGATAAATCTTGTTTGTTAAAATTTGATGTATATTTCTATTTTGGAAATCATTATTAGTATTTTATTTTATAATAAAACTAGTCATATCAGTTGTAAAAAAAGAAAACCTCCATTATCATCACAATACTCATTAAATAAGTTATTTTGTGCAATATCTACATAAAATATGCTTTCTAAAAGCTATCTCTTGCATCTAAATAAATAGAATTGAATCGTGCACATAAATTAAAGCTATATTTAGAATTGTAAACAAAAATAAGGGAGAATTAATTATTCTCAGTGAAGTTGTCCTCGCTCTAAATGTATGTTTTTAGTTCGAATACAAATTCACTGAATAAAATAAATCACCACAAGAAAAGTCGATAACTGTTAACAAATATGTTTGATGTTCTATTATTACATTTTAATATATCTAACATAATTATTGATTTATATAATATTAAAACAGTTTTTATAGCGTAATACGCCTTGTCGGTTTTAATCACTAGTCCTTTCTATTATACTACTGTCCAAAATTAACGCACCACCTTAAATATACCATAAGTTTGAAGCTATTTTTCTTCTAAACAGATAATTGGCTTTTGATGATCGTATTATGATGATTTTACATCTTACATCTTATTTTTATTTTAAAATAGTTTTACCCTTTTTTAAGATTTTCGTAAGAGATTATCTCGATATCTTTATTATCAAAGATTATACAGAACTTTAAATGTAATAAGGTTTGATTAACATTTAAAGCAAAGAAAACAATGTTTACATAAACCACATTGACATTTAATACAAATAAAACCTAAAAAAACATAATCTAAAAATCTAGAACAATTCTCTCTCCCAAAAATACTTAATAACGAGTATTTCCGTCTTCTTCTTCTTCCTTCTTGTATGTAGGCATATAAAGCTTATAAAGGCCTTGGTGACTTATCTCGTGCTATTTGTACTAACCTATCCTCTGCCATTCTACTAATGTGTTCGTTCCACTCCTGTTTCCGTTTTGTCACCCATACATTTATGTCTTCTATATTGCATGCTCTTCTTATGTTTTCGCTTCTCTCCCTATCCAACAGACGTTTTCCTAATATTCGTCGGAGTAATTTCATCTCTGTTATTTCTAGTAGTCATGTCGTTTTAGATGTGTCAGGTCTTGTCTCCGCCGTGTATGTTAATATAGGTCTAATTGCTGCTTTATAGATTCCTGTTTTTGTGTCTTTTCTTAGGTGTTCTTCCAGATTGTGGCATTAAGAGATCCCGCCACTTTACTTGCTTTTAAGCTTTGTTGTCGTACTTCTTCTTCAACATCTCCGTAACTATTTAAATCTATTCCCAGATATCTAAACCTCGCTTCTTGCTTTATTATTTTCCCAGTATTTTCATCTCTACATCTAATTATTTTTTCACAGCGGCGAGGCATACTTAAAATCAAGCGGCGTATTTGGTCTTGATCAATTTCATCCCAAACTTCTCTCACCATAACTTCTATGTTGTCAAGAGAGAGTTGGTGGTGATCGGCTCGTGAGTTGGCGATCAATAATAACCTACAATTTCTCTTTGGAATTTAGATCAGGGATGCAGGGTGGCCAGTTCATCGTTTGTACTCCAACTTCGACCAAATAATCACAAACCACACGTGCAACATGTGGTCGAGCGTTATCATGCATTAAAAGAAAATTATTTTCTATGTAAAGAGCAAATGGAACTAAATGGTTAGACAAAAGGTCTGCATATCTTTCACTTGTTAACCAGCAAGCAGCTCTTCGTAAAGCAACAAGGTCCGTTGCTGTAAGAGGTATTCCTCCCCAAACCATTGCAGATCCTCCACTGAATAAAATAATAGGAATTATTTGGACGGTCTTAGGAATGCTTAAAAATTATAAATAATTTTTTTACTTATAAGCAAATAGAATATCTCGGTAACTATTAGCTTAAATTCTTCTTCTTCTTCTTCCTACTTTAAAAATAGGCAAAATGCCTGTGTTACTTCGGTTTTTAGCCTCAATTGACGTTGTCTGACCATCTTTTCCTGGGGTCGTCCCAATGATCGTCTTCCATTTGGCGATTTGTCTCTTACTATTCGTTCTATTCTATTTTCTGACATTCTTTCGATGTGTTGATTCCATTCCACTTTCTTCTTTTGGTCCACGCGTTTATTTCCTCTATACCATATCTCGCTCGTATTTCCTCACTTCTTACTCTGTTTCTTAGAGTTTGGTTTGTTATTTTTCGTAAGACTTTTATTTCTGTTGTTTCCAGTAGTATTCGTGTTTTCGCCGTATCTGCTCTTGTTTCCGCTGTGTACGTCATTATCGGTCTTATTGTTGATTTATATATCCTGGTTTTCGTTTCCGTTATGAGGTAGTTGTTTCGCCAAATTGTATTGTTAAGACATCCTGCTGCTGTGTTTGCCATGTTCACTTGTTTTTGTACTTCTTTCACTTTTCTGTAGCTTGACAGTTTTATTCCCAAGTATTCAGTTTCCATCACTTGTTCTATTATTAAATTCTAATATTAGCTTAAATTAAATTTAGAAAATGGTTCCTGAGATACAACCGGTCAAAATTGATGGACATTTGCGATGAAGTTGTAAACAATTGGCTAATAATCTTTAAACTATTATCGTTTTATTTCGGAGCTCTTTATCGATAAAAATATTCATATTTTCAAGATTTTAGTAATATATATAATTAATTAATATAATAATTATTGAATTTACGAACTTATTTTTAGGTGCAGGCGGAGACATCTACTCGATCAAACTGAGGGAACAAGAAATGCGCATAAACCATCTTACTGAGAACAAAAAAATGCGCATCTGGATGTGTAAACCTCTGCACGGGCGACATCTGAATGAAGTCAGTCAAGACTATGTCGACAATGTAGTGTCGAACTATTGGCTGACATCAGGAAAGATGTTCCCTGAAACAGAAGGTTCATTACTCGCCATTCAGGATTAGGTTATACCAACCAAAAATTACCTGAAATATATCGTCAAAGACCCTCAGGTCCAAAACGACAAATGCCGATATGGATGTCAAGCCCAAGAAACTATCCAACATCCTACCGGGGGCTGCCAGGCATTTGCTGCAACTGAATATAAGGAACGGCATGACTCAGTAGGGAAGATCCTCCATCAAGAGATAGCTTTTAAACTGGGACTTCTACAAACAAACCATCTCCCATATTATCAATACGTTCCTGAGAGTATGCTTGAAAATGACAACTACAAGACCACAGACCAAACTGTAGCACATAATAGACCAGATCTCGTGCTAGTTAATAAACTAACAAGACAAACAACACTAATCGATGTGGCAATACCTAACAACAATAATCTGCGTGTTAAGTATAACGAAAAGATCGCCAAGTACAAAGATCTGGAAATACAAATAAGGAGAAAATGGAGAATGGAAAGTACCCAGACGATACCTATTATTCTTTCTACCACTGGAGTCATCCCGAAGAACCTCCTAGAAAACATAAAAAAGCTGGGTCTAAATGAACATCTATATAAGATCATGCAGAAAGCTGTACTACTTTCGACGTCCAGATGCGTGCGAAAATTTTTGGGAGATACACCGACGTAGCAAGTCACCTAGGACTCGATAACATGGAAAGAGTCCCACCAGAGCTCAATCCTTTTAATACCGTAGGTATCTGGGCTAAGCGAATGTTCCCCTTACAGGGAGTGTGAGCCATATGGCTAAATCTGAATATATAATAATAATAATAACCATCAGTATTGTGCGTGAAAAGCGTGAAATTGAAGCAAATTGAATTTTAAATATCAAAATCGGTATACATAAAAAAATGTATTTTCTAGGCTTCTAATAAAGCAATTTTCTACGACGTAACGCAAATAAAACCATCTAAAAGATGCATTACCAAATGACGTAGATCCTGTAGTTAGCATCCACTTGCTTTCACATCCAAATTTAGTCGATTGGTTACAGGTCCGCCCTGGTCTATTTTTATATACCATTGTCTTTGCTATATTTAAAAGTAATTTTGATTTAAGTAGCATCTTCATAGCTGCAATATCTTTTTCATAAGTATTTTCAGCTGTTATTACTGGTTTTACGTATTTGCATTCTTTGACAGCTTCTAAATTATAATTATTTATCGAAATGTTTTGTCTAAGGCTTAGTCCTGGATTTTTGGTAACTACCATGTGCTTGGACTTATCATCATTGACCTTAAGACCTATTTCTCTGGCCTTGTTTTCAAAAAGGATGAAAACGTCTAACGTATCTCTGGTGTATTATGCACTTGTGTAGACATCGCAAGCAAAAGCTAATAGTACCTTCACTCCTCGGTCAGCGAAGCCGTTTGTTAATTCTGGTTGTGTGTTCTAAAGCGAAGTTAAATAGCAAAGGGGAAAGTTGATCGCCTTGTCTTTGACTCGTTTCGATTTGAAGCTCATCTGATGTACTGCTGTCAATTATGACACGTGCACATGAATCCTACAAAAGCAAATTCAGAAACAACTACTATTAAGCAATTACAAAATACGACAGTAATGAAGACCCTAAGATCAATTATTGGTAAAACACTGCGAGATAAAGTGAGAAGAGGTGTTATCAGGACCTTTTGTAACATCGTACGAGGAGATCACGGTGATAGAATGGGCAATACTAGACTAGCAAAGATTGCAAAGTAAAAGAAAACGATCACCCAGAAGACTTTAAATAAAAAATGTTTCTTTAATTATAATGGATATTGTTAAACAATAGTTTAGATTGTATACTATAAAACAAATTAATATTATTTGATTAAGCACACAACAGTTTAAAATTTTTCAAATGTACTTGTACCTTTAAGAATGGTTTTTATTTAATGTGTGGATAATATATACAGATACATAAAGTTAACTTATTTCCATATATATAAACACGTTCGCTTTTCCTTTATCGTTTATTTAGTTATCTCCGTATCATATCTGCGAAACCCCACAAAACTAAATCCAATAAAAAACGAAAATATTTTGCCGTATTTACTCCTTACTGTGGCCTGTATATCCGGTGGCCAACTGGTCTATATCCGAATATAAAGCGAATAACAGCAAAATACCGGAAACATCATAAATTATGCGGAGACATTCGCCCTTAGCTAATATACATCCTGCTGCGGTGGCTAAAGCCCTATAAAACGGAACGTGGTGACGTAGACGTGCGGATGGTGACAAAAATGAAAGCTCACTTTTGAGTTTCTATCGCATAATTTACTCGCACAATATTGTTCGTGGAACCTTGTACCCTTTCGGTCTTTGTCCAGTAGAGAATAAAATGACATTCGATCCGATGAAAATAACGAAACTTCATTATATTCTAGAAAAATTAAGATGTTAATCTTTTGTGTACAGAAATGATTTTAATTCTAGTGCCAATTGATATTTTAAACATAATTATAGTATTTATCGTTCCTTTTTGATTTGAACTTTGCTTTTTAGTAATCTGTATAGTAAGATGATTATAAACTTAATGTAGATTGATAATTTTATTTATATTTGTCTGACATTTCTGCTCTATTAGTCTTAAATTTCACTGCAGGATTACTACGTTTATAACGTAGACAAGCTCATACATTTCGTTCATTTGTTTTTTAAATAAAATACACTGATCATGACGTATGTGAGTGTGTTTTATATAAAATTAAAGCTAATTTTTTCTTAAGATCAATATATAAGATTCTCTGAGAAAAAATGGTCGCAAAGTAGGGCTACCAGCTGTTAAAAATGTGAGTTATTAATGATAAAGTCAGCTAACACGCAATGCTACTCGTTTGAACTGTCAATTATGTGAGTTTTTAGAGCATTAGTTGATAGATATAATATTGTACAAATTTTTACAAAATCACTTTTTGGTGTCTTTGAGCGCTAACTCTTTTTTACTTAATCTTTGATACCTTGCGTTTTAACAGCTGCAACACTAATTTGCGACCATTTTTTCTCAAATAACCTTATATCATCATATTAAAAGAAATGGCTTTAATTTGATATTAAAAAATTATGCCCATACGCCATGAGCAGCGTATTTTATTTAAACAATTAAACGAAATAAAATATTTGTTAAAATAATAATTACTATTATTTAAATTAAAAATATTTGCAGCCACTTTTTGATTGTCAACCCATTATCAATGTATCTCCTAATTTTAAATGTATCTAAAAATGTGAGTTTGATTAAATACGTTATGAACGTAGTTATTCTGCAGTGGGATATTGTACTATATTCTTCTTTTGTCTTTATCTGTATATGTAGAGTAGGGAGGGCGAGTTAAGTTTCACAGCACTTTGGCCAGAATTGACCCGTTGTGCATTCTCCCAGGGGGCCCTTAGCTCATAGTCCATTCTGCCATTTCTAGGAATGTGGACAAGTCACCAGGAGACATCCTCCTTATGTGGGCAGGTGTGAGCAAGGGCTCGCCGAACGCGTACTCTCGTATTAACGATAACTCCGGGCATTTACATAGGACATGCTTTCCAGTTTCGTCTTCTCATTCACACTTCTTACATAGAGGTGTGTCTGCTAGCCCCAGTGTGTGGAGGTGTTTTCTTAGTTGACAATGACCAGTTACAAAACCAACTGTCAAGCGTAGATTTTTCCTGGTCATTCCCAAGTACTTCTTTGATGCTAACTCTTCAAGGTTACTTAGTGTTACTCTGGCCAGTCTACATCCTTGCCCTTCTTTCCATGTTTTTACGGTTCGTGTATAGGAATGACATTTGACAAATTCCGCGATTGTTGTAGTTGACCAACCAAAAAGATCTCCAGGTCCTAAGAGTGTTAGGCCTGCTGAGTTCCTAGCCAATTGGTTAGCAATGCGGTTGCCTTTATTCCTATCTTGTCGTTTAACCCACCTTAGGATGATGGTATTACCATCGGAAGCTTGAGTTAGTGACTCATTACACTCCATTACTAACCCTGATGTGACATGTGGTCTATTGAAGGTTAGGAGCTCTTGTCTCCTATCTGTGCAGATTATTATAGTTTTCACTGCTATACCTTTTTGGGTTATCTCTTTTGCGGCTATGGAGATACCGGCCAGTTCTGTCTGAACTACGCTGGCATTTTTGCCCATACCGCACTTTATTCTTAAGTTCAATGATCCGAAGTATATCCCGCATCCTGAGCCTTCTTCCATTTTGGAGCCATCGGTGTATATGCAATAGACATTTGTCACGTTTGTCTCCATATACTGTCTTGTTTCGTTTTTGTAGGGTTTGTTAAAGACAAAAATTTGGTTTAATTGAGTCGCAGCCTACCTATAGCAGTGGTAGCGCATCCTGCTCTCCTTGCCAGAAACAAGTTCTCAATTGTCCCATTCCTACATCAAGGTTTGCACCAGCTAAGCGCAGTCGCATTATTGTAACCAGCTCCACCTTTTTGACATATATATCTAGAGGCGTAATTCCAATGATCAACTTTATTGCAGCAGTTGGTGTTGTTTTCGTGGCACCTGTTATATTTATGCAAGCCATCCGCTGGATGTGGTTTAGTTTGTTAATCGCTGTTGCCTTTATCGGATCCAAGCAATAGCTACGTAAGTTAGCATTGGCCTAATGCCAGCAGTGTAGACCCAGGCGATTACCCTGGGCGAAAGACCCCAGGTGCGTCCGACTGTTTATCGACACTGCTCATAGGCAATGTATGCTCTTTTAGCACTACCATCTAAGTGTGAGTTCCATGTTAACTTCCTGTCAAGTGTAACACCAAGGTACTTCACCTAGTCAGAAAAATTTAGACTGTAGTTTAGCATCCTTGGAGTATTAAGCCCATGATTCTTCTTTTCCTGATAAAGAGGACCATCTCTGTTTTCTTAGGAGTTATAGAAAGTGAATGATCCCTGCACCATGTTTCTATTAGTCGGAGAGCAACTTGTAATCTCTTACATAGTGTGAGGTATATATTCAACATTGACCTTTCCCTTGCTCTCTATGCCACTTCCTGTATCTTATTCGTTACTTTTCTGGTAAAAGTCAATATTCTATCCATACGGTAAAACTGTGAGTATACATTAATTAAAGACCTTCCTTTTCAAGCACATGGGGATATCTGATCTAAGTAGTTCCTTCAGTTTTCAGTAAACTGTCCATTATAGTCTGATTATCCTGTTTAACTCTGTTGTTTGATTGTCTCTTCCTAATTTAATCTCGTGGCCCAGGTACTTATGGGTAGAAACTTGTTTAGTTTGCGTTTCATTAGGTGAAATGTTTTTGGCTAGTACTAGGTTGGTCATATATTGTGTTTTGGAAAAGTTAATTTTAAAACCAACGCATGTACAAGAGCTCTGAAAGTCTTCTAGAAGTTTTTTGGAGTAATGATTTACCCGGATTGTAATAACTCATAACTCCCCACCTATGTTGACGCCAATATTTTCCCAATTATTGTTCTCATAGCATTCTATTTTAAAGCGTTGAGTAGTTTAGGAGAGATGGTTTCTTTCGGCCTAATACCCTTCTCCAAGGGAAGTGTGTTTATGTCGCCCTAGTGCTTCCTCACTGCAACTGCTGCACTATTATATATACAGGATGTTTCACGACGAACTTACACTATCTATAATCGGAAACTACTTACACTATATTTATGAAAATTGGTTCGTGTGTATTAAGTACATGTTGTGAGAAAATATTTTGACAGACATGCCACTTCCGGTTATACCAGAAGTTAACAGCCACTTTGATATTTTAAATAAAATACTCTGTATATTATTGCATTTTTAGATTCCGCGTAAGACTCTAGATAAAATTTGTAAAAGTTGCTATAAGTAAACACTTCATATTTTTTGAGTTATTCATCTTTTTTCGAAAATTTTGACAGCATTTCTTTTCATAATATGGGGTGACACTAGGATCTACTTGGCGCCAAGAATCCCACAAATGTGTAGCCTTATAAACTAATAAGACGATAATATATTTTTATTAGCCGAAACACATAACATAATTTTACAGCACTTTTAGTATAATTTATTATATTTTCTGGATATTTGACACATCTTTGATAAATCAGTTTCTTTTTCCCGGATCATCACTTAAATTACTTTCGTCGTAATTAAATATTGCAGCAGGGTCGACACCCTTAAGTGTTTTACTTAATTCATCAAAAAAAATTGTTAATGTTTCAGCATCGACGGCAGCTCGAGCTCTTTTAATGTTGCTGCTTAAGCGTTCACTTAAACATTGTTTATGTTTATCCAAAAACCCTTTAGCCCAATCCTACACAGGAAAATTATTTTTAAATAGCGAGTTTTTACGAAGACGCTCTTGGTAATCTTTTGCAGTTAAACGAAGATCCAATATATTTAATGGAAGTCCTCAACTCGCACAAGTAATTACTTCATCCATAAAATCATCTTCTTCATAAAATCATCTTCTTCAACTTTGGTAAAAACAGTTTTACCACTATGTTGTTTAATGCATCGCCCACGTATTCTGTTCGTTAACGTACTCTTTGTATTTTTGTACTGTTACGATGCATAGCACTGATTTTTCCTTCTAATACTTCAGCTAAACACTTTACCAGCGTTTACTCACAGAATTTTTGCGCCATCCTTACGCTTATTATACCCTCGGTATTTTACAAATTTATTGTCGATAAGCACGTAATTATCTTTAAAAATATTTTACTCGTCAGTACCCGTATGATGAATGAAATGAATGAAACAGTAAAGCAAGTTTTGACCTGATGGACAATTTCACACCGGCGGTCAACTTCACCCCAAATTCAAGCGAAAAGTGCGTAAGTTGACAAATTTGAAGATTGTAACAAAACTTAAAAACTTATTTAAAATTAGTAACTGGTATTTTTCTCTATAGTTAATGTTTTGTTGAATAACATTTCAAAGAAACATTAGCAACAGTTGCCAATTAGATTTTTAGTATAATGATTTTTATACCAGTTTAAGAATATTCATTTTCTTATAAATTAAGTTAGTAATTTCAAGACCGCGTTTTTAGTGTATAAAAGGAAAGAACTCTTAGAGGAATTTTTACATAAAATATGTTCAACGTACATTTACAATAAACAGAATTCGCATAAACTTTACTAATATTATTAACCAAAAAAAAAATACGCATCGTGAAAATTTTTTCGAACTTTTCAATCAAATTCACCTCAACAATCAACTATACCTCAATTTACGGTAGAAGATCAAGTCAGAAGCAGAGTATATATCCCCCTAGTAAAGTAAGTGCCGGAGAAAAAGTGCGGAGAGACTTTCTAGGGCCAAATAAGTTCGGAATCGGGAACTAAAATATGTATTTAGCGGCAAATTCAAAATATGTGATCTGAAATTAAGGCGGGAAATTAAAAAAGGATATACTGAGTTTTAGGCGGGAAATTTAAAATGTTCCGAATTTTATATGGAAAATATAGTCATAAAATAATAAATAAAAACTTATTCTATGCCAAAATATATACTCTGTCCAAAAATTTAGTATACACTTATGCAATTTTATATACCATAAATGTATAACATATCAGATAGAGACATATGTTTTGGTACAGGATAAGATTTTATTTATTATTTTATGACTACATCTGTTTTCCTTTACATTAAAACATCAACATAAAAAACAGATATTCTTAAAAATTTATTTATTTCTGTAATTTATAAAATCAGAATCGGAATCACAGAGGTATAATATATTACATAGATCTAAGTCATCACTGCCATTGTGGTGGTCTTCACCTGTATCCCTGTATAGGAATCTGTGTCCACGAAACTAGGTTCCATTCTGAACTTAACCATCTATTCACTGCAACCTACAAAATGATATATGGAATTACATACAAGCAAGCAACCATAATAAGTAAGCGATACCTGCGGAGACTTGCATACCCATATGGACATTCAGGCATACAATTCATTGAGGTGAGAAGGATTGGTCCTAGTAAATTAGGGACCACTCCTTCGAGTCCCAATACTCCCCAGTGTATATGTTAGTGGTTTATTATTTATCTAATGTATTTTATACACAAACATATATAAATAAAAAATAAACTATTTTTATGTGTAAAATAAAAGTAAAATATGTGACTATGTATAATTAAAGTGAAATACAGGGTGTTTAAAAAAAAGGTAACCCCGTCTCTAGAGTAGGTAAAAATCTAAAAAATAATTGGGGTTTGCTTAGTAAAAAATTTTTGTAACGCCATCTGTTTTCAAGATACAGGGCGTTGAAGAAAAAAAAATTTTACGCATTTTTTACGATTTTGCCGAAACTACTGGCAACATTGTAATGAAATTTTATACGAATATGTTTTGGAAGCTGATACATCCCATGAATTTGTTTTTATATCTGATTCTCATAGAGGGCGCTAGTTACACAGATCGTACTAAGTATTAGTCAATATAACTTTTTTAAGAGTATAATTATTAGATTGTTATGACGATAAATCAACAATATTTAGAGTTTTGAAACCTTGTTATTTGTAAAATCAAATCAAAATATACTCAAATGTTGAATATACTGACATGTTATTAACCTTAGGCGAATTTTTAGGATGTTCTAGTGCAGCTGTGACACGTTATGCAGAAAAGTTTCCTAGAAATAACTTACCAAGTAAAAAAACATTTAGAGCCGTTGAACGACGTTGTCGAGAAACTGGGAATGTGAGACCAAATAAAATAAATTCTGGTAGACCAAGAACAACAAGAACAATTAATAAAGAAAATAATATTTTAAATTTACTTGATCAAGATCCAACAGTTAGCGTAAGGAATATAGCAAGACAAACAAATACTTCTTCTTCAAGTACTTGGCGGATACTGAAAGAACAGCAATTACATCCTTATCATTACAGACAAGTCCAAGAGCTCTTGCCAGATGATCTACTGGTTAGAGTGGATTTTTGTGAAACATTGCAACAAAGGACAGCCCACAATCCAAATTTTTTAAAATGCATTATTTTTACGGACGAGGCCACCTTTACGCGACAAGGTATGTTTAACTCCCATAATGCATACTACTGGTATGATGAGAATCCACGAGTCAAAAGGGTATCACATTACCAACACTCATTTAAAGTTAATGTTTGGGCAGCAACTTTAGGTAACAAATTAATAGGTTATCCATATTCTACCTGGAAATTTAAATGGTGAAATGTATCTTGATTTTTTAAACAATTCCTTATTCGAGATATTAGAAGATTTAACGCTAAACGAGCGAAGATCTGTATTTTTTATGGACGATGGAGCTCCACCACACTTTGATAGAAGGTGTCGTAATTGGCTGAGTAATCATTTTCCGAATCGATGGATTGGTAGAGGTGCAGAAGCTCCGATTCATTGGCCTCCTCGGTCATGCGATTTTAACCCTTTGGACTACGCAGTTTGGTCGTATATTAAGGAAAAAGTCTATGCTACAGAGTTAAATTCACGCCAAGAATTGGAAGAAAGAATTCAACGTCAATTTAATGACATCATAGCTGATCCCCTACCGTTTAGAAGGTTAGTGGAATCTCTAGAAAAAAGAATAGACTTGTGTATTCGCGAAAACGGAGGGCATTTTGAACACTTACTGTAATTGAATTTTATTTTATGTTCTTAGTGATTAATTTAATTTTTTTCTTGTGAGTTTTGTTTAATTACTAACTATTTTATACCAGCATCAATTATTACTTCATAATTTTTAAATCAAAATATTCCGAAAATGGTACACAGTATCGAGTTTTACCAAGAGTAGCTTTTTCGTGTAAAATTGAATGATGTTTAAGTTTATTTGAAATTTTGATTAATAATTATACTCTTAAAAAAGTTATATTGACTAATACTTAGTACGATTAGTGTAACTAGCGCCCTCTATGAGAATCAGATATAAAAACAAATTCATGGGATGTATCAGCTTCCAAAACATATTCGTATAAAATTTCATTACAATGTTGCCAGTAGTTTCGGCAAAATCGTAAAAAATGCGTAAATTTTTTTTTCTTCAACGCCCTGTATCTTGAAAACGGATGGCGTTACAAAAATTTTTTACTAAGCAAACCCCAATTATTTTTCAGTTATATTCAGTAACCCTTTATTTTGTTCCATTTTAACGATAGTGGAAAAATGTTTAAAACTTTTTTTACAATTCAAGATGATTACAACAAAGACAAAACAAAATTAAATTTGTAATGGCGTACCAACACCATTATTATTCATTCATTATCTTCACTTCAATTCTTCTACGGCACATGCGTCTCCCACTATGTCATACCCCCACCTAGAGTGACTGTAGCGCCGCCGCCATTACGTACAAGTGGAATCATCAAAACAGTCTTCCCCGATGTCCTATCTCTCTTGCACTACTATTTTTTTTATGTACTATGGTTAGAAGGAAGATGATAATACTGGGGGATTTCAACGCACGATGAGGCAACCTAGTAATATCCGGAATTAAGCAAAATTATAAAGAGAATATTAAAAAATAAAATGGAGAACTGATAATAAACTTCTACACCGAACTAAGAATAAATAACACATTATTTGATGACAAAGAACAACACAAATATACCCTCAATAACACCCGTGGACATAAATCTATGATAGATTATGTTATAACCAACATAAATAACATCCATCAAAAATGATCGACGTAAGATGCCTTAACTCAGCAGATGTGGGTAGAGACCAAAGCCAGTTATTGTGTAAAATAAGAATCATCATAAAACGCTTAACACCCAACAGAGTGACACCAACATAAACCAAAATCAGAGTCAAAATAACTAAATACGGAATATTTCCATCTACGGAAAAAATATCAGAGAAGATTGATAATAATAAAATATCAGAAAACAAATACATCAAGAAAAGCTGGAAAAAACTTAAAAATAACATAATTATGCAGCAACAGAATCACTTGAAGAGACGAAAGTGGCAAACACTAACAAATTAATCCAAAATGAAAAAAAAACCCATGATTTAGAGAAGAAGTAAACACAGAATGTGAAGAAAGGAAGAAAGCCTTTTTACAATACAGAAAACAACAGTCATACAGCCACTATAAATGAATCAGAAATAAATCTAGTACGAGGGCCATTTGTAAAATAAGGTTCCCACTAATTTTAAAAACAGACAGCTTTATTTTTAGTCTTAGTAATATACATCATTTTAAAACTTAAAAGTTACTCTATTTTTCTACATAATGGCCGATTCTATACAAAAAATTTTGTAGACGTTGCTCCAACTTTTCTATTCCCATGTTATAGAATTTTACCGTGAATTCATTGAGGAATCGAGTAACCTCTTCCTTGACTTTATCATCAGTACTAAAGCCTAAGACACCCAAGAATTCCTTTAATTTTGTGAATGAGTGATAATCACTTGGGGCTAGGTCCGGGCTGAAAGGGGGCAGGGCACAACAATTCAGCCAAAATCTCTTAATCTTAATCGTGAATTTCTATTCGGCCTTTACTGAATTCCCTACACCATTTGCGAACCTACTGAACAGATATGCACTGTTCATAATAAACTTCGATTAACTGACGAGGAATATCAATAGGTGAAATCCGTTTTGCATTTAAATAACCAAATTACAGCACGAATTTCGTATCTGGTGGTAACAGCGATCGAAAACTTCATCTTCGAAAGCTGCTAAGGTGGTACTAAGCAATGCAACGAGACGTTATTGGTAAGGCGTGAGAGAGAGAGGGAGCGTTGATGCGTAAGGCAGTATTGCCAGATTTCTGTCAGTACGTTGCATTCTTTCTCAGTGGCATAGACAACCTTTTTTTACGAATTACACCCATACTTTAGGCAGACAAATAACAAGGGAAGATTGGCAGGTCTTCTCAAAATAGATGGCAAATAACTTCTACAGAATACAAAAAGAAATATGAAAAATGGTCAGAGGACAATGAAAAGAGATGAACAAACTAATAAAAACAAAACACATTTAAAAGGAAACATAGGAGACTACTACTCTACTATGATAAATATTTTGAATTTTTAAAAATATTTGGATTGTAAATAAATACGGTAACAAACTAGTATGACGTAAAAGTTTGTATAAACTGTGGGCATAAATAGATGAGTATACCCTCAGGCAACTTACAAGGTAGTCGTCCTCAGGCATAAACATCTACTTGATGCCCTTGTTACTAAAATAACTATTCTATAATTCTTATGTCTCGTTTATGTATTTATTTTTTGTTTTCAGATTGCTATGAGTTGATTGCGCCTTACCCTATCAAATGCCTTTTCATAAGTAATTCATACAGCATGCGTACATATCTTTTTTCTTTGTTCACATCCAAGCAGCATTGCCTTAGTACGTTTAACCGTAGTATATATATATATATATATATATATATATATATATATATATATATATATATATATATATATATATACGAGTGAGGTTATGTATAACTCTTGGGAGTAATTTTAGCCTATAAGCATATTTTTGTTTATTTTTTATATACGAACCTTCCAGTAAATACCACCATTTATAAGGAACTGAAGTATTTTGTCAATTCGGTTAACGAGCACTTCAGTTAACTATACTTCTTAAAAGACTGTTAATTATATTTCACTAATTTCTTCAATACTCCAGTCGTCAAAGACGAAAATGTCACTAAACCTCTAAAAATCCAATCGAATGTCCATTTTGAGACCCCAAAAAAGATGCAAAAAAGTTTACCACTTTTACCTCCGGGCTTCGTCCTAAAACACTCCTCGCAGGGGGGTAAAAACGAAAAAAACAATTACCAAGTATCTGTAAACCGTAGAAAAAAAGATAATTTTAAACAAAAATGTTTATAAGCATTTTTTGTGTAAAATAAACCGTTCTCTAAGTTACAAGCGAGAAATCAATGTTCAATAAAATTTCTATCAGCTCGACGGTAAAAATTCGATATCTTTTGATTTAAGTGACCTATCGACAAAAATCAAATTGCGTTTTAAAAGTAAAAAGTTCAGCTATCATATTTAGTTTTTGTATTTTGCCGCAAATAAACTCAGATTATATACAGGTGGTCAATAAATAAAGGTGGCGCGATTTTTGCCATTTTTTATGATTCTCATGAGATCAACACAATGTATCCCTTTCATTGACTAGTCACTATGGTTTCGATTATTAGAGCCTAACCTTTAAAACCTACCAGTTTTGAGTTTTGGCAACAAATGTGAGGCATTTGAAATATACTTAAAAACGCTTGATTTAAACGTACGTTTTTCAAAAGTTTTAGTATAGTACATTTACAATTACACCCAAAACCGTCTTCTCAAATGCATTTCCTGTGAAGTGTGATTATTTGTGATGTAAAACATTTAATTCTGCGTTTTTTATTCATATTTCAAATAACTCATATTTGTTACCACAACTTAAAATTGAAATTTAATGTCATCGGTTTTAAAGATTGATCTCTAAAAATGGAAATTTTACTTTCTTTAGTGGTCAATGAAAGTGATCAATTTTATTGATCTCACGAGAATCGTAAAAAACAGCAAAAATTTGCACCACGTTAATATATTTAACAACTTATAAAAACTGAGTTTATTCTGGGCATAATACAAAAACTGCATACGAAAGCTGAACTATTTGCCTTTAAAACGCATCTTGATTTTTGTCGATAGGACATTTGAATCAAAAGATATCGAATTTTTACCGTCGAGCTGATACAAATTTTATTGAACATTGATTTCGCGCAAGTAACTGACATGCAAAATCGACGGTCGCTTCAAGCGTTGTTTCTAAGAAAACGGTTTATTCTACACAAAAAGTTCTTGTAAACATTTTTGTTTAAAATTAAATTGTCTCAGCTACATTTTTTATTTGAAACATTTTTTTCAACGGTGTACAGATTTTGGGTAAATCGATTTTTTGTGTTTATACCCCCCTGCGATGGGGCTTTTAGGGGAAAGCCCAGGGGTAAAAGTGTTAAACTTTGTTGCAACTTTTTTGGGGTCCCAAAATTAATATTATTTCCAAAATTCAGCTTGTTCGTATGATTTTTAGGGGTCAACTCTCTGACCACTGGACTATTCAAGAAATAATTATTGTTTACGAAAATCTTCTGCAATAAGTTTAACGGTGCTCAAGTTGTTATTTTTTAATTAATACTGATTTTTGTTATTACTTGTATATATGTATATTTATCATTTATTTTTAATGTTTTTATGAATATTAAGACATTTTAATATAAATAAAAAAACAAGTTTTTCGATTAATATGATGTAAATGTAGAGTAATTAAGAGAATGTGATTCCTCAGAAGTAGCAAAAATGTATATACAGCTTTTAAAACATTACTGCAACTTCTAAAATATGTTTCTAAAGTTATTAAAATAAAGTAGCTGAAATCTTTGAGACCTCACTTGTTGAAATTATTCAGACTCTTGATATTGCTTTTGTCTGAGGGCGCTGTTTTAATTCCTCAAGGGTATAAAATTCGAGCCACTCATCTACCTTGTTATTATCATTATATTTGTAAAGGGACGTGAAACCAATTCCCACTCTATCCGTTTGTTTGTTTACATTGAGCTTCTTAGGCTGGTTTTTCTCTCTCCACTCATTTTAAAATACGCTCTGGTTTAAATTCATTCCTTAAAAGGTATATAAGAATATAATTGTTTATAAGTATAAATATGTATGTTATGTTATGTTTTTCTTTATTAATTTTGTAAAGAAAATATAGAATAGTAAGGTGTACAATATTATCTATACAGGGTTTCCGATACTTAATTGGACTTAAGCTGGACTTAAGCTAAGGCATGATAGTTGACATCTAAACGACACTATTATCTGCGTCATATTCTGGAGCGCGATGGCCAAAATATCTCTCCACAAAAATGAATCAAATTGACCAATATCTGTGTCGAGAATCCCAAGAGTTCTAAAATAAGAAGCAATTTACAAAGCGACGTAATGTTACCCCTACTTTTTATTATTGCCCTAGTAGCAGTGAGAAAAATAAAAAACTACGATGCAATGTTCGTCGACGATTATTGATTGTCCCCCTAAGATTAAAACACAAGACCAGTAAAATGAGATTCAACATTAATAAAGACAACCCAAAATACATGTGAATTACAAGACAAATCAATACGGGACAAGATAGAACAGGGCAAAATGTGCCAATGGAATACTTCAAAAAGAGTCAGAGAATGTAAATATTTGAAAACATTAATACATATATATTGAAATAATATAGAATATAGGAGAAAGAAAAATAGTGGTTAAAAATAATTTATAAGTTACACACTAGATAATGTTATATATAAAAAGTATTTGGTTATTTTAATAAGTTATATACTATAAAAATTATTTATGTGAGGGCATTTTTAAGAAATTAGCATATAATAAGTGTAAAAAGTTTTTTTTTAATAATTATAATATTGTAAATATATTTAAGTGAGCCATGTGCATAGGCAACCAGATATACATACTCTGAAAGTGACATTTTAAGTAATGGATGCGAATGTAGAAGTGGGGTTATTTTTGTTAATTTAAAATGTTTAATTTACACATAATTACGGATTTGAAATAGTGTAATTTATTAATTTAGGTTGTTTAAATTACATATAAGTTTATATTCTGATCTGAAAAGCCTAAATGTCAATAAAATTATCGATAGAAAAGTAAAGAATTCTCTAGAATACAGAATTTAACCTTTGTCTGTGGATCGAAGACATACTTTTTCGAGAACATTCATATAGAGGAAATAGAACAATTCGAATAGGATTTCTTGCCAGATGGTTCTGGAACATTGAAAAGGTATAAATACTCGGTGATTTGGATTCAAAAGGTTAGTTACAGTAAGTGAAGTCAATTGTTCATATTGAAAAGTATATTAGAAGAATATTATTGACGATTAAAAATTATGTTATGTATAAATGGTGATTGGATAATTAAGAAGAAAGTATTAATTGAAAATAAAATTATATAATATAGTTGGTGATTGGATATTGTTATATTAAAAAGAAGAATAAATATAAATGCTATTAAGAAGAAAAATATTTTAAATTGGTGGAAGCTGATAATTGAAAAAAGGAATTTCACAAAAACAAGGATAACCGAGGCTGAGATCAAAGACATTGAGTTGTGATTAAAATCTATATAGTGAAGAACAGTTCATTTAGGCATTCAGTGACAGAAAGGTACAAAATTTTGTTAATATAATTTAGTTAGTGTCATAACAATTTCAATTTTAAAGATAGTTTGTTTAAAATTTACATTGTCTATATAATTTAATAATAATAGTTTATAACATATAATATAGTAATAATTTAATAATAATAATAATAGTTTCATAAGAATTTCAATTTAAAGATAGTTTATTTTAAATTTACATTGGCTATGTTAAATATATATACCTATGTGTGTTTCATAATAGATATAATAAAGATAATTTCAAAAAGTACTTACAAACTAATTCTTTGAGAACCGCGATAAAAACCCTATATTATCAAAAAACACTCATTGCTCATTAAAACATCATTCACAAATAACACTTCATAACAATATACATATATATATATATATATATATATATATATATATATATATATATATATATATATATATATATATATATATATATATATATATATATATATTTATATATATATATATACATATATATACATGTATATGTATATATTTATATTATAGCTTTAGGCGTTAACTGTTCATCAGCTTCTACACTATCTACACTACGCCATTAAAGTCCTAAGTTAAACCTACATTGTTACACATATCACTTAAATTTAAGCTGTTTAATTTAATTTTCAACATTAGTGTGTAATTTATAATTTTACGCGAATAAGACATAAACACGAATTAAACGCTAAATATTATTACAGCGGGTTGTTTTAATTTATCATACGCCGAAGAGAGAAAGCAGAGGTCCCTTGAGTACAAAAGGGAAAGAGTCACATAGACCTTACCCTGCAGAAGGCGTCCACAGGGAAGTCGTTTCTAAAATTTATATTCACCAAAAGGCCTCCAATTGTATGTGATTATGGTATTTTAACATTCCGAATTGGATCTAAAAGGTTAATGTAGTCTCTTTAAACCTAATTTCGGAAACGATTCTTAAACGTTTATCGATTAAGAAAAGTAGAACACCCGAACATTATGTCTATGAGCCCTTAATTTTTGTTTCATTTTATACATTTAGATAAAAATTAATTACAAATCAGCAGTAAATCTTATAGATAAAACTCGTTTTGCCTAAGATCATATTCTTATCCATAAATTTGTAACTAAGAAATAATAACGAAAGTACAAGTACGGGAGAATAAGTAGGTATAAGACAGGTGGTTGGACCATGGTGGAACACAAAATGTCAAAAAGCAATAAAGCAATATAAAGCATCTTTTAACAAAATAAAAAACATTATAACGCAACTAATATCATTGAAATAGTGAAAAAAGTGAAATAGTGGATATACTAGCAAAGGATGCTACTACAGGGGAACGATAGAAGAACCGTTAACGCCAGTCACTAATCTACGATAATGGGTTAAGAAGAGACAAATATAATAGTGACAACAGGAATATGACATCTCATTGAAAGGTATAAGATTTCATGATATCCAACCAAAATTTCACAAAAAACCGTGGTTTTACGGTATTACAAATCGGCACCTTATTAAGACCTTAAATAGAGCAAGAAACAAACATGGTTTATATCCATCCCACAAAAATAAACTAGGGTTGGTCAATTCTCAAAACTGCACTTGCGGAGAGTTGGGTATATAAAAACATGTGATTTTCGACTGTGCAAGCTTCCAGATGCTAAACCAAACGTTATACAAAAATCTACAAACACCAGGAGCTATTCTCCCCACCAATTTAAATGCCGTTCTATGTACACGTAATATAAATTTTTTCAAAATTGTTTGTAACCATTTAAAAAATATGAAAATTAATATTAAAAAAAAAAGCAAAAAACAAAAAAAAATTAAAATAAATAAAAATAATAAATAAATAAAAAAAATAAAAAAGAATAAGAATAAAATAATTATATACAATAAAAAAAAATAAATAAAAAAAAGATAAAACAAAAATACATATATGAAAAACGAAACACAAAGAGGGCCTAAACCTCCTAGGTGTTGAATTGGGTTTAGGTGTTAGCGCTGTGAAAAAAAAATATATTTACATTATTAATAGTTAGTATTAGTATTTAGTTTTAGCATTAAGTATTAGTTATTATTAGTATTTTTTAAAATATAATGCATCTCAACTAAAGCTAGGAAATTCTATCTATGAAAATGATAATTTTAATAAAATTTTGAGCTGGCCAATTGGTTTAAAGCAAACACACACACACACACACACACACACACACACACACACACACACACACACACATAATATCATTATAAAAAATGGAGAGCTTATGCTAGACACATAACAAAAACTGCTCAAAAAACTAGGTGGAGGAAATTTGTCACAAATGTAAACACGTTTATCTAGAGTCTGGCGCCATATTCGTAAGATATCAGGAAAAAAAACAGATTTTACCAAGTACCTTTTATTACTTATAATACTAATGTAATAACAAACTTTAATGAAAAAGCTAATGATTTTGCTATATTTAAAAAAAAAACTCTAACAATTAGCAACTATTCAGAAGAGTTTATACAACATAAAATCATTACAGAAAAACAAAAGCTTGATTGTTAAGATAAACAATATAGCTCTTTTTATATCCCTTTAACCTCATTACAACAAAAAACTTTGCTCCTGGAGCTAATAATGCATATTTAAAGTTCTTGGAAAAACTACCAGACAATGTTCTAAAAATTTTCAATCGAATATGCTTAAATATTTTCCAACCTCCTGGAGCAACTCAATAATTATATTTATTGTCAAACCTAACAATGCACGAACTAAAAAATTTCCTTATACAGATCAATCGCATCCAACAATGTAATATGTAAAGTCATAAAAAAAATAGTTAGTAGTAAAAGATTGCTATGGATATTAGACGAAAATCACCTCCGGTTTAACAAGCAGAGTGGACTTCGACAAGACTGAACTACTCCTGAGTATCTCATTAATTAAGAGTTCGAAATTCTTTAATCTTCTGCGAACAAACAGGAAACTATTGCACTGTTTCTAGATATTATAAAAGCATTTAACATAGTATGGCGTTACGATATTATCATATCACTACACACATAGAATATTAGAGGTAATATTAACCACCGCACATCTTCAATGAGATATCAAGCAAATGGCATCCCTCAAGGGGTTGTAATAAGTACAACGCTATTTTTAATTGCCATGAATATTATTATACCATCTGGTTCGTGGCAGACTACATGCAGATGATCTGGTGTTAGTATCTTCAGGAAAAAATCTTCTCAGTCCTGCGTGACTTACAAACCGCACTTCACAAACTCAAAAACTGGTTTAAAAAAACAAAATTTCAGTTTTCACTGAAGCAAATCAAAGTGTTTGTTATTTTCAAAGAAACGTGATCCAAAACCAAGATTACATAACCAAATCCTGAATTACGTTGATGATATTTGGGTTTTATGACTGATCTTCGATACAAAACTTACATGGAAAAAACATATACTATCCATTAAAAAAACATACCCAAATAGAATTAATCTTGTGAAAACTCTAGCTAATATAAACTATGGAGCGGTCTATAACTGCTTAATCCATGTTTATAAAACCCTAATTACATCTAAACTAGATTACTTTTCCATAGTATACGCATATGGCAATGAATCCTTATTACATCACGACATTATTCAAACTACTTCGATAAGAATAACCACCCAGGCCTTTCTACCGGGAACAACCCAGTTGAAAGTTTGGGAGCAGAAACTGGAGAGCCACTACTTAAATATATAAAAGGATGAACTTAACTTTCACATCTTCATGTGCAGCTAATTCTAATTCGAATAATCCAACTGGTAATAATATATTACTTGATCGTTTTAAAAACTTTTTTCCTCTTTTAGTTCCATGACCGTTATTGATCGTTGGTTATCATGTTGGTTACCATATTTGCTATCGTGACTTTATTGACAGCAGCTCTAAATGGTGATTAGTGTTGCCCAAAATCGGTCTTGGTCTTGCAGTATTGGTCTGCGTTTTCACAAGACCAAGACCAAGACAAAGACCAACTAATTTTAGCAAGACTAAGACCAATACTGACCCTGCAAGATTTGAGCAAGAACAGGACTAAGCCTGCGAGCCTGACATTATGGGGAAGCAAATTAAAACAGAAAGTGTGCGCAAATTTAATGAACTATATAAATAATAAAAAAACTCTGCACTTGGTGAATAAATCTATAGAATCACCAAGAAATGAAAAAAAAATGTGTGAATTACGGGCGCATTCCCTGAGACTTATTTCAGTAGCAGGCACATCATTGACTGAAATAAGTGTTTCCTTACATGTGGTAAATTCGTTTCTTGCATAAAGTTGGTTTAAAATATCATGCATGGTGCCTAGCTTATACAGTCTTTCATCTTTAACAGAAATAATAATGGCAATAATATTTCGGCTATCGGCCTTAGCTTTATCAACTTCTAGAATTCGCACTCTAACACTTTCACCTACTTTTGCAACAGGGAATCTATCATTAGAATGCTTTAACATTCTGTCAGCTTGTTTTATAAGTGACTCTTTAGCAAGATCTCGAATCTCTTGAATTTTCTTTGAAGTGTTCTCAACTTCAGTGCCATCTTCTTCATGTCCCTCATTTTCTTCAACTCCAATTGTCTTCCCCATTGTCATTGTCTTTCCCATTGACAACAACTATTGTACATGCATTATATTCTATTGGGCTGTTAGCATTACCGGGATATTCTACATTCGCTAATTGTGAATCCTCGGTTGTACTGTTAACATCCAAATTACGACGGTGCTTTGCTCTATCATCAGACTCATCTGCTCATATTGCTTCTAATCTTCTTCGCTTCTAATTGCAGTTAAAGTACCAGCAGGTAAAGATGTTTTAATTCTTACTTTAGCCTTACAACGGAATAGTGATTCGTATGGACTACAGCTAATGCCGGAATAGTAAGCTGTTTTTCATAAATTGGATGAACTGTATGCCTTTCGACCACTGACTCGTTTTGTTTGTTTCCAGGCATGTTGCCAATATTTTTTCGATATCTTGGTTCGCCTGTCTATCGAACCTTGCGACTGGCTGTGTCTGGGTTTTCCGTGGACAATTTTCAGTTCGTCACACATACTGCAGACTTCTTCAATAATCTTATTTGCGAATTCTCGACAATTATCACTATGTAAAATGTGTGGAGCTCCAAATACGGTAAACACTTCCAACAAATGGTACGCAACTTCTTCGGCACGCTTAGTTTTTAATGCTCTGAGCTGGACAAATTTGGTAAGATGGTCTTGATAGACCATAATAAATTTATAGTCACCATCCGCTTGTGACTGCATGTCAATAAGATCGACTTGACATCTCGAATTAAATGCACTACTTTAAATTGGCTTCACAGCGAGTCCTTTTTTTTTTAAATACTCATTTTCTTTTGACACGGTACACAAAGATTTAAGTTAACCTTGACAAACTCCACAGTGATGTTCTTATATTTCGTCTTAAGTTCTTTCATCATTTTGTTGCGGCTCTTATGTCCCATTGAAATATAAGTCTCGTGAATAATAGCGAATGCTTCCTCCATAAATACATAATAAACAATAGGATCTCTGTCGTTTTTTACCAGCACAACGAGTTTCTCGACATTACCAATTTTTACAATATCATACCGTGATAACCGTTGATATTCTTCAGGTGTTTTGTGAGAAGTCTTGTCTTTGGTTGTTTTAACTTTCATTAAAAACGCATAATACTCATCTCTGGTGAATATCTGATGATTATTTTCTTTTCCAGATTTAAGTATATCAATTTGATACCTAAATCGTGCTTTCATGGACTCGAAATCACTCATTGTAAAATAGGTTAGTAGGTATGCACAGAACACTCGAAACTTCACACCGCTTGTTCAACTAAACAAAAATGTTTAAACACAGAACCACTTCCGACTACAGATTTACTATCACTGTGGTAATACGCGCGCCTTATTTTAACACTGGTATGTCGCAATGACTAATACACTTATTTCCCTCTACCTAACAAACTTCTAAGAACTTATTGGTATTCAACATTTATCACGTTTACCGTTTGAATATGAGAGTTATTAATAATAACCGGTTAATGTAATTATTTCTGGTATATTTATTACTTTTACCTAGCTATTTGGGTTGTATTAATAGTAACCGGTAATTATTAATAATTCTCATTTAATCATATTTACCGTAACATATATATATATATATATATATATATATATATATATATATATAATATATATATATATATATATATATATATATATATATATAATATATATATATATATATATATATATATATATATCCAGTCTTGTCTAGTTATGATAACATACCGACATGGAAAATACGGGCAGATTGATGAGCTGCAAGGGTTTCATCTGCATCTGACATCTCCTGTTATAATTATAATGTTATAATAATATATATATATATATATATATATATATATATATATATATATATATATATATATATATATACAGATTGAACGAAATTAAAACGGAACTTACAATTTAATATATGTCTGTTTGAACTGCATTTGAAATATAAAATATCGTTCAACTATCTGTCTCCTTGTAGGACGCACCATATTCTATAGCGCCGCCTAAAGTCAATGTTGCCAATCGCAGTGTAATAATCCGATTTGCGGATCTTTTTGAGAGTTATATCTTCTTCGTATCTTTAAATAAATCGGATATTTGCCTATATTTTTCATTGTATTTACCAATCTACTACAACAGACTAATAACAAAAATAAACTTAATGGTTTGTAGTTATTTCCTTTCTTTTCTGTAAATATTTTATCGTTGACACATTATTTGAAAAACATCTAGAGGAATGAGATTGGCAACACCGCTCAAAATATCCATGTGACTGCTTAGATAAAGGAAAGAGGAGCTTGCCTAATAGTCGGAGAGATAGAGCCGAAATTTTGAACTGATCAGTAATATGACATTTCTCTATTGGAATATATTCATTGTAACTGGGTTAAGACTTTGCCTTACAGGCGGACGCTCCTCGTGGTACAGGGATGAAGTTGTAATTTTTTTCGGAAAAATTAATGATCGATAATATGGATGAAAATTTGCCCAGAGTAAGATCTTGGTATAACTAGACGAAATCCCAAAGGGCAGACGCGAGAGTGCATACATAAGGGAAGTTGCAATTTTTTGGGGAAAAATTAACGATAAGTAATATGTCCGCCATTTTCATGGCTCATTATTTAGCCCCTAAATTTAGCCCCCATTCTTAATATTCAATTAAAAATTAATTAATCTGTATATATATTTACACATTATTACTTCAGTAGGTACGTATATATTTTATTTATACTTTTTTTATTGACAATAATCTAACTTAATTTTTTACTGTAACAAATATAATCAAAAAATATTGATGTTTTGTAAATTAGTAACGCACTAAATTATTAATGGTAAATCTCTTAATATAACTTTCTTTACATAACTTAATTATTCATTATTAAGGATTTTATGATATTCAACTAAATTGTGTAAAAGAATTCTTTTGAAAACCATATAATATTATATTCTGCAGAGCTATTAATAGTTTTATAATTATGTATATTTTGAAAATGTTTTATTTATAAAATAATTATTTACCCGCTTCGATATTTACCACGTATTTAGGTATTATAATGGTAAAAACATTGTAAAACACACCATGCAATCCAACTAGAAATCGGCGTCATCGAGTTCCAGGCTTGATGCCGTTAAATGGGCTACCGACCGTGCAAAGGTTTTCAGCCAGATCGTGCATGGAAAATATGCTATTTGCTCCTTTAGCATACGTAACCTCATTTCAATAGAAACACGGAATGTTGGAGGCCTCTTACAGAGTGGAAAATTGCAGATAGTCGAATGTGAAATCTCACCATAATAGGACTGTTCGTAACTCACATGAAAGGCAGCGGCCACTTTACAACAAGCAACAGAAACATTATATACAGGGATGAGTGCCTTAAGAACCGGCAAAATAACGCAAAAGATAGAAAACATAATACGTTTTGAAATAAAAAGAGATAAAAGTAGTAGAGGTGAGAAATTATCGATATTAACCTATAATTTACTTTACATTACATTATATTTATCGAAAATTTCCCACCTTTAGACGTTAGCTTATGAGCTGGTTGACTTCAGTCACAGTAATACGTACCACGTAATGTTAGTAAAAACAGTTTAAGTAGGAGTATTTTTTATCCAACATTAAAGTATTGATCAATAATAAACTATGATTTGAGACTTAGCATACACTCTTCTCAATACAGAATTATCATAGCTTGTTATTCTGTATTCGTCAACACAGAATTAATTATCAAATTACTACTAATTAAACTGTTTACTTACATTTGCTTTATTGCCGTCAATCAGTTTTTACTTTATGCGAAATTTAAAAATGTAAATATTCGACGTCATACTTGTAATATTATGACTGAGTCAACTAAATAGCTCATAAGCTAACGTCTAAAGGTGGGAAACTATCTATAGTCCTAATGTAATTTAATGTAGATTAGAGGTTTCTATCGATAATTTCCCACCTCTACTACTTTCATTTCTTTTTATTTCACAACGTGTTATGTTTTCTATCTTTTGCGTTATTTTGCCGGTTCTTAAGGCACTCATCACTGTATATACCGTTCAGGGCATAAAACGGAAAGCTTACAAGAAGTGGTTTTTATGATCAGCCGGCAATATGAAAAGTATGTATTCGGCTATCACAGTGTGAACATCAGAATCATAGCAATCAAGCTTAACAACAAATATATAAAACACAATATAATAAAAATTTAAGCATTAACTAGCTAGTCTTTAAAGGAAGAAGTCGACGAATTCTACTTAAAGTTAGAAAAAATAAGAGGAACAATACGCGGTACAGTAGACTAGCACGGAGTCTTCTACTGTTTTCTGTATTTTTAAAATTTACGTAATATATTTAACATAAATAAAGTAATGTTATGATTTATTTATTTTTTATATTTTAAAACAAAATAATAAATAATTATGTTTGCTCCTAACGCCACCCGTTATGTTTTAACAAACCAAGTTATGACAAACCTGTACAATTCAGACCAAGTTTAATAATAAAATATAAATAAATATCATTTGATAGTAAATTTAATTAATATATAAACATAATAATACACTGCGCTCCGAAATTAACGCATAATTTAAAAATTCATATTTTTAGTTAATTACTAACAATATAAATTAATGACAGAATTGTACAAATTGTACTCAATCGTTTAAAAAGAACGATTGCCAAAGTGCAAATTGAAACGTCAATAAACTTACTTTAACCTTTCATCATTCAATCTTCGCTTATCCACTGCTGGACATAGATCTCTCTCATAATTTTCCATCTATTTCGATCTTGTGCCTCTTGCATCCAGTTCCTATGACAACGTTTTAAATCGTCAGTCCAACGTGTTGGTGGTCGACCTCTGCTTCGGTAGGCATCATCTCTTGGTCTCCATTCCAGTATCCTTTGTCCATCTGTTTTCTCTCATTCGAGGTACGTGACCTGCCCAGTTCCATTTCAGTGTTGCTACTCTCTCTACTGCATCAGCCACTCCTGTTCTTTGTCGTAGCTGGCGATTTGGGATCTTGTCTCGTAGTGAAACGCCTAACATAGCACGCTCCATCGCCCTTTGACACACACGGATCTTTTGAACTGTTCTCCTTGTCATGGTCAACGTTTCCGCACCGTAAGTTAACACTGGCAAAACACACTGATTAAACGTTTTTCTTTTAAGCCATATTGGTATATCAGACGATTTGAAAATATGGTTCAGCTTGCCGAAGGCTGCCCAAGTCAGTCTTATACGACGGAGAAGCTCAACGGTTTGGTTATCTTTTCCTATGCGAATCTCATGACCTAGGTATTTATAGGCCATTACCTGGTCTATGGATTTTGTTCCTACGCATATATCTTCGCTGACTACAAGATTTGTCATCATCTGGGTTTTAGATATATTTATTTTCAATCCCCCTTCTAGCGAGGAAAGGTAGAGCTGATTTAAAAGTTCTTTGGCCTCATCTATCCTATCAGCTATTAGTACAATATCATCTGCAAACCTTAGATGGTTAAGCTTTTCTCCATTTATGTTTATGCCCTTGTCGGTCAGTTTTGCCCTTTTACATATATATTCCAAAAGCGTAGTGAACAGTTTCGGCGATATGGTGTCCCCCTGGCGTACTCCACGTTATATCGGAAATTTCTGGGTTTGACGATCACCCACTCTAACACTGGCTGTTGCGTTTTGGTATATGTGTTTAATTATATTTATATACCGATAGTCAATTCGGCATTCTGTCAAGGCTTCCAACATTTTTTGTTGATTCACGGTGTCGAATGCCTTTTCATAGTCGACAAATATTAAAGCTAGTGGTTTATTATATTCAGTGCATTTTTCTATAAGATTTTTTATTACCAGTAGGTGATCGTTTGTTCCATAGCCTTTTCTTAAACCCGCCTGTTCTATGGGCTGATAAAATTCCAATTTATTTTCTAGTCGTTTCGTAATTATTTTTGTAAATAGTTTATAAATATGTGAAAGTAGACTTATGAGCCTGTAATTCCTGAGGTCGGTAGCATCCCCTTTTTTATGAAGTATGATAATTTCTGCGTTATACCACTGGGTTGGTGTTATTGCTTCCTGCAAACATCTAGTGAATAGTTTGGCAAGGACCTGCCATAATCTTTTTCCAGCCACTTTCAAGGCATCTGCCACTATTTCATCGCCTCTGGGGGACTTCTTGTTTTTCATTTCTTGCACTGACCTTCGAACTTCATTGGGTGTTACGTCCGGTAAAATTTCAGATCCCTGATTGATTATCTTTGGTAATGATCCACTCCGGTTACATTGTTCTTCTTTGTATAGTTGTCTATAAAAACTCTCTATCGTGTTCATAATTTGAACTCTAGCCTTAATGATTTGCCCCTGTTCATTTCTTAATTTGTGAACGTTTTTTCTTCCAATGGACATGCTCTGTCTGAGTACTTTTAAGCTTTTGTTTTCTTCTATTACTTTAGTTATTTGCATCGTATTGTATCGTCTCAGATCTTTTCTAACTTCCTTTATAATTTTCTTATTCAAAATTCTTAGTTCATTTTGGTTATGATCCTGATTTTCCCTAAGATTTCTTCTTACCTCTAGAAGTTGTTTTGTGTTGTGGCTTAATTTTTTGTTATTGTTTTCAGGATGAGGACAGTATTTCTTTTCAGCTTCTTTCAATATTTGAGTAATATTATTGTTCATTTCATTGATGCTGATATTCTCTAAGTCGTGTGTATCCAAACTAGTCTTAATATTTTCTTCGTAAAGTGTTATATCTTCTGGGAACAGCCACCTTCCACTTTTCTTTTTGAGGATCATTTTTGTTCTTTCAACTTTAGTGTTAAAAGTGGTTTTTGCTCTAATTAGTCTATGGTCGCTCCCTGTTGAAAATTTATTCAATACTGTTACATCCTGAACAATATATTTCCGATTTGATATTATGAAATCAATCTCATTTTTTGTTCTTTGGTTCGGACTCTTCCATGTCCACTTACGTTGGGGTTTCTTTCCAAAGAATGAGTTCATCACAAAGAGATTTTCCTGATGTAAGAAGTCAAGAAGCCTGTTACCTCTCTCATTTTTCTCACCAAATCCAAAGTTTCCCATAGCAGATTCTGCATCATCTTGTTTGAATCCCAATTTGGCGTTAAAATCTCCAATTATTAATGTGTAATGTGTTTTTGAAGTTTGTATAGCTGCTCTGATATCTTCATAAAATTGATCAACTTCCTCATCCCGGTGGCTCGTAGTTGGTGCGTAAGCCTGTATAATTTTAAGGTTGTATCTTGGGTTTAATTTAAAAATAAGATAAATGACTCTGGTACATATACTTTTTATTGTGACTATGTTTGGTACCCATTTTTTATGGATTAAAAAACCCACTCCTCCAACAGATGAATCTTCGTTTTCTCTGAAATGGAACATATTTCCAGACTTAAGTACTATTTGATCTTCTTTTCGACGACTAACTTCACTTATACCGATTATATCCCATTTTATATGTTGTAGTTCATGCTCCAGTTCTATCATTGATGCTTCTGTTGATAAAGTTTGTACATTGTAGGCACATATATGCATTTGTCGTTTGTTTTGGTGGCCTGATCTCTTCCGGTGATTCTTAGCACCCTCTGTTTCAATACTGTTCTGACCGCCACCTTGGTCAGGGAAATTGGAACCGCCGGGGACTAAGGGCCGTACACTTGATGTATCTATCATGAGGGGAAATTTGGCCTTGAAACGCCGCCCTGGCCAAGCGTGTTTGCGAGTTTTAGAGTTGTAGTAGAAGGAAATATAGTGACTCGTCTGCCTTCGGAAACCTAATCGCCATTCGGGGTCGGAAGAGACAAGAGTTAGCCAAGAGAGGCTGATAGGAAAGATTAAAGACATTTCACTCAAGACAAGTTGAAAAAGAGTAAAATGTGAAGGCTGTTTTGATCCGCCAGGTGCGTTTCAGAAGCGTATGAGTATTTATTCACTTTGTGTTCCCGCTCATACCTCGGGGTGTTGACTACAGACTGTATGGCTCGTCCAGCATGCCATAGCATGAAGAATAGGGTGCACGCCATTTTTCCAAAGTTGACACCCCACTCCATGGCCTGACATTACTTTAACCTTTAATTGTGGCTTATTCCCATTAAATAGTAATTACTTTAAAATGCCACAAGAAAATAGCTTCAGAACAATATTATCGAATATTGAATTTAATTTAAATAATATTTCAGAAAGTTTTGACAAAAAGAGTTTATTTACAAATGTGCCATTAGAGAAGGCTTTAAATATAAACAAAACAAAATTAGAGAATGGTGATACATTGGCAACTAGAACAAGACTAAATATATCAGCTACAATCCAATTATTGACTTTATGTATTTATAATACCTATTTTCAACTAATAATGAATTATACAAACAAAATTTTGATCTAGCAATAGGCTCTAGTTTTTCTCCATTATTAGGAAATATATTTATGGAAGATTTTAAAACAAATATTATTTTTAAACAAAATTTGAAACTCACAGTATGGTGGAGATATGTAAATGATATATTCTCAATATGGCTTAATGGATCAGAATTACTGGACACATTCCTGAATGATATAAACGATAAAAAAATAGACAATAACATTTACCCTGGAAAAGGAATATAATGACACACTAACTTTCCTGGACGTTTTAATTTCTAAGAACGATACTGGATATGTGACTCAGGTGTATAGAAAATCAACACGCCAACAGATACCAAATTACAAATCAAATCACAACATCAATATTAAAAAGGTAGTCATTAAATCCTTATACGATATAGTCAAAATTACGAAAGTTTTAACAAGAATTTGTTGTAAGAGCAGAAACATTTGTTAATATATGTTTTATTAAAAAATAATTATTTATCGTTTATAAATAAGGAATTTTCAAAAACCGACCGAATGAAACAGAACAACTTTTATTCAATGAGATCCTATAGCACACGCAAGGAATAGTACGGGGAAAATAACTATACCATACATAAAAGAACTAACTGCAAAACTTAAAACGATGGAAAATAAATTCAATGTTCCAACAACATTCAAAACAATAAACACAATAAGATCTGTTTTATCTAAAACTAACACTAACCATGAACAAGAAAGAACAAAGAACTGTATTTATAAAATACCTTTTCATTTCATTTTCATTTTCAAAGTGAACATTATTCTTGTACCTATTAAAACTAGAGAATTTGATAGATATCAAATATGTAAATATGACGTCATATCGATGAAATAAAAGGCATCTGTTTAAGCAGAATGAATTTGTTAAAGACATTGTCCCATCATCAATGGGGTGCCGATGAAAGTGTACTACTCAAAATGTATCGAGCTATAATCCGATCCAAATTAGACTATGGTTGTATAGTTTACTTGTCTGCATCCAATAATTTATTACAATCTTTAAACTCTGTTCACAACACTGCTCTCCGAATTTGCTTAGGAGCTTTTCGATCCAGTCCCGCTGAAAGTCTTTATTGTGAATCTCATGAACTCCCCCTTTACCTCCGGAGGCAGCAACTACTCCTATCTTATGCTAGCAGAATTTCGTCGAATCCGACTAACCCTGTATTTAATCTTCTGACTTCGCCAAGACCTGGACTCGTAATCTCGCCCAGATGTATACTTTCAATCCCACAGATCCTACAACCCTTGTGCCAAGACACAAAATTATCTCAAACAATTGCATCTATAAAATCAGAATCCCCGCCATGGTCTAGAACACCTCCTTTTATAAACACTTCTCTCTGTAAATTTAATAAGCAACAAACAAATAATATCTTTTTTCGACAAGCTTTCAAAGATATTGTGAATACATCCCACTATAATAAGGTGCTTTATACCGATGCATCCCGAAACGCAGATGGAGTTGGCTGTTCTGTCACTACAGTTGTTACAGTGCTGCGACAATACCGAATATCAAACGAATGTAGCGTATTTTTAGGAGAACTCTTTAGTATTTCAAAAGCTCTCGAGTTCCCTTTTGACAATCATCAAAGTGTAGCTCTGTGTACCGATTCCTTATCCGCAATTCATTCGTTAAAAAATATTTACAATCAACATCATTTAGTACAAAAAATATTAGAATCGATCCATCTCCTCACTTCCCGAGAGACTTCAATAACAATAATATGGGTGCCTTCTCATATCGGCATCCAAGGAAATGAGATAGCTGACAGCGCTGCAAAAGAAGCATCTACATCCAACTTACCTGTCTACAACATACAGCTCCAAGAAGATTTAAAATCAAAATTCAAAAGGAATATCCAAGACAAGTGGCAGAAACTTTGGATCACCAAAAACACAAAGCTCAGAGAAATACAACCTAATGTTTACAGCTATTTATCCCTAGAATCTCTGAACAGAAAAGAATAGATAGCAATACGAAGATTGAGAATAGGACACACACGTTTGACACACGGTCATCTTATGTCCTCTACAGACCAACAGTTACGCTCTCACTGCAACGATATTCCTATCACCGTCAAACACATCCTCACAGAATGTCAGCACTACCAGGCCACCCGCATTGCCAACAATATAACCCATAGTCTAGAAGAACTTCTGAACTGTTCAAGCCAACTCAAGAGCCTAATAGACTTTTTAAAGACTTCTCAATTGTTTAACAAAATATAATTTACATAATATTTTTATTCTTCACAATTGTAAACTTTTTTATCATAACTTTGTAAGTACTATTGTAAATCTTTGCTCCCGTGTCAATGACCTAAGATGTTCATCATCATCATCATCATTCAATCTTCGCTTATCCACTGCTGGACATAGATCTCCCTCATAATTTTCCATCTATTTCGATCTTGTGCCTCTTGCATCCAATTCCTATGACAACGTTTTAGATCGTCAGTCCAACGTGTTGGTGGACGACCTCTGCTTCGGTAGGCATCATCTCTTGGTCTCCATTCCAGTATCCGCTTTGTCCATCTATTATCTGTCATTCGAGCCACGTGACCTGCCCAGTTCCATTTCAGTGTTGCTACTCTCTCTACTGCATCAGCCACTCCTGTTCTTTGTCGTAGCTGGCGATTTGGGATCTTGTCTCGTAGTGAAACGCCCAACATAGCACGCTCCATCGCCCTTTGACACACACGGATCTTTTGAACTGTTCTCCTTGTCATGGTCAACGTTTCGGCACCGTAAGTTAACACTGGCAAAACACACTGATTAAACGTTTTTCTTTTAAGGCATATTGGTATATCAGACGATTTGAAAATATGGTTCAGCTTGCCGAAGGCTGCCCAAGTCAGTCTTATACGACGGAGAAGCTCAACGGTTTGGTTATCTTTTCCTATGCGAATCTCATGACCTAGGTATTTATAGGCCATTACCTGGTCTATGGATCTTGTTCCTACGCATATATCTTCGCTGACTACAAGATTTGACATCATCTGGGTTTTAGATATATTTATTTTCAATCCCCCTTCTAGCGAGGAAAGGTAGAGCTGATTTAAAAGTTCTTTGGCCTCATCTATCCTATCAGCTATTAGTACAATATCATCTGCAAACCTTAGATGGCTAAGCTTTTCTCCGTTTATGTTTATGCCCTTGTCGGTCAGTTTTGCCCTTTTACATATATATTCCAAAAGCGTAGTGAACAGTTTCGGCGATATGGTGTCCCCCTGGCGTACTCCACGTTGTATCGGGAATTTCTGGGTTTGACGATCACCCACTCTAACACTGGCTGTTGCGTTTTGGTATATATGTTTAATTATATTTATATACCGATAGTCAATTCGGCATTCTGTCAAGGCTTCCAACATTTTTTGTTGATTTACGGTGTCGAATGCCTTTTCATAGTCGACAAATCAGATAACCTAAGATGTTGAGACACGTTAATTCGAAATAAAAAAAAACATAGGGTTCGATGGAACGATTCAAGTATAGTCCTAAAAGAAACAGATACTAAAAAGAGAAAAATCAAAGACGCGGCTATAATTATGCTAAATAGGGCCAATTACGTAGCAAATTCCTTGGAAGCATGCAGTAGGATTTGGTTACCCATATAAGAGGTCTCCCAATAAAAATGTCCTGATGTCTTTTTTAAACGAAAACGGTAAAAATTGCTGTAAATAAAAAAAAATTTATTGCAAAATATAATAGATAACAATTATTATGTTTCGAATAACACACCATTCAAATGTCCACCGCATCTACGTTTGCAGGAGCGAATCCGATGAACCCAATTTTTGGTCACTTTATGCAAAATATCCGCATTAATCTCACGAATAATATGCTCTATGTTCCTCTTCAAGTCTTCAATATATTGTGGTATGTTCATATAGACCAATGACTTAACATAGCCCCATAAAAAATAATCCAACGGTGTTAAATAGTAGCTTCTTGGAGGCCAAGCATCTGGTCGAAGTTGCTGAATTCTCCTGAGATCTCTGGCATCAAGAGAATCAAGAGAAATCAATGTTTCCGGGAACTCTTCCTTCAATAAATTAATGGTTGGGGCAGTAGTGTGACATGTGGCACCTTCCTGTTGGAAAAACATGCCATCCAAATTCATTTCATCCAACTGAGGCCACAAAAAATCCGTTATCATCGTTCGATACCTTTCACCGTTGATTGTTACACCATGTTCGAAAAAATAAGATCAGGTGATGCCACCATGCCATAAACCGCACCAGACAGTGACTTTTTCTGGATGCAAAGGCTTCTTAAGAATCTCATGTGGATTATTTTCACTACACAAACGACAATTTTGCTTATTCAAAAAGCCGTTTAACCAAAAATGAGCTTAATCGGAGAAGATTATTTTTTTGAAAAAATCGCCATCATTTTCGAGTTTGTCTAGAGCCCAATCAACGAACAAACGACGCTTATGATGGTCAAGTGGCTTCAGTTCTTAAGTGAGAACAATCTTGTAAGGGTGTAGGCCTAAATCGTTTTTCAGAATTCGCAAAGTTGTCATTCTGGTGAGTCCAAGTTCTTAAGAACGACGATTTACGGACACATTTGCATTCTCCGCTACACTGGCTCTTACAGCAGCAATATTGTCCCGAGTTCTTGCATTTCGGCGTCTAGTTGGTGGTTTCGTATCGTGCAGGGTAAATCCACGTTCAAACTGTTCCACGATTCGACGAATTACACGCACATCAGGACGATGATTTGGTACATAACTTTCACGTAATGCACGATAGGTATTCATAAAAGAACGATTATTAGCATAAAATTTTAGGATAATTTCCAAACTTTGTTCAAGCGTATATCTTGCTATGGTAATTTATTAGAGTATACTAAATACAAACGTCAACAAGTGACAGTTTTTAAAATGGCCGCTAGGACATTTCAAAAACATTACGTCCTTATTGGGAAACCCAATAAAAAGAATGAAAATATCACTACTAATATGTTTTTAAATAACATACATATAAATTAGAATTTGGTGTTTATTGAGAGTAAACTAAATGAAAGACCCAATACTTATCATGTCGGGATAGTACTATGAGATATTTTTCCTTATTTTTGACAAGCATATACGTCATGAGCAGCGTATTTTATTTAAAAAATAAATCAACGAAATAACAATGTTGTCAAAAAAATTACCTATTAATTGGGTTAATAAAAATATTTGCAGCCCCTTTTTGACTGGCAACCTATTATCAATGTGTTCTCCTAATTTTAAATATATGTAAAAATGCTTTTTTAAATTCTATAAAAACCTATAAAATGTTTACATCCCTTGACAAACGATCACATTAGTTTCCGAAAAGTTCGCCATTTAACAAAACCAACTCCGTTTCAACATAATGCACTAAGAGCGTTTCAGTTCACTTCATCTCCACTCCTTTTGAATAAAAATAGACCAGTATTTTTTGTATAAAACAACCTTGTAATATAAAATGAAAAGTTTATGTAGAGAATATAATATAGGAAAAACTAGCTTTTATAGTTCTCAACAGACAATCTAAACATAACAAAAGAATTTAAAAATGTTAGTTATTTATGTCAAAATTCCGTTTTAAAATAGGGTACCTACCTAAGTAGATTTCCTGAGTTTTTGAACTTTGACGAATTTTTAGTGGCAGCAGACAAGGAAGATTTAGAATTCATGACGAGACGGTTGTTTAAAACATATGAAGAATGGGGCCTCTCTGTAAATAGAAACAAAACGCAATACTTATGCATCGGGAATGAAGTAGAAGATCTAATGGTCAACGAACATAAAACAATCAAGAACTGTGAGGAATATATATATTTGGGAACAACAATCAACAAGAGTGGGCGCACCGAAAAAGAGATAGAGCAAAGAATCGTGAAAGGAAAAAGGGTGATAGGATGCCTAAACCCGATGCTATGGTCAAAAGAACTATCAAATCAAAGAAATCATCTCCTCTTTAACTCCATCTTTAAAAGTATAGTGCTCTATGGATGCGAAACATGGCAACTTACTAAATCCCTTGAGCGACGCCTACTTGCATTAGAAATGGACTTCTGGAGAAGATTAGCTAGAAAATCAAGGCTTGATAGAATACAAAATGACCATATCAGAAATATAATGGGAGTCAAGTCAACCATCATTGACGAAATTCAAAGGAGACAACTGATCTGGTATGGTCATGTGAAAAGAATGGACAACGACAGGCTGCCAAACCAAATTTTAAAATGGACGCCAAGGGAAAGAAGGAAGAGAGGAAGGCCAAAACAATCCTGGCTGGGCGGCATTCAGAAGGCAATGTCGGAAAGAAACCTTCACCCTGGCGAATGGAATGACCGACGTAGCTGGAAACTGGGAACCGGAAGGCGGAAAACGCTATAAAAAACCGGAAAAAAAAAGAAGACGAATTTTTTATAGATTGTACTTGTAAGCAACATAATTTAATTTCCACTTTTATAAATATAATAAAATAATTAGCATTACTAAGTCCCTCTTCGTACGTATATACGTACCCTTTTTCACATACGGTCGTCAAAAATGGTGATTAGAGCGCTCAGAACAACAAATTAGTCTTTATATTTATTAATTCCTCAAATGTTAATCCTGTCCAGTTACAGCTATTGCGGAAACAGAATATTCTATTCATGGATCCTCTTATGTATTATTCAGTTTTATTATTTTATCTAATTACTAAAAAGTAATTCTCTTAGTATCTAAGAAAAGTTAGGATAGTGTTTTTGCTGCGTTTGTCATAAGTAAATGATAAATTCAAACTTTTCGCAGGCGAATAATGAGGATCATCCGAATTTAACCTATGGGTAGTAACGTCACTGTGTGGCAGACCGGGTAGACGGTTTTTTTTAATGTCGGTATTAAACGTACGTATTAAATGTCGCTATGATACACCCCGTATGTCGCTATCGCTCCACTTTTCACTCTCCCTCAATAGGCACACACCACACTAACTTTGAATATGAACCTGATATTCTTTTTTTCCAAGTGTAATTCGCTCTAAAAAGGCTTAAAAAAACAAAGCAGCAGGCTATGATTTCATTATGTCATCTTCCGGAATGTGAAGTAAGATTATTACATTGATTGTGTAATGTAATATGGCACCTAGGCGTCTGGCCTGAGGATTAAAGAAATACCATAATCATACCTCTACGTAAGAAAGGTCCAATAAATAATTGTAACAACTATAGACTACTAACTCTATCACTTACCAGTAAGGTGATCTTGTACATCCTGCAACGTCATCTAGAAAACTTCATACGTTGGCAAATTGCAACTGAGCCGGCTGAAATTCTGAAGAGTAGAGGTTCGAGAGAACAAATATTTTATATAAGAAACATCATAAAAAAAGTCAAAAGAATACCATATCCTGATATTTATATGTTTAATTGATTATACAAAGGCATTTGATAATGTTAAATGGAACAAACTATGAAACATATTGACGACAATGGGTGTACCTAAACACTTGACTCACCATATTAGCAAACTGTATCAAGATAACCTGGCATACATTCGAATGGACGGGTACCTATATGACGAATGCACTTTGAAGAAGGGAGTACGTCAAGGATGATTTTTATTATATTTTCCTTATTATTTAACATCTATTTACAGTTCATAATGCGCAAAGTCTTAGATAATTAGAAGGAAGGAGTAAACCTAGGCGGTGTCAAGATATCGAACTTACCTTTTGCAGACTACACTGTACATTTAGCTTCTACTCCAGAAGAAATTACTAACTTAATAAAAAAAACTCGAGATAGAAAATTCTGAAGTTGCACTCAAAGTTTACTATAAGAAAACCAAAATCATGGCTATTGATCGCCAACAACAGTTTCCTGAAACCAAAACTATTGCGGGATGCTAGGTAGTCTCCTCTATGATATATCTTGGAGCTCTAGTTAACAACACAGGCAGTTGTGTACCAGAAATTTGAAGACGTATTTATATAGCAAGAACAGCAGCGACTAAACTAAACGGGATCTGGCGTGATCATCACATTACTATAACAAACAAGAAGATACTCGTTTCAACTCTGGTCTTCCTTTTTCATAATTTGCTATGCATGCAAATTATGAAAAAGACATATGGACAGTAAAGAATTAAATACACAACGCATAGACGCTTTTGAAATGTGGATAGAGCGACGAATGCTTCAGATTCCATAAACAGCTCGCCGTACGGATATTTCGGTGCTAGATGAAATTAAAACCAATCAGCGTCTCATTAGTACTGTTTGCTCCAAAATGTCAAAGTTCTTTGGTCATATCTATTAAAGTAATTACAAAATGGAGCGGATGGTGGTTCAAGGAAGACCTCAGAGTCAACGCCAATGCGGCAGATCTCCAAAGCAATGGGCAGGCACAACGAAAAAGCTTCTTAACAAGCAGTATACTGAGGCAGTACATGTAACACATGACCGCTGCGATCAGTAGAGAAGTATCATTGATCAGATTATCCGAGTGCTTAAACTCAATGATGAACCACAACACATCTGCCAAGGTGTTAATGACTACTATCATAATTAAAATAGTTCTTGTAAGTAGCCGAAAGTTTCAGTATCTTCATATATCATTATGACTGACGGTTAGTCGTGTTACCATTATAGTGTATTAGTTTGTAATAATTGGATGTACATTTCTCTTATTCTAATTAGAAGATTAAATTTAAACAATGGAAGATTATGACCATAAGCAAGATTATTTGCAGAAATTTTTACAAAAAGTAAGACCAAATAATACTAACAGTAAATCGATGGCAGAAAAAGATGAATCAGAGGAAGAGGAACAGGACCTTGAGGACCTTATAAATTACCACAGTGAATTAGAACAGAAGATGTCAGATGCAGATGAAACTCTTGCAGCTCCCCAATCTGCCCGTCTTTTCCATGTAGGTATGTTATCATAACTAGACAAGACAGGATATATATATATATATATATATATATATATATATATATATATATATATATATATATATATATATATATATATATATATATATATATATATATATATATATATATATATATATATATATATATATATATATATAGGGTGTCCCAGACTAAATTACCAACGCTATATCTCTTAAACGAATAGAGATTTTCGAATAGGACAAAAAGTGATCTATTCTACTTATAATACACTTTAATATGGCGTAGAAAAAATCATCCCTTAAATATTCATCCCTTAGTTACAACCCCTAACTTTAATTTTTTTAATGGTACCCTGTATATTTTTTTATAGTTTTAGATGTGGTCTTCTTTCGTCTATTCAATAGATTTATTAAAAATAAAATCGATTTGTAAATAATCAAGAAATCAATTTTTTTTTTTTAATTTTGTTAATTAAGTGTCCCAGACTAATTTATCCAGGCTATATTTATTAACAAAATAGAGATTTTTTAAAGGGACAAAAACTGGTCTATTCCATTTGTTATACACTTTAATATGGCGAAGAAAACATCATCCCCTAAATATTAATCTCTTAGTTACAACCCCTAACTTAAATTTTTTAATGGCACCCTGTACATTTTTTATAGTTTTGGATGTGGTCTTCTATCGTCTATTCAATCGATTTTTTAAAAATAAAATGAGTTTGTAAAGTATCAAGAAAATATCAGTTTATTTTTTATTTTTGTTAAATTAATCAAGATAGCCTTAAAAAAAAGAATAGAAAAGAAATATTATGCTTTATTATCATTGAAAATTTTACTATTTTAACTACGTAGTATAACTTCTTACGTGCGTACGAAGTACACAGTCTTTTTATTTAAACATTATTTTTAATTTTTCAAAATTTGGTCTTTGTAGGAGCATACGTTATCTTCCAGTGTGCAAAATTAAGTGTGCAAAAATTAACAAAATACAATATTTGAAAAACTTTTGCGGTTATTTTACGTCTTGGATATTACCCTTAATTCAGGTTGCCATGATTTGATCTGTCAAATCAACAATTATTATTTTTGACATTTGGTATTAGACCAGTAATAATTATATTTGTTGTAATTGTGTATCTTTAACATTTCAATATGCCTTATTTATTATTTTCGCCTGACGAGTACGTTGATATCATTTTGATTTATGGAGAATGCCTAAAAAATAGGAGAATTTCCCGACAATTATATCAAGAAAGGTTTCCAAATCGAAACATTCCAAGCGAAAAAACCTTTAAGAATTTGGAACGCTCACTTAGACAGGGACATTTTCCTAATAATAAAAGAGGTACAATTGAACGCACAGTAAGATGTAACCAAAACCTTATTAATGTACTAGCATATGTTAATTTTAATCCCAAGGTGTCTGTTAGAACCCTCGCCAGTGAATGTGGCATTCCAAAAAGTTCTGTGCATAGAATTCTCAAATATTTTAAGTACCATCCTTTTAAAGTGCACCTAGTTCAAGGATTATAGCCTGATGATGACCAAAGACGTCCTGAATTTATTGCAAAAATGATGGTAAAAATCAGTGATGATCCACTTTTTTTATCAAAAATATTGTGAAGTGATGAGGCTAGATTTCACAATAATGGTGTTGTCAACCATCACAATTCCAATTATTAGTCTCCCGTGAACCCACATTGGAAGATAGAAACAAGATAAATATGTGGTGTGGTTTATTTAATGGCCGTGTTATAGGTCCTTACTTTTTTAACGGCACTCTAACAGGTGTTCGATATTTAGACTTTTTAGAAAACATTCTAGCCGATTTGCTAGAAGATATTCCTCTCCATGAGCGTCAAGAAATGTGGTGGCAACAAGACGGAGCTCTTCCACATAATGCGAGAATCGTTAGTGACCACCTACAAAACCGTTTTGATAACCACTGGATAGCAAACAACTCTCCAGAAATTATGTGGGCCGCACGTTCATGTGATTTGTCACCTCTTGACTCTTTCTTTTGGGGAGCGATAAAAGATATTGTTTGTCAATCAAAACCGCAAAATTTAGAGGAATTAAAAGAAAAAATAAGCCAAGCATGTCGCCAAATTACTCCAGAAATGATTCGAGCCACATGTACCAGAAATCTTCTGGAACGATTCGAAATGTGTGTTGCAGCAGGTGGGTTACAATTCGAACATTTAATGTAAATAATATTAGTTAGAATTTTGAAAAATTAAAAATAACGTTTAAATAAAAAGACTGTGTACTTCGTACGCACGTAAGGAGTTATACTACGTAGTTAAAATAGTAAAATTTTCAATGATAATAAAGCATAATATTTCTTTTCTATTCTTTTTTTTAAGGCTATCTTGATTAATTTAACAAAAATAAAAAATAAACTGATATTTTCTTGATACTTTAAAAACCCATTTTATTTTTAAAAAATCGATTGAATAGACGATAGAAGACCACATCCAAAACTATAAAAAATGTACAGGGTGCCATTAAAAAATTTAAGTTAGGGGTTGTAACTAAGAGATTAATATTTAGGGGATGATGTTTTCTTCGCCATATTAAAGTGTATAACAAATGGAATAGACCAGTTTTTGTCCCTTTAAAAAATCTCTATTTTGTTAATAAATATAGCCTGGATAAATTAGTCTGGGACACTTAATTAACAAAATTAAAAAAAAAATTGATTTCTTGATTATTTACAAATCGATTTTATTTTTAATAAATCTGTTGAATAGACGATAGAAGACCACATCTAAAACTATAAAAAAATATACAGGGTACCATTGAAAAAATTAAAGTTAGGGGTTGTAACTAAGGGATGAATATTTAAGCGATGATTTTTTCTACGCCATATTAAATTGTATTATAAGTAGAATAGATCACTTTTTGTCCTATTCGAAAATCTCTATTCGTTTAAGAGATATAGCGTTGGTAATTTAGTCTGGGACACCCTGTATATATATATATATATATATATATATATATATATATATATGAACTTTAAAAAATTAAAGGCAAATATCGAGCACAATTGTAATAATCAAATCTTGCCCAAATACTTTCGCTTTCTACAGCATCATCAGGGGCATCTGAAATAAGCCAAGAAACGTTTTTTTTTAAATGAAGAAAATTGATTAACTTCGATAAAAAACTCGATTTTTGTGATTAACGTTTTAGACTTACTTCGTCAAATTTGGGCTATCCAGCAAGCGCAGAATGTAATAAGCATGAAATTGAAACATTAATTTCACATAACACTAAACTAGAACAAGGACAAACAGTTAAAAATTATTTAAAAAGATTCTGCGCTACATTCTTGTCGGCAACAGGAGAGAGAATGGTATTTAATGGAAATGTTAAGGTGAAATGAGACATATGACAGCTTTGATGGGCAGTCACAATCATGGAAATGTGATGTGCACATATTAAAATTCTGTGTAAGTAAGCTGGCATTGACCAAAGGTCCAACTAACACTACTATAGAAAATCAGCTAATGAAATATGACATATTTAATATTTTAATTAAACTAGATTGCATAATCCAGATCTCACACTTACACCTGTCTGTAATAATAAGGTTGTTAGTTTGAGAGCAAATGAAGTGGACATAAAGTGTGAATGAAAAAAATAGACTAAACAATTTATTAGACAGTGGGTGGTTGACTACAATAAAATGGTCTACCAGGCACTATCAATACTGTAAAAAAGAAGAAATCTGACTATAAAATTGAAATACTAAAAATTAAACAAAATTGAAAGCAGTGAATAAATGGGGTATAATTCAAGTAGTTTAGTTAAACCCCCAGTCAATAGGAGAACTATACAACTAATATGTAAAAGCGTTACTAAAGACCAACTAACCAACAGTGGGAGATGTTGAAATGAACAACTGGGAAAATGGTATATCTAAATTACTCAAAAGTATGAAGAGTGTAATTAACGCCAACTATAGATCAATTGAACCTGAGCAAGCTAGTTTTGTAAATTGTTGAAGAATAAAATAGTAATGTTGATCAAAGTGTGAAATTAATAAATTCTTAACGGGTATACTCAGTGCAGGAATTCTAAACAGCCAAGCTGGGTCCACTACGAGGTGAAGCTGCAATAAAGTTTTTAAAAATAGGTTAAAACTTAGTACAATTTAAATTAATTTGAGTATTAAGACAATGAGAGATTCACCACATCTGAAATCGGCCTGGTTTTTTTCTATTATTTTCTCTGCATATGGTGACATACGATGGCATGCTATAATGGAGAATTTTTTAAACATTGCATTTAACAGCTCAAATTCTCTATGGTTTGAGCATTGAAAGATATCTTCTTTGTTTGTGTATGGTGCAAAATATTTCAATGTTTCAATAACTGGGAAGAGATTTCTGTGTCCATACTTCTTTTATAAGCTGCTGTAGTCCCATTACGATATCATGGCTACATTCTTTATATAGTTCAGTTCTATTCCAAGTGATGTTGTTTCTGGCTAGTTTTTAGTTTTTTAACTGAGTCTTACAATTCTAGAAAATTCAAACTTTAAGTTCCTTCTTTGTATTCTGCAATTATTTTATAGAACGCGGCGTATTAAACCACAGAAGACATGTTCTGTCTTTTATTTCTGACCGTGACATTTTATCTTTATTTAAGACCTTATCAGACAGTGCACAAATCACAACAGAGTTGAAGAGAGAAAAGCAGGAACATCTACGTAGCAACCGCTAAAAGATTTGAAAATACCTACATATTCCAGCAACAAAGAATTAAAATTTTCATATTAAAAAACTTATACAAATAAGAGAAAAAAAAATAATACATAAAATATCATGGAACCATAAAGGATTTACAGTTTAAAGAAAAGAAAAAGACGTGGTAATTTAATCGCATTTACAAAAAGAGTCGCTATCTTAGTGCAGAATTTATAGACGATTATGTAACATTTTAAGTTTCGTGTCAACAGTGTAATCAAAATAACTTTCATAGTTGCCTCAAAATATACTGCGCCGCTACAGAATCCTCATTCATTTTTTAAAATAAATGACAGAGCCAATTACAAGTTCAGAAAAAAATATTAATCAAACAGCTACAGAGAGTAAATAACCACAAAATAAAACTCTTTGTGACGCTCTTTTGAATATAAAAATATGAAACATGCGTGTCAAATTCGAACTTTTTTAATTTATACTTATTGCAGATTCATACATTAATTTGTTCGTTTTTTTTTAAATACAAGCAAATATTATTTGTTTCGTTTACAATTTATAATCTTTTTTTTTTAATTTAATAAATAGCTAATATAACAAATAATTGGTTATTTTAGGTAGCAGTGTACCTAATATGGACTAGGATGTGTGCATAATATGGACTAGGATTTGTAAATATAAAAATATTAGAATTAAATATAATGCTAAGTGGCGATATTTTACGGCATGAATTAAATATTTTTATCAGTTACCGGAAAAATTTTTAAGTTTGGTATTTTTTGCGAATTTAAAATTATTTTATGCTAAACAAGTAAGAACTAACTTCCATACATTCCATGGCTGTACAGCCCAATTCGAGCCCTGGCCTCCCTCACCAAACCTCTCCATTCATTACGGTTGTAGCCATTCTCCTCCACGATTAACTCCACGATAACCAATGGGATCTCTGGCATCATCATCCACATCATCCTCCCATCGCTTTCTTTATCTTCCAATAGGTCTCTTCCCCTGCATTATTGCATATTTTTACAGTTTTTTTGAACATCTGGTGTCTTCCATCCTAAATACATCGCCTCCAGCTCAAGACGCTGTAGGTGGACATACTATGATAAAGATGGTTCTTTCAAAACAGATTTTTTAGTCAACGCCCAAGTTTAACATTCATTACTCACTATCGGTAGCCGTATGACGTATTTGCTAGGATGATTCTTCTGCTAAGCTTCACATCGTCATCTACTTTTTCCAAGTTGTCAGCTGTCAAGTAGATTCATGTTGCTCTTTTCAAATTGACTTTGTATTAGTATTTTAGTAATTTTTGTGTTTATTGGCAGACCTATTTGTTTAGCTTGTGATTGAAATTCCTATTCTCATCTGTTGCAACTGTAGCTTATTATGGATGAAATACTCAATGGTTACATGTGAGCTATTGTAACGTAGAAATGTTTCTATCGTTAAAATACAATATTTATATACAACTATATATGTAACTGATATGATGCTACTGATATTTTTGATTCCATTGGTACCTTGCAAGTGACATGCAAGTTGCATGATGGTGGCAAGAGCTAGTCGCGATGAAGTGGTAAGGTGACCTTTTCTTAAATACACTACCGAGCATAAAATTAGGTCACTCCGTAATTTGAATTTATTTTAGAAATTATTATTCTGTTTTAACTATTTTCGGTTGTAACATAGTTTACTAATGGATTTCTTGAAAAAAAAATTGTTTCTATGGTTTTAACGTCAATTGTAAATCGTTTGTGTATTGTTATCACTGTCAGTGTATTGCAATGAGCATAAATTCTGTTGTGGCGGCGTAGGAAATGGCCACGGTCAGCGCGAAACTGCGAGAAATGTTGGTGTAAGTCTCTCGAGTGTGCAACGAGTATGGCAACGGTACGAAGAGACCGGTGTGCTTACTCGAAGACCTGGTTCAGGTGGAGGCAGGATTACAACAGCTAGAGATGACCGCTTTGTCGTTTCTAGTGCTTTTTAGAAACCGAACGGTCACGGCAGTTATTCTTCGAAATCATCTGCAAGAAGTAAGAAATATAAACATAAGTGAATGGACAGTTAGGAGACGACTTCATGCTGCTGGTTTATCTTCTCCAACTAGAGTAACTGGAGCGCCGCTTTCCCGTGAACACCGAATTGCCAAATTGAATTTTGTACAAGAACACTTGTCTTGGACAATGCAGGATTGGAGTCGTGTATTGTTTTACGATGAATCGAGATTCTGTCTTACGGGCTCAGACAAACGTGTAAGAGTGTAGCGACGTCCAAGCGAGAGATATGCTCAAGCATGTGTTGCCGAGCGTCTTCCATTTGGTGGAGGGTCAGTTATGGCATGGGGAGGCATATCGTTTGATGCTTGCACGGAGTTAGTCTTTATCGAGAATGGGACATTGACAGCGCATAGGTACCTGACACAGATTCTGGAAGACTATGTTTTACCGTTTATGGTTATTCTTGGAGACGACGCAACATTTATGCATGATAATGCATGGCCCCACACTGCTAGGATAGTTACTGAGTATCTTGACGAGGTTCAAATCACACGATTTGTTTGGCCTGCTCGCAATCCAGATATCAATCCCATAGAATACGTTTGGGATGAGATAAAGAGACGTTTACGGAGTCATGTGCCGGCCCCCAGAAATTCGAGAGAGCTTTGCGACATATTGGTGCAAGAATGGAATAATCTTCCGCAGAATGTGATCCAAAATCTGATCCAAAGCATGCCTCATCGTTTGCAAGCTGTTATTACTGCCAGAGGAGGGAATACTCGCTACTAAAGTTCTTAAAATTTCTTTTTTTCAACAAAAAGCACATCAAATTAAAATTGTTCCTTTTTCAATATTTAGTATATCAAAGGAAAATTCTTCATTTCCATTATTTTTAATAAACTTTAAACGACAAAACCGTTGTTTTCTTTAAGCAATCCGTTAGTAAACTATGGTACAACCGAAAATAGTTAAAACAGAATAATAATTTCTAAAATAAATTCAAATTACGGGGTGACCCTAATTTTATGATCGGTAGTGTAGTTAATTGAAAAATGCCATCAAAAGAAGAGGAAATATTGTTGATTTATCTTATTAAAAGAAGACGACTCTAAGGAAGAATAAATATTTAACTTCAATTTTGGACGCACTCTATTGGATACAAGACGCGCAAAGTAGCGAGTATATTATTACTCAGAAACTCTTGCTTCTAAACTAAAACTGTGTGAACCACTGTACTATCAAGTACAGCAGTTGGCGTAAATCAGTTTGGGTTTAAAGAAAACTAACTAGGTATATTTTTAAGATATATTTTGTTATAAGAGATATTTTGTTTTAAACTATTAACATGTATTTTTTGATTTAATTTACAATTTGAAAGATATTTATGTCAATTAGGGATTGTAGTAAAAATCAGTACAGTGCCTACTTTTTTCCTATGAATGTATCTATTTGGCTATATTATACATAAAAAGTAGTTGTTGAAGTTTCATGTAAACGTGAGTTTGGCTATTTATGAAAAGCGAGGGATCTGCAGGATAAGCATCTGGTCCTTGCATGTGGAATGACTTAGTAGCAGTCTTAAAGAATGCCTCCCTAAATATTAATGGTGAAGCTGCTGGAAGCTAACTCCCTGTAGTAAAGGAGTTATCAGAAGAAGAACAGCTCGATCTACTGGAAGTGTTTCTATAACTGAATTTTCTTCAGATAACCCATTTATTATTTTAAAAATTTTACGCTTTAAAAGCTGTTTTTTATAGGTAGAAATTTGTTTATATCTGGTAAAAGCCTTTTGAGAAAATTAAGGTCGCCGTTATCTTCATAATCTTGTATTTTCTTGCATTTATTTTTAAAGTAAGTGATAAAGACTTTCTCAAAGAAGATAATCTTTTTTGGCTTTTTTAGCTTTTTTGTTAAAGAACAAAAATGAATTCAAAATTAAATTACACGGAAAAGTGCATTAATTAAATCAATGCTATTGAAAAAATATTCAACTGATCCAGATTGTTCAGTCGTCAAGGTATGACCTGAAACTATACAGGAATACATTTAACTTTTATATCTGACCAAAAAATTACCTAAGGTAATAACACGCACGAAAAACGTTAAGCTATTTCCCTGGCCTGTATCCTTGAAACCCTCTCGAAAAATATTTGAGGCCGGGACAACATTTGATTCTTATGTCATCGTCATTCTTATCCTTCCGTTTATCCCTGTTTGAGGCCGATGTGCCAGCAGTCTGTTTTTCACTTCCACTTAACCTCTAATTTCCGCCCTTTTATTACAGAGTCTGATTAACCAGTTCGTTCTATAGTCTTCATCTCATTATTAGTACGTGTTTTAAATGATTTAAGTTTAAAGATTTATTTTAGTTTGCAAATGAGTCTAATTGGTTTTTAACTCATTTAACTTTAAATAAAAATGTAAGTAAAACTACAAATATTTTAACGAATCTACCAATAGTAAGTAGGATAGTCCTTATGTAATTATAGATATAAGTATAGCAAAATCTTTACTTTAAAATAATACGAATTGAACAACTTGCTTTATAATTCTTGCTTATAAACTTGCTTAATAAAATGTTGAAAACAAGAAAGATACAGGGTATATATTTTAAATTTCGGTTAATATTTATGTGTACAAAAATTTAGAATGCATACTTTTATGTAATTTTTAGGAAGTGTCACATAAACCAATAATCAGTTCTCTGGCAAGAAATTGTTGAGGGTCACTCATAAATTTAACATGATACATACATTGTACGAGGTAGAAGTAAAAAAAAAGTTTGCTAATAAGAAAATCAAAATAATATCGATTGACTACATTTTAATAGTTCTCCACCCATTTTAATATGTGGTAATAGGCGGTCCTTTACAGTGAGCCACCTATAACAACAGACATATTCACGATACGTTTTACCAAATTAAAATATGGTCAGCACAATTTATCCAAAATATAAATTACTTACTGTCTATCAGTGGCGTTTCATGAAGATATCTTAAACGTATTGTCTACATTGTCATTTAATTTTATTTGAGATAATAATTTTAAGAAACAAACATAGGTAGACGACGTTTTTTAATAATTTTTTAGATAATTAATTGCCAAATAAAAAAATTATAGATTTTTACATACGCTGTATTTATATACAGCGTATATAAAGGATATAGGATAGGATATAAATATAGGATATTTTATATACGCTGGGCTACACAGGATGTGACCAATTTATACAGAGTTGGAAGACAAGTAATTGGGCGGTACTTGGCTGGATGTTTGGTAATATTTTGATCCTTCGGTATTAAATAAGTTGTTCTCTGAGTTAGGAATTTCCTGCGGATTAGAAATAACACGATTAATTAGTATTGACAAGCACTCACGAGTACTCCAGAACTTCTTAAGCCAGAAGTTTTGAACCCTGTCTGGTCCAGGAGATTTCCAGTTATGAAGCTCTTTGATGATATTAGAGGCTTCTTCTGTGGTGAAGGCTTTGTAGATAGTTGTACGGTAGTGTTGACAGCTATGCGTCGTATCTTCTATCCATCCAGCATTGGTGTTAAGAGCAGCTGGTGTGGAAAGTTGATTTCCCCAAAACTCCTGAATTTCTTCTTGGCTTGGGTATGATTTATTTGCACTTTCGGTAGTGGAATTGAGTTTCCGATAGAACGCCTCCTCGGTATGCTCAAAAAGCGCATCGTCACATTTCCGGCTGTTACTAACTTTCTACCTCCTTAGTCGTCCTGAATAAATGGAGAGTTTTTGTTTTAATGTATCCAGGCACTGTTGGACTGTGTTGTTTTCTGGATCATATTGCGAGTGTCTTGCAGTGCTTAGCATTATTTGATCAGCTTTTTATTGACTTTTTTACTTGTTGTTTCTCGTATATATCTGACATTTGATCAATGTCCCTACGCAATAATTATGTGTCCTTCCGGCATTGGTACCTCGTCGTGTTCTGATCTTAATTCCCATTACACTAGCTGTTGCTGTTGCTGAACAGCAAATAAGCATGTGCAAATATTCCAGCGTATGGCCTTCTACGACGTAATTGGGTAGGACTTCGGTATTCATAATTTGTAACAGAGCATCTAGTTTTTTAGAAGAGTTTATTTTTGATAGCGGTGGTCTGCTAAGTGGATTTGTTCCATTAAACTCTTGTACAGCACGTGCCGTTTCACTTACCAGAGTATCGTGTGACTCGTTGTTGTTCTGTAGTCTGTTATTAGGTTGAGTTTCTTGTATGGCAAGCTCAGGAATCTGCTCATGTATTAAATTAACAAATATTATTTTTATTATTAGTATTTTTTATAATTAAAAATCATTATTTGTACGTTTAGTTCTGTAGTTATCTCGGTTAACTATAATTATTTGAATATTTATAACACATTCACGGTGCCAAGTTTCAATTGAAATACCACTATCCGTTGTATTGCAGTAGCTATTATCCGAATTTCCACAACTAATGGAAACAATGGAACGCGGAAATGCTACACACAATTATAACCCAGCCAAACAATAAATTTTCTGATGATGTATCGAATTTGGTGTATTCGAACTATTTGAAAAAGGGACTGTGAAAATTGTCGTCTTTTAAACTATTACCTTAAAGCGTTGCTATCAAATACCCTTCTGGGATTAAACAACAATTAAAATTAAAACTGTAAACCTGTAAAAACTTTTAATTAGTTGTAGTTTATTTGTTTCTAGTGTGTAATGACAGACGTGAGGTCTATTCGATTTTCGAAAACTTAATATTTTTCCGAATCGCGCACACTACCGGTTTAAACTAAAGTGTAGTTTGTTCATGTTATAAATAATGACCCATAACGAAATATCCAGTGTCCGTGACTAATCGATTTAGTCTAGGAGCCAGCAAGGCCACTGTGGGCTTTTTATTTCTAATGGGTCCACCCAATTTTTTTAATTATAATTATAATTATATTTTTGGCTGCTAATTACGAGTTTCGAGGGTGGATTTCAATCCGAGTGATCAAACAATTGTTATAAACAATTTATTTGTTAATATGGCTCTAACTCATAAACTAAAATAGATAAAAAAAATTGTTGAATAAAATTTGTTCCTTGAAACAAAAACAAAGAAAATGGCGTTTACTTAACTTTAATTTAATAATCAGAACTTGAGATATTGTAAAATTAGTTCAAAGTGGTTGCACATAAGTATTTTTCAAAGCTTTTTCGATCGTCTCGGCTTTGTTCTGTATCTGTTTTGTTTTGTCTCATTTAAAAGCATAATTTAAAGACTTACAAACAAAATAACTTTATCTTTAGATTAAGTAATTTATCTTTACAAATAAACATAAAGTAATTTAACAAATTTTGTTTCAAAGTTCAGCTTTAAATTAAAATGACTGAAGAGAGTTTTTCCAAATGCCAGTCTGATAGCTTACCCATTGGAAGTGTTTATCGTGGCCACATATTTTCAAAACGGTGATAATATAGAAGCAGTGGCGCACCGAGGGGAGGTTTGGGGGTTACCCCCCCCCCCCCCCAAGACCCTATTCCGATACTGTTACTTACACATTTTAAGGACTCAAAATGGGGGTAACATCATAAAAAATATTTTGGTGACCAACCAAAACCCCCCCCAAAGGCAAATTCTAGGTGCGCTACTGGTGAGAAGTTCGGGGAGTTTAAGCAGATCAGTAAGTACATAAAATCCTACTATAATAATTTTATTCTGATAATTATTCTCATAATAAGTATTTAATGATAACAGTTAGCACTTTACGCCAAGTATACTGTAAATATTATATTTTTTTTTTGTTATTTTACTGAAATTGAATAAAATTAACTCCTTTATCGTTTTCTTTGAGAGCTGATAGAACATGACATGAGAGAAAGAATTTAAATAGTTCGTGTGATTTTCAATTTTCGAATACTTATTTTTATACATTAGGTATTTATTTTAGGTTATGTAACGTACAATTTTATTATTATGATTAGTTTATTTAAATTTTCCAGTAAAAACAGCTCCAGAATTGTAGCATTATTGATCGAAATATCGATTTTATTATGCTCAGCTTAGAAAAAGTTCTCTCACAAGTAAAACTTGTTACAGGAATTGTGGTAAATTTTACCACAAGTTGGTTAAGCACTGAAAACATCGATTTTCTATTAAGCAATCCAGTTGAGAGCTTTTGAAGCTAGAATTTATTTATTTTAAATTGTTTTTAACAGTCTTAGTTCAGCTTTTAATTTTGACGAATTCAAGTCAAATTATTCTATATTATTTTATATTTTAACGATATAATTTTGCCTACTAAACATTTTTTTTCTTTTATATTTTTGGACAAGTTTATTGTTTAATCTGAATCATTCAGTCTAAAAGTGAATAAAATACAAAGAGTTTCACTTGTTTTTCATCGCTGACTGTAAATGCATTGGCAGCATTTCAGCATTAATACCTCACAAGTGTTTTTTACTTTGGAATAAATATTATCGAATATAGATGGTTCGGTCCCCTTCGATTCTTTCAAAGTAAGCGCTAAGTTTGAAACTTCTTTTATAACTTAACAATTATCTATGTCTGATGATTAAAGTACTTTGCTAATTTTGACAACCATTTGCAGAATTAAACGCATTATTTCCAAACACATAATAAAACCAAACTATTTTTTGCATTAATAACTTTGCATCAACTGTTACTTCAATAGCTTCTATAATAGCTTTAAGTTGACTTTTGAACAGAGCATTTTCCTCAGCATGACAAGCACGACGTGTTTTAGATTAAGATCTCAAAAATTTTAACTTATTTACTTTTAATTTATATTTAACGACCTTAACAATCTCTTTAAAAACAACGTGCCGTTTTGTACTGCCTTCAATATAAGAATAAACCAATTGTGTTACACCAAAAACATCTTTAGATTTTTAATATGATTAGCGCAAGCAGCTACCAATGCTAAAGTAAGCCAATGAGTATAGCAATAAACATACAAAATTTTAATGTTTTTTGTACATTTTTTCTGTACGCCAGTAAAATTTTCTGACACTGCCGAAGCTCCGTCTAAGCATACAGCTTCAACATCCACCCAGAAACACTCATTTTATGCAAATTAGAATTTATTATTTTAAAATTGGTTTCTGCATCTGTTTAATTTGAACATTTAAATGTTACTAGCCTTTTAACAAGAAATGTACTACTTTTAGGGATATATCTAAAAACAATAGCAATCTGCTCGAGGCTAGTTGCATCAGAAGTCTCGTCTGCAAGCGCAAAAATATCTTTAACTTTCTTCGGAATATCCCTTAAAAGTTACCATACGAGAGAACTTAAAATATCATTTTAAATGTAGTTGCTAATATAAGTGCAGGTTTTTGGGGCCAATTTCAAGTATGCCTTAAATGCAAGATAACATTTTTTTTTAGACATTGTACAATTTCGACAAATAATCTTTTTCCATTGCTTTCTTTCTTTCTTCATGGCCACGAAAAGGTTTTCCACCTTTTACTACAACTATATTTATATCAATCGAATCTAAATTATTTGTCGCTGCTTCTCTCTGGCTTCCAATTCAGCCTGTGTTTCTTTTGGATTTGAAGATCTACGGACTTATTTATGTTATAACTGGAAGTTTCTGTTCTAAATTCATGTCAACTTGTATTTTAATGTATTTTAAAATGTTCAGTAGCTTTATTTTATAATGAAAATCCAGTAGAAATAAACTTAGTCTCTATCAATCCAGGACTAGTACTCTCGTCCGTGCCAAAATATCTGCACAAAAAAACAGAAAGCTGCATCTTTTGTTGGAGTATATTCGAACCATTTGAAGTTGGAATACTAAGTGGGTAAAAACAACCGACTTCTAATGTTAAAATAAAATATACAAGCATATCTAATAGAGTGTATGTGTGTGCGTGTGTGTGTATGTAAATATTGGATGGCATTAGAACATGTCTATTTGCTACAAAATATTTGTATTTTTTTTATCATTAAGGATAAGATAAGGATAAAAACATAGCCACTCGTTTCTTGGTTCACGGGCAGGAGGTATTAACTTATGGGGTAAAACAGAGGTTTGGATTCTAATTACATAATGTTTGTAAATACACATATATTTAACCATATATGAACTAAATATCTCTTTTTGCTTCTAAAACAAACTTGATTAAAATGTTGTATATTTATTTTTCTTGTTGTGCTAATAACGTCGGGATGTTAGTTGGTAGACTTACAAAATTTTTTAGTTTTTGGTACAGCATATCTGTATGTGCAGTATATTTTTCACTATCTAAGAAAATGTTATTTATATCGGCTAAAGGTTTTTCTGGACAGTGAGGACAATACAAAGAATCTAAGATACCAATCCGAAACAAATGTGCTGGAAAGCGACCATGATTAAGTTTTAAACGTGATATAATCGATGATTTATATCTATTATAATCCTGCGAATTAATGTGAGGAATGTTCGTAGGTAAATCCGAATTAATTTTAAAATAGAGACTCTTTGATGTAGTTGAAAATTTTTTGTACTGAGGTTCCCATCTAACCCTAATTAGCCTTACATAAATTAATAAAGTCTGATGAGTTGCACATGTTTACTCTCAATTCTGAGTCAAGTGCTTTTTTATCTGCAAGATCAACTGCTTCATTCCCAGTTATCCCTGAATGACCTCTAACCCAGACTAATGTAACTCATACACCATACTTCTGCAGTTTATATATACAATTTTTATAGATAGTAGAATACTGTTGTTATAATGATTAAAAGGAGAGCTTTTAATAGCGTGAACTGAGAGAGAGTCTGTTACAATTACCACAGATAAAGGTACATTCATCTCGCACTTATCTAAAGCTTTCCTAATAGCTACAGCTTCTGCACTAAAAATCGATAAATAATGTGGGACTTGATATTTCTTAACATGGTTAATATTAGAAACTAAAAATGCACAGCCTGTTTTAAATCTTTTTTTTTTATCCATCCGTATAGATGATGATTTTATTCTCTCCTAAGTTACAGAGTATAGATTTGAAAATTAATTTTGATAGAAAGATATAATCTGGATATTTTGGAATTATAATGGTTGGTTTAAATATTAAGGCTTCAAAAATAATTTCGTAAACAGGATATTTTTTGACTATGTATTAGTTCTTTATGTCTCTCAGTGTCAATAAAAGCATCAGCAAGCGGGGGAGACGTTTTAATTCTCCAATATTTGTTTGTAAGATTCTGGACAGCTATATTTGATATTTTTTTGACCATAAATGTACTAAACGTCCTGTATTTTATTAGCTGTTTATTGGCTAAATACTCTCTTCGAAGGCACAAAGGCGGTTCTTGTGCTTTAGCGAGAACTGCACAATTAGGTGACGACATAATAGTTTCTAGACTTATTTTAATTGCCTTATATTGAATTCTGTCTAAGATTAATAATTTTGATTTGCTAGTTGAAGCATAAGTAGTACATCCATAATCCATTATTGAGCGGATGTATGACTTATAAAATGTAAGGGATATTTTAACATTTGCATCCCATTTATATATGGAAACTACACGCAGAATGTTGAGCCCTTTCTCACATTTTTGCTTTACGTGTTTATGTGGCTGGTCCATAGGAGTTTATTATCAATATAGATGTCAAGATATTTATATTCTTTCACTATGGGTATAGTAAAATCACCTATGGTATACAAATCAAGGGTTTTAAGTCTGTGCCTAGTAAGACACATAACCGCGTATGTAACCAATCACGCATGCAGCAAAAAATATAATCTAAATCTGTAATACATCGTTCATATGAACTATGGATAGTATAGAAACAGATATCATCCGCGTACTGAATAACTTTTATAGTGTCATCCATCAAACTATGCAGCTCTGCTGTGTATACATTAAATAAAAGTGGACTCACTATTGATCCCTGCGGCAAACCGTTATATACTATTCTTGGTCCGTGGTGTACATTTTTGTGATCACGAATATAAATTTTTCTGTTTAAAAACAAATTTATTAAGTTATTTGATACCCATTTGCTGACACCCATTCTACACAATTTTGTTTTTAAGATACTCAAATCAACCACATCATATGCAACTTTTAGGTCAACAAATAGGCATAACATGTATTTGTTATCAGATAAGCATATTTGTGTATCTGTAACCATATGGGTCAATGCATCTATAGTACTACGGCCTCTCCGAAATTCATACTGTATAGTGGATAGGAGAGAATTGCTTTCAATAAAATATTCTAGGCGAAACTTAATCATGCGTTCAAAAATCTTGGTCAGACAAGACATTACCGGTATAGGTCGATGTGATTATAGTAATTTTGTATCTTTATATGGTTTTTTTATTATACATATAACAATATTTCTTAATGCTCTCTCTTTTAATTCTCAGCATAATTTTGTTTTACCCCCCAATTGTTAAATATTTTTAAAATTATTTGTTTAGCTGAAATTGGAAGATTGTGTAAAATTTTATATGTGAAACCATCCAAACCGGGTGCTTCTGGTTTGTTTTAATGCCAAAATTAACTCTGAATAGGTAAAAGGTTTTAGACATAGTATCCGAAGTAGAATAACAATGAAAATTTTTTAGATTGTCTACATCGACATTAGAAACCGAAGGCGGGGCCAGCTGATTCAGAACATCCTCAATTTAATCTTCATGCAATGGTGGTTTTTTTTGTTGATAATATTTGTTTCTTACGGCTTTTTACACAATTAGAAATGTTTGAAAGGGGTGTAGATCTATTGAGTTAATAAAGAAAGGTCTACAACTATTTTTTTGTTTTAACTTGAAAATGAGTTTAGCCTGTGCTGCAATATTTGGATAATTCAGATAATTTGTAATATTTCCTTGTCTTCTGAACAATTTAAGTGCGTGGGAGTGACTTTCAGCTATATCAGAACATTCTTCGTCCCACCAGTAGGGCCTTGGGACAAAAGGAATAAAAGTTTTTTTAACGCGCATGGAGGCAGATGCTGCTAAAGATATAACTTTAAATAATTTTTTTGTTATTCGACAGTTATCTGAACCATTTAGAGATGAATTTGTACTGATTTCATTTTCAAAAAATGCTTGAAAGGCTGACAAATCGGCACGACCGTCATTCCACTTGGTTGCCGGATTGATTTCGAAAGGTGTAGGAGCAATTTGGAGCTGAGTTTTAATAGGGTAGTAATCAGAACCTAAAGTGTCTTGATATACGGACCAGTTTACCAAATCTGCCAAGAAAGGGGAGATAAGAGTAAAATCAACTGCAGAGTGGTTACCATTGTGATTAACTCTTGTAGGCAATCCAACATTTCAAGTAATTAGTTCCAAAAAATCTAAAACTTCTCTTAAAACCTTTCCCCTGCGATCTTTCGGAATAGGGCCCCACCTGTAATGGGGTACATTAAAATCGCCGCAAAAAATTATAAGAAAGATATCAAACTGTTCCAATAAATGTAACCAATCGTTTTTTGTGGCTGCTACGTCTGAAGGTTTGTATACTGAAACGAAAGAAATATTTATATCTGGAACAAATACTGCACATATTAATAAAATTATATTCCTTTATATTAAAATTACTATTAGACTTAGCCAAGTTTCGGAAAGTATGATAATATGAACATGGTTTTTTTTAAGGTAATTTAACAAATTATTTTTATTAGATGTTATTGATCTACTATTCCACTGCAAAATTACTAATTGGTTTTTAATTGTTTGGTTATTAGCCATTTTTAAAGTTTAATCACTAAAATAGTTTATCACTTGAATCTGATTCACTATATGTTTCCATAGCATCATTTGGATCACTTGGAAAAAAGGCACTTTCTACAAAGTCCCTAATATTAGATTTCATGAGGGTATTTGGTGCTAATTGAAAATTTTTTTGGAATTTATTTATAAAGGAGGTAATTAACATTAGAGTTTTCTATTTATAGTTCATAAATTCTTCTCTATAGGAGTTAGGTATAATGGGTTTAGGTTTTTGACTAGGTTTATATGATTTTTTCACAGGCATCATAATCAGGTGTAGGAGAGGTTGGCTGTGTTCGTTTAATTGTTTTAATAGTATTGGCTTTAGAAGCTGGTTTTGGTTTTTTAAAAATAATATTAGACGATGGACCAGAAGTATTCGGTAAAGTTAGAAAATTGTTATCATTATTAACAATAGAGAATCGGTTATTCGTAGTCACTTTCGCATATGATGGATTATTATATATATATATATATATATATATATATATATATATATATATATATATATATATATATATATATATATATATATTTTCGGCTTTTTTAAAAGTAATGTTTTCAACTGACATAATTTGTTTTATCCCCTTTTGCTTTGCATATACAGAACAAATACGTAAACTTGAGGGGTGGTCGTTATTATTACAATAAATACACAAATTATGTTCTTTGCAATCCTCTTTTGTATGACTTGTAACTGTACACTTTTGATTTACATTGTATAGCTGAGTAGCCATACCTCAGATATTTGAAACATTGTACAACAGGTTATATGTAAGGTTTAACATGAAAACTGCATAAATTTATTTGTATACATTTTGGAAATTCATTTCGTAAAAATTCTACTATTATCATTTGCCTGTTTACCAAAACTACGTTTCCATCAGAGTCTATAATTTTCCTTTTGTTTGATTTGATAGTCGTTAATAAATATTCTTCAGAAAAGAAAGTAGCTCCCATCCTAACCTAACCTTATCTAACGTAACCTAACCTAACCTAACAACTCCTTTTTTGTGAGTATAGAATTTTGGTATAAATGCTATTAAATCGTTTTTTAATATTACATTGTGGGTAACTCAGCTATTGGCTATTTCTAATGTATTAAAAATATCCTTTACCCTATTAACTCCTACCGGTTTTATATCTAATACATATTTTTATATCTAATACATAAGTTTCATCTTTAAGAAGAAAGTGCCCCATTTTAATTGGAAAAAGTCTCCCTAAATTTTTATTTTTGTGTTCAACAAACACATAAAATGGTCCATTATAACCTGGTCTATAACTGTTATTAAAATCTATTAGTTGTACATACCTGTTATCATTATCACTAGAAATATACGTGTTTTTTCATCGGGCGGCTTAAATACAAATATCAAAACCAATATCTAAATATACTTATATTTTAGAAAAAGTTTAATCACCAGCTAATTCACAAAAACTCGAATACGTCCATCCACCTTGACTAACGAATTCGAACAGTTGCTATCTAATAGAGATATATGATTATAAAACACTAAAACATAAATAAATCGACAATAAAAACACTTAAAATTATAAATATTCGAGATGAATCGTATTAGGTGTAGTAAGTTCATTTCAGTAATTAGAGGATAAAATCTATTAAAAAATTAATTATGGAAAAAATAAAAAACGATGAAAAAGCTGAAACAAAAACAAATGAAGCCCTATTTATAGTATAATTACATTTGGTTAGTTTTTTTAATATAAATAAATATTATTCACCTTAAAAAACAAAAAAAAATTAATTAAAAGTCCTCTAGTAAATTCATAGAGCTTTTTTGAACTGTTAGGAGTTTATCAAAACTTTTTAATCTAACGCCGTCAATATGTTCTTCAAGCATTCCATGCAAAACCACCAGATAGTGCAGATATAAAATTTAATTGTAAATTATGAAATGTTAATTAATTAAAGTTTTTATTGGAAATGGCAAATAGCCGAAACCTTTAAGAAATAATTAAGTGTTATTTTTAAGTCTTCTTCTTTGTCAACGGGCTACGTGACCTGCCCAGCGCCATTTCATTTTTGCAATTTCTTCCACAATATCCCTAATCTTCGATCTACGTCTTATCTCGGTGTTTTTAATCTTGTCTCTTGGTGATATTCCAAGCATGATTCGTTTCATTGCTCTTTGCGTTGTTTCTAATTTTTTAGCAGATTTTTTGGTAAGGGCTACTGTCTCCAAGCCGTAAGTACAAACTGGTAGTATGCATGTGTTATACACCTTTTTCTTTAAGTTTACAGGAATGGAGGTGTTTTTCAAGATATATGCTAATTTGCTGAAAGCGCCCCATGCCAGTTGTGTTCCTCTTTTAATTTCAGCATCTTGATTTGGTTTTCCTAGTTTGATAACATGACCTAGATATACATAATGTTCAACATTTTCTATGGTATGATTTTGTATTGTTATATTTGTCTGGTCTCGGCTCAGTATTTTTGTTTTGCTGTACTTCATTTTTAAGCCTACCACTCCTGAAACTGCATTTAATTGTTGTAACATATCATTTCGTTCTTGGATATTATCGGCTATTAAAACTATGTCATCGCAAGTGGTTTAAGTATGATCCGTCGACGTTGATACCCTTATTGTTTCATTCTAGTTTCTTAAAAAATGTCTTCTAGAGCAAGGGTAAATAGTTTGGGAGAGATGGTGTCTCCTTGTCTTACTCCCCGTTGTAGTCTTATGGGATTAGTTTTTGTGCTTTCGTCCAGCTTTATCTGCATGGTGGCATTTTCAAATATGTTTTTAATTATGTTAGTGTATCTTGAATCTATACGTGCATTTTCTAGAGATTTAAGCACTGCCCATAATTCGATGGAATCGAATGCTTTATGGAAATCGACGAACGCCATATGAATTGGAACATTATACTCGGTGCATTTTTCTATCAGTGTTCTTACGGTGTGCAAGTGGTCTATGGTACTAAAATGTTTTCTGAATCCAGCCTGCTCGATAGGTTGATAGAAATCGAGCTTATGTGTTAGGCGGTGGGTTATGATTTTAGTTAGTAATTTATACAGATGTGAGAGCAAGGATATTGGTCGGTAATTCTCGATGTTTGCTTTGTCTCCTTTCTTGAATAGTAAAATGACTTCGGAGTTGTACCATTCTTGAGGAATCTTTCCTTCATCAATTACTTTATTAAATAAAATATTTAATACCTGTTCTATTTTTCTTCCACCGATTTCCAACATTTCGACTGTAATTTTATCCTCTCCCGGACATTTATTCGTTTTTAGTTGATTTAGGGCCATTCTTATTTCATAGTCGGTTATGTCCGGTATTTCTTCTGAGCCGGTGTTAATTATTGTTCGTTCAGTACGTCGTTGTTGTGGTTGTGTATTTGCCGAGTATAATTTAGTGTAGAATTTTTCAATGGCCTCGCTTATTTCCTTTCTGTCTCGGACGGTGACGTTTTTCTCATTTTTTATTTCTATGATTTTTCTTGTGTCGTTTGAGTTTTTTGCTTTGAGTACTTTCATATTGCAGTTATCTTGTATTATATTTTTTATTAGATTGTTATTATAGTTTGTATGATCGTTCCTAATTTCTTTCTTCACGTTTTTGTTTAAACTTTTGAAGCTGTCCGAAGTTCGATCTGTTCTGTTTCGTCTTTCTTTTAGTAATTTAATTGTATTAGGTTGAAGTTTAGATGTTTTGGCTGTTTTCGTGTTTGAGCATAATATTTTCTTAACCGATGTTGTTACAGTTACTTTTATTTTATTGGCTAATCCGTTTATATCCATTTGTCTCAGTGTCTCTACTGATTTTAGTCTTGTGCTTAGCTCTTTTTGGTATTACGTTTGTTTTTGAAATAGGACATCGGTGGTTGGGTATCGTTCTCGTTTAATTAGTTTGTTTCGTTCTACTCTCGTCTGTATTTTAATATTCGCTCTAACCAATCTATGGTCACTTCCGGTATAGAATTTGTTTAGTACTGTCACGTCGGTGCATATGTTTTTGTTATTAGAGAGTATATAGTCTATTTCGTTCTTAGTTTTCTTGTCTGGGCTGATCCATGTCCATTTACGTTGTTTAGATTTTTTAAAGAAAGTGTTCCTGTTATCCAGCCCAAAGCGACCGATATATTGTGTGTCGCCCTCTTCTTTTGTTCCAATTTTTGCATTAAAATCTTCTGTGATTATTACGAAGTGTGATTTTTCTTGGTTCCTTCTTGCTGTCAGATCCTCGTACAATGATTCAGCTTCCTCGTCTATTGAGTTTCATGTCGGTGCATATCCATGTATTATCTGTAAGCTGTATCTGCTGGTCAAAGCGATGACAAGATATATGACTCTGTTTCATACTGCACAGAACTTCGTTACTTTATAGGGAGTTCGTTTGTTTATCAGGAACGCTACACCGCCTATGTGATGATTTTCTACGGAGTTTTTCTGGTATAGGTGGTGCCAGATTTTAAGATGGTACATACTTCTCCTGGTAACCGAGTTTCACACAGTCCAATTATATCCCATTTGATATTTGAGAGCTCTTGTTCTAGTTCGTCAAGGTGTTCTTGGGTCCTCATAGTTCTTATATTGTAAGTGGCTATACGAAGCAATGATGGGTAGTTTTTCTTATTTGATTCAGTCGAATATTTGCCTCTCCCAGAATCCATGAGGCTGACTGATTGTTCAGTGTGAGATTCTGAGTGTTTAACTCTACTCACCTGGGGTAATTTCGTATTGATACTCGACATCTTCAACTTGGGAGGTTTTAGCATATTTAAAACGCCACGCTTGCCGAGCGGGTTGGCGAGTGATTCTATACAATTCCTAAAACCAGGGGATTGCCACTTCCGCCATCCACGCCGTACCGAAGGTATTCTTCTCCGCCGTGTCTGCCGTTGTGGACTTCATCCGTGATCCTGGATAAGGGATCCTAAGCAGGTACAAGTTTCCCGGGTCAGGAAACCTCTGACCCGGGATTTTTAAGTCAGTCTATTAATTGTAACAGACCGACAAACCCAGAAATTAAAAAAGTTTCTTTTTGACGATAGAATTTACCTAGTTGCTATATACGATAGCAATTAGGTAACCCTACAGGCAACACATTAGAATTATTTTATCAAAATATATTTTGAGACATTTGAGCTATTTAATAATAATTATATTATGGCGTCAAATAATATATTGTGCTTAAATCCGAACGATGTGATAAAACTTGGTATTTATAATGCAGGATATATCTCGGAATATTAAGGATTTTATGCATGAGCGAATTACAAAATTACAAATAAAATAAAAATAAAGTTTACAATTAAAAAAGAACTACTAAATCTAACACGCTTTATAATAAAATACTAATTAGTGCAAATTACATTGCACTTAGACACAAGCACAAGTTTTTATTATTTTTCCAAACAAATTTTAAAAATATCGCTAAACAGAACGAGTTAAAAGTCCCTAATTTATTTTTAGAACAATAAAACTTAAATGAATTTTTTGTAGCTGAATCAAAGCAACTATAACAGGTATTTTTTGTTTGAGTCACGTAATAATTGAAAATTGTGTATGAATACTAGCGACATTTTGAAAGACAACTTCGAATAATATCATACGTAGACCACCATTTCATTTTAAAGCCCAAAGGCAATTACATAGCTACCAGTTATTTTAAAAAACCTAAAAATACATTATTTTGATTATAAACAATACTGCCGTATTTTTGAAAATCAATGAAGCCTAGATAAATAATTTTTGAGTGAAGGTCGTGGCATATTATCGTGCACGTTGCGTTTCCAGCACATAGCGTTTCCGAAAAATATAATTTAAATGGTTTTAAATATGAACAACGCACACTGTCTGGAACATTGCGTTTCAGACACTTGTTCAGTATATTCAAAAACAATATTTTACTGATGCCGACGGCTGCGTAACGAGTAGTAACCGGTTTGTAAGGATAATGTTAATTAGATACCCGTCGTTTTCCCCTTGTTGTTTATTTAGGTCTTTGTTTGATTTTGATACAGGGAATTTAAAAAAAATAATTTTCGAGGCTATTTTGTCATTTATGCATGTGTTTTTATTGCTTTGTGACAATTAATCACGGAAGTGATAATCAATTAGGAATTTAATAATAATTAATAGGTTTAACAATTATTTTAGAATGAATAGGATTCAGTTTAAATATGTTTTAACTTTAATTTCACCTTCAGTTAAAAAACAAAATACTACATTTAACGAAGCCATACATATCAAACCAAAAAGTATTTTTAAAAAGAAGACGTATCACTTCGGTACAAAAGTCCTAATTGTTTATCACTTCCGTGATTAATTGTCACAAAGCAATAAAAATCCATGCATAAATGACAAAATAGCCTCGAAAATTATTTTTTTAAGGACTCTGTATCAAAATCAAACAAGTTTCTAAATAAACAACAAGGGGAGAACGACGGACATCTAATGCACATTATCCTTACCAACCGGTTACGACCTATGTTGGACGGACGGACCTATGTTACGGACAGTATGCGTTGTTCATATTTAAAACCATTTAAATTATATTTTTCGGAAACTAAACGCTATGTGCTCGAAACGCAACGTGCACCATAATATGCCACGACCTTAAATTAACTAAAGTACCTCATATTCAGTTAGCTAATCATTAAAAAAAGTGGAAGACCGCCAATTTGTAGGGAACTTATAAACTAATACATAAGATAAGAATTTTTTAATCTTATAGGTGTCGTTGAAAATAATCGAAGCGACCTGTCGTATGATGTTTTAATTACTTGTCATATGATACTACAGTTGTCCCTTGATAATCCGACAGGTATAGGACCAAAGGGGTGTCGGATTACCAAAAGTGTCCGGATTACCGAAAGTGATTATATATTTGACATTGTTTCTTAACTAGCTAGCAGTAGCCTACAATATTCTTAAATTTTATGAGTCAAATGCTACCCAGATTCATATGCAAATAAAACACCCATGTGTTTTATTTGCAAACATGTTTATTAAAAGAAATATGGAAGCTAATAAATTTAATATACATACATTGTGTAAATAATAACTTACAAATATTACAGGTACTAATAACTAAATGCCGCAACTAAGGTAGATTAATTATGGACGTATGTAAATACATAGGTACTGTGCTCACACTTTGAAGAAATCTTTGATTGTCTTTTGCTTTTTCTTGTTTAGAAAGTCTGTCATTGCTTCTTCTTGTATCTCCTTTAACATCAATATTTTTTCAAAGTCGTATGCTCTCTCCTCGCACTAACGCATCAGAGTGTTTGCAGCTAATATAACATCATCACAGTTGACGGTGAAGGATTTTCCATCTTGTGCTTCCTGGGTGACGTGTTCATCAGATTCTGTCATTTCTTTAATTATTTCTGTATTTGTTAAATCATCATTAACATTGTCATCTAAAATCCACTCTTGTAAAGCTTTTCTTGATACTGATGAATTAGTCATATCTTTAACTTCTATTAGTGGGTTGTTGGGCCAAATAGTCTTCCAGAATTTAATCAGTGTAGTAGGTTTGACTTGCTGCCACGCAAATGCGGCATTGATAATTGCATTTTTGCAATTTCACTGGCAGTTTCTTTTTTCTTAGCTTATCTTTAACTTGGGGGACAATGCTGTCCTGGTACCAATCCAGAAAAACTTTTGGAGTAAGTTGAACCAAGCTGTCTTAATCATTTTAGTAGGAAGGAACACTGAACATGTATACCAAAATTATTAAAATTGGATGAAGATATGTAAGTATTTAACTTTTTTTGTCACTCAGTATATATCACTCAACGTATTTTTTATTCTGTAATAAGCATTAAAAAAATTCATTTTTCACACCACCAAAATTAAAAATTACTTTGTTTAAACACAGACTCGTTTTTTTTATATTTTTATATAAAAAATGGTGATTTTCTTACTAATTTAAAATAGAGTTAACTATGTAACTTGGAGGATATCTGTATAATAGTACGTGTGAGAAAATAAGTATAGGAGCACATGTAAAAGTAGAAGGCGGGAACTGCTACAGGGAATATTATAATATGTGTCACCTGGTACTTTATAAGTGCTACCAACTGCGTAAAGCGTTTAGTTTAAAAAATGTTTAAGATAATTTTTTTAAATTTTATATTGCATGAGGTGTTCTGAGGCCCTTCATTAACGAAAAATGCATGTTTAGCAACCTCAAAAACCACTGACTAATGACTGTCATCTGATTTGAAATGAAATCATGAAAACATGAAACTCCCGGAGATGAAATCCACCCTGGGCACCAGGTACCTCGAGGACCATCGTCGTTATCATAATTATGGTCAGCGTGCTCTAAAATCTTCGAGTAAAAAAATCGAAATTATTCCTGTCGATATATTCCGAGTTAGTTGCAAATTTTTCATTTTCTATGCACTTTGAAAATGCAAATAGTTTTTCTGTATAGTTCTTGTAATGTATACTAATATGATCTCTTCTATGAAAAGTTTGCATTATGGCAATTCCATTTTGATTTATAAATGGTAAAAAACGTTGTTTTAACTTAGGTTCTAAAAAATGGATAATTAATTTGGAAAATTTAAATTAAAAATTAAAATCTAAATTTCTAACGTGGACTACGTAATAGCTTTTTGCACTGAAATTGTGTTATGGTTGTCACCATCTGGTGTGTTCTAAATTAATAATACACAGAACGCGGCTAGATTTCAAGGCAATTAAATTCTCTTGTAATACAGATTTTGATCGCGCTTTGTAGTCAGCTATTTGCACTTCCTAGATAACTCATATTTCAAACACGATTGCATGACAGCTATAGATAAAGATATATACAGAGTGAGCCAAAGTCTGGAAACGCCTATAATTATCTCTTAAATCGATGGTCTGAATTATACAAAAACTGAAACGTCTATTCTGTAATATATAGATTTCAAATTTGATGCTTGAAATATTGCCAGATTTACCATTTTTCTGATATTATTAGTCACTTAAGTTTTTTAAATATATATTACTCTGTATATTGCATTATTTTTAGAAAACTCACTTTAAAACGAGTTCAATTATATGTAACACTTATTAGGTATTTTATTTAGTCAAGAAGCGATGGTCTGAAATATATTAAACTTCTTATTGTCAAGTAGTTTTAAAGTTATTCAGTAAAAATAAAATGCTACGATAAATATATTAGTTTATAAAATTAACAATAGCTTGGTGTTTATTAAAAAGTTCTGAAAAAAATTGTAATAATAACTAAAGCTAAGAGTTTTTTTTTTATTAAGAAGAAACATTGCCGCATCCACCAAAAGGTTATTAGCGGCATTACTCAGTAAACAAAACTTTAAATCTGATACAAAATATTAATTGACCTTGGGTAATTTAATAAGTTTTTTACGTGACAATTTTCTCCTAATAAATCTGGTAGAGTATTTGGTATATTGTTTATTGAACGTTCTCTATGGTATTTTGGACACTCAATTAACAAATGGACGATGGAAGAGGCGTAACACATAGGTCGCACAGCGGGCGTTCACTGGCCTAAAGTAAATACGAGTTTGTTATCTTAGTGTGTCCTATACGTAGGCGCCTTAGAACCGTTTGAATAAACCGTGTACTAGCCCTAGTTTTCCACTGTCATGTATCTGGTTATAGCGGTCTTAATTTAGATTACGATAGAAACCATTCACGCTGTCACTGACCCATCACTTTTTGTTTAAAAAACGTTTTGAGATCTTTGCATATACTCTTATGCACTAATTCAGATTCCGCACTTGTTGCTGCATCACGAGCACTACTGTCTGCCTCTTCATTGCCGACAATTCCTATATGTGATGGGATCCATATAAATTTAGGAGTTATGTGGTTATCTTGGGCGATTTGTAGTTCAGTTTTTATTAATTGCTCCAATGGCTGTTTAGGATACAGATGCTGTATTGCAAGAAGAGAGCTAAGCGACTCGGTGAGAAACTGAGGTTTTGAAATTCTTGAGAGGTTTGCATGTTTTAGAGCACGGTAGAAAACACTTAAGCTAGGCGGTAGTTTAAATTTGAAAGTAGACGTTGGAGTAATAAATGCACAACCAATGCCATCAGTAGATTTAGATGCATCGATAAAGATGTTTGTGCAGTTAAGGTAGTCTCGTTCAAGAATCTTATTTAAATTGTTTTTGATTAGTATGTTGTTATTGCATTTTTTGGAGAACTCTTTTAAAGAGGTGTTGCAATTTGGGATGCTTATCAACCATGGAGTCGGATGTTGTATGTTACAGTGAAATACATCTGGGATTGTTGTGTCAAAATTATTCAGAATTGATCTTACTCGTGTGTAATAAGGTTTTCCAGTACGAGGTTTACTAAAGAGAAAGTCAAGATTATTTAAAAAAAAAACTACTTTTGAAGAGTGGATGATCCTTATTATCAGCTACAGAAGAAGCGTGTGAAAGTGTTAAAAGTGTCCGCCTATACTGCAATGATGGTTCTCCAGTTTCGGAATGTAAGCTTTCTATGGGTGAAGTGTGAAAAGCTCCGAGAACGATCCGAAGTGCAGCATTGTGGATTGTGTCTAACGGTTTTAGGGTACTCTTGGTTGCGGAGGCATAAACAATTAAACCGTAATCGAGTTTGGATCTAATTAGTGTTTTATACAGAAGGAGCAGTATAGAAAATTCGGAACCCCAGAAATGATTTGATACGGTTTTAAGCAAATTGAGTCTTTTGTTGCATGTTAGCGCCAAGTGTTGTATGTGCTTTTTCCTGGAAAGTTTTTGATCCAGCCACATACCAAGGAATTTTACGGAGTTTTGGAAGGGAATGATGCTGTTGTGAAGATAAAGGACTAATGTAATGCATGATTTTTTCGTAAACACCATACCATTGTCTTTGTTACGGAGAATTCGAAGCCTGTACTAGCTGTCCATTCATCTAGTTGGGATAAAAAAAATGTCTGTACTATTCTGCATATAGATTCTTTTTGTGCTCCTTTAATGTACACCACTAAATCGTCGGCATAGAGGCGAGCTTTGAGAGGTTTATGTAATTTGTTTAATATATTGTTTATGGCAACTAGGAATAGGGTAGGACTAAGTACTGAGCCTTGTGGGGTATCGTTTTCTGCACTATAAAAATCAGAATAAACGTTATTAACTCTTACTTGGAAAGAAAATTGTTTTAACAAATTTTCGATATAGGCTAAGCAGTGTCCTCTAATATTGGATGCGTGCAGTTTTTTAATGATGTTGAATCTCCAACACGTATTGAAGGCTTTCTTTATATCGAACAAAATAGCTATGCACATTTGATTTATTGCTAACGCTTATTGGACATCACTTTGTAAGTCTACGATATTGTCCATTGCTGACCGATTACGTCTAAAGCCGTTTTGCTCTGGTAAGAAGAAATGAGTTTTTTCCAGTGTCCACATAAGCCGGACATTGACTATTTTTTCCATTAATTTAGCCATGGCACATGTTAGAGAGATGGGTCTGTATGATTCTGGATCAAGTCGAGGCTTTCTGGATTTTAAAAATGACAAAATTGTGGCTTTTGTCCATATAGACGGATATTGTTGTTGCCAAATTTGATTGAAAATTTACAGTAGATGTTGTTTTGCTAAGATTGATAAATGTAAAGCTGAGAGTTGTTTTATGTGTTTTTAAAAGCTCTACAATAAAGATTGTTTTTGATAAAAAAAAGAGCGAATTATTGTTTTAATGATGAGACATTAAATTACGGCGATAGAAAAAGATATTATAGTGAAGCAGCCAACTTGTTCACCCATACCTTCCCAAATTATTATCTTTCCCATTAGGCGACGGCGACGGTACAAAAAATTGTAAAGCGTTTTGAAAAAAAATTGGACTATAAAACTTCAGAGTTTCGTTGAATATCCACATATATAACGCAGAGCTGCACAAACACAGTATGTGCATAACCTCACTAATATGACAACAGAAAGGCTGTTCCAATTTTAATATATTGTGTTTGTGTTTTAATGTTTGTGCCGTCCAAAAAAATTTTATTTAATTTATTTATGCAACCTGACACAACAGCTGGAGGCAAAGTATGGAAATCCTTAAAACATCGTTTAGTGTGTAATGGTATTTTACATTTTTCGCGCAAAAATTGAACCTTTTTCTTGCAAAGTTTGCAACGAGATTGTTTTTCTTAATAAACAATTAAATGGTTCATACCTTTATATCTTGAATATAAAACCGTGTTGGAATTCCGTCTTGTTGGACCGCGTTTGGTATCTTTTTTGTAGGTTTGTAGAAGGTTGCAAGTTAATTGCCTTCTAAATTCAAGCTGATCAAGGCTTCCGCCGTCTTTTTGGTCCAATTGCCACGCGTTTTAAATAACCGTGTCAATTCCATGTACTATTAGCGGAAAGTACCATTTTTTCCCTCTTATAAAGATCCGGTAAAGACTAATGTTTTGGTCACAGCGGTCTACGCCACCCATAAAAGAATTGTATTGCTTTATCATATTTGGTTGCGAAACAAAAATGTGTCTCTTCTCCTTATAGGAATATTTGACTAGGTGATGTGGTTTTACTGAACAAAAGTGAGACCCAATTGTAACGACACTATTGTCGTGCCAGCTACAAACCACAATTCCTGTGTTTTTATCTAATCTGTAATCGTAAGTTCCCCTTTTCTTTTTGTTTATAGCTGTTGGAGCGAATAGGGGCCATTTTACTAATCTATTGTCCCTTATTGTACCTGTACCGAAAAGACCTCTAGTTTTAACTCATTTAGTACATGCATAGATGAGAAGAACTTATCAAAAAAAGGTGGAACCTCGTTTTTGGCCAGCGTGATTGAAGCACATCTGCATAAGACAAAACAACCGACGAAGCAAGACCCAGGTTTTTGTATGAGGCTGGTATTTACACTGAGTTGCCTTGATACGGTACACCATACAATATAACCTAGACGACGAGTACCCATACAAAGCTTATAACCCCAACGAATGGGTTTCATCATTCAATCTTCGCTTATCTACTGCTGGACATAGATCTCCCCCCTAATTTTCCATCTATTTCGATCTTGTGCCTCTTGCATCCAATTCCTATGGCAACGTTTTAGATCGTCAGTCCAACGTGTTGGTGGACGACCTCTGCTTCGGTAGGCATCATCTCTTGGTCTCCATTCCAGTATCCGCTTTGTCCATCTATTATCTTTCATTCGATCCACGTGACCTGCCCAGTTCCATTTCAGTATTGCTACTGTCTCTACTGCATCAGCCACTCCTGTTCTTTGTCGTAGCTGGCGATTTGGGATCTTGTCTCGTAGTGAAACGCCCAACATAGCACGCTCCATCGCCCTTTGACACACACGGATCTTTTGAACTGTTCTCCTTGTCATGGTCAACGTTTCCGCACCGTAAGTTAACACTGTCAAAACACACTGATTAAACGTTTTTCTTTTAAGGCATATTAGTATATCAGACAATTTGAAAATATGGCTCAGCTTGCCGAAGGCTGCCCAAGTCAGTCTTATACGACGGAGAAGCTCAACGGTTTCATGGGTTTGCTTCATATAAATTGTTTCGCAGGGTGCCTTTCAAAATATGGTACTATAGCTTCATCTAGGCTATGTTCTTGTTCGAAAGGAGCGTGATTTAACAAAAATTTATTCAATGCATCAGATAATGGCCGTATTTTCACAAACTTGTCTGTTTTGTTCAAACTATTATTATTAAACACATGAAAATTTTTCATTATATGGGAAAATCTATCTCTTGATAGAGCGACTTCTCCAGCGACTTTTCATTCTGACTATTATCACGATTTTCCCAATACGTATATCTTTTTGGTAACATCACGTAGTCACTCAAAATAAGCGCAGCCACAAAAAACCTAATTTCATTATCTGTAACATCACTAGTCAAGTTTTTTGGTGCTGCGTATATGTTTGTATATGTTGTCATCATATTGAATAGGTTGACGTCAAAAAATAGCCTGAAGTGCTGTAATTGCGTGCGATTTTGTTTAGATCCGATTTCTGGTCTCCAGTAAACATCTTTAGGATGCTGGTACATGTCACCTATAAGCCATTGTGCAGATCCTAGTTTTTCGAGAATAATCGAAGGTTTTGTTTCTTCTTTGCGTAGTGTGGCAAGAGGTACGTCGTCGTCGTCGGAATCCGACTCTTCTGCACTCTGATCTTGATTGTCAAAAAGAATCTTCACGTCATTTCTCAGCTAGCTTCCTGGTAAATGCTCTATCGTTGTGACATCCTCGTCTCCTAAATCGCAATCTGTTATTTTATCATTTGCATTGTCTGAACGAAAAATAATTATACCATCAGGAAGCGTTGGAATCTCATTTGTCTCAAGTTCTGGAATTAACTCATGCAATTTTAACGGTTTCCTAAAAAAATAACCATTCTGTAGTGCTTATTATTACTGTCCTTTTAAAAAAACAAAACAAAAATGGCCGTACACAAGAAGGCAACAAAAAACTCAAAGCAATATTTCCACTATAATTACACGTAAGTAAAGCAATGACTATCAAATTATGTAAAACCCCCACATTTGATTTATAATTAAAAAAAACTTACCTCCAATTAGCAACATCCATGTTTAATTAAAAAACAAAACTAAACAATGCTATGCCAGTACGTAAACAAACTTTTAAAGCGAGCAACTGATGAAATATCTTGATCGATATGTTTGACAGTAAACCCCACAGGCGCCATCTATCAACGGTAAGTTTAAGTTATCAATTTAAGGGAAATAGATCGATTGCCTTTTAAAAGGACAGTAGTAGTATGTGGGTTAAGATTGTGAGTATTGAATTATTTTCCTTATACTAGTATTATGAACTCACATTGGCAACCTTTTCATCATTTTAAAAAGTGGCGAATTGACCATCAACGACTGTATTGAAGAAAGAGAAGAAATAAATGAAACTATTACCCTGAATTTGAGAAAGAAGAACCTGAATATTTTCCAGTGTCGCAAATATGAAGCCTATCTGAGGCCTGTGTACTTTGACATATCCACATATATTTCTAAGCTTTTAATAAAATATAAATCTACATTTTTTTAAAACAAATTAAAAGTGTAAATTGGTCATTAATTTCCGATTATTTTAAAAAACGAAAATTTTACCATACACTGTATCCAAAAAACGCAATATATTCTTAAATTGATGTCATTGTGTTCATTTATATTTCTGATAAATGATAATTATAATTAATTCAAATGATATTAAATATGTAAATAAACAACCTAAAAGCTTCAGTTGCTTTTATTTTCCTATGTTCTCTCTTAAGCGACTACTAGCGACCATCTTTTTATTCCCCGAGGGTCGTCGCTATTAGGTTTGATTGACCTTACATTAAAATCAAGACTATATAGTCATTTCTTAATCCTCTCTAGTACTTTTAGAATCAAATTTAATAAAATACAGAATTTTATTTGAAAGCAAACAACTACATCATTAGTTTAGGGCTATAAATTATTACTTGTAACGTTCCATTGTAAATGTTACCTCTCACCTCTATTCTTTAATAATTTTCTTGATTTCTTTTCGCCGATGACTGCGTCTTCGCGAATACTGACAGCCACCGAACGAAAGATACGAAGACAAAGGCGTGAAGATACAAATAAGCAGTTAATGGTTGTGTTTTTTTGAAAGTGTGAAAAAAGATTAAAGAAAAGTTAATAAAATTCTATAATTTAATAAAGAGTAATGAACTTCTGTGGGTGATGGATGGATTGAGAGTACCTTACAACCGGTAAGCCTAAAATGACCTAATCGACGTAGTGTTGATCGGCCATATTTAAATTGGTTCCTCAACTATCATTTATATATTCTTATGTATAATGAATGTACCTTGTTGAATATTTCATTTTTGTTAGAAGAAAATCTTATATTTTAAAATTATTGGATTGTAAAAGTTCTTCTCGACCCATTTCTTTTAATCTAGAAAAACCCTATTATCATTAGACTACTTTTTCATCTGTGACTAACTTCATACACCGGTAACATTTACAGTAAAAATCTTTTCCCGTAATGACCTAAAATTCAACATCTATGTCAGAAAATGACTTAATTTTCATTCAGTAGATATACACATCTATTAAGATCCAATTTCCTTTAATATATCGGTACATAATCTATAATAAAATGCCAAGGACATTTGTATCTCTCCTATTTAGTACCTAATAAATTTTGTAGACCATAGACGGTCGTTAAAACCGTCTAAGGCCATAATTTTTCTTAGCTTTTCTCATGGGATTAGTTTTTGTATATTTTGTACCAATCTTTTTGCCATTTTCAAGGCTAAGCAACTTGGTTGATTCTGGTTTAGTAATCAGTTTTTTTCCCTTATATATATCTAAAATGTACCGTCCTAATACACATGTAATTTTTGTTTTGGCCAACTATATGAATTAAAAAATTTAAAAAAAAATAACCCAATCACCCTCATAGTCCCAAAGTTTTGGATAATTAAATGTATATGTTGATATCGTGATGTGCTGTCGCTTAAGTGCAGTCCAATAGTAAAACTGATTGTCTGATGAGTGTTCTTCTTTGAGATATCCCTGGGATCATTTCATTTTAATTACAAGTGATATTCGCAATATTTCAGAGTGGTCGGACAGGGAGTCTCCATCAGCATCATTTTGCTTTAATAATTTTTATGTTTATGACTCATATCAACCTGATTTTTTCTAAATAACAATTTAATTTATTAATTATACGCGGTCAACCAGGGATCGAGGACCCTTTTTAAGCCCATGTTCGACGATTTATACACAATAAGCATAAGAGCAGTAATTTAATTTTAGTAATCTATATACATAATTACCTATATATTTCATGATCTAGGAGCTGCTTTTCCTTCAGAACCAGTGGCCCGTTTTTGTTCTTTATTATATTGCGTGAAATCAAAATTTTGTAAGCGAGTAGGCAACTGTAACGATACGATCGTTACCTACAATAGCTACTAATTTGCGCCGCAAATAAGGCAACCTATAACACTATCTCTATATCGATTTACAATAAAATCGATTCCCATTGTCATTATAGGGAAAACGAATACTGGCCAGTGGCCATGTTCATCATGTTCATTTAGAACAGAGCTTGGAAGGAAGAATGAAACAATTTTAAGTTATTTTATTATTTCTTGGGAAAGGAGAAGAGTTTATTTTTGGTTATTTTAAAGGAATTTAGTTTATGTGCGTTTAAGAAGCTACCACCTTGTTTTTATGAAAGAGAAAACTTCCAATAAGTTCTGGTAAGTCCAAATATCTTCCATTTAAATTGTCAGTTTCAATCATCTAAATCTTCTTAACTATTAGAAATACCCCACAATCATTCTTATTTTTTTATATACATATTATAATATTCCAGTATAGTACCTAACATTCAATATTTGAGCCAAGGTCACTTAATAAATATATTTTAGTTTTTGTTACTAAAACAAAAACTATTTTAAGTACAAGAACCTAGAATAAACAAACTATTTTAAGTACAAGAACCTAGAATAAACAAAGCTTTTTCTTTTCTCTTGTAGCCTGCCGACCCAACCTCAGGGATTGGAATTTCAGTTTTTATTATTTGGGAAGAAGATATTTTGATTTGGGGAAAATTATACCGGGATTTGGGAAGAAATATACTTTGATTTGGGGAAGGATTTTGGTTTCATTTTCTGGTTGGTCTGCCAGTCCTTAAGGCTTTTACAAAGCACATAGTCATCCATCCTACAGCCATCCACTACCAGGACAGCGAATTAGGGAACTCCCTTTCCATCAAAAGGGTTATTAAGGACATTTATTTTCTTGTTAAAACTTAATAATTTAAATTTCAATTTTTTTATATATATATATATATATATATATATATATATATATATATATATATATATATATATATATATATAATTTTATGGGAATTTGTATGTATCCTCATATATCAAATTGAGGTATGTGTTGTTCTAGTGTCTTAACTGACTAGTCTCAGATTTTTAAGCTACCCATTTGTAACTGTATAAGTATTTAATTAGTTTATATTTTAATTACCATTTACTCCATGTGAGTTATTTAAATATTATTAACTTACCTTTTTCCTCATTGTTAGAGGACTGTTCAGATCAAACCTTGTTAGATATTTATATTTTTTTTTTGTCCTATTTTTAGTAACTGTTTTTCTTGTAAATATATATTTTGGGGATATATTTTAATCATTATTTAGTGTATATAAGTATAGAGTTGGGATAGCACAGTAGGATTGTAATATAGTGTATAAAGCATTTCAGATTTTTATTTGTTTCCTATCATCTTTTATTTTCAGTTAGTATATAACTACATATATCCCTAATTGGAGTGATATTCTAAATTCACCCTGGCGCCCATCTAAAGATCATCTTAGGATTGATCTGATTTAACCTTAAGTTACTACAGGCAAGCAAACGTGCCAACCTTCTCTCTGAGCATAACTTTCATTCTCTTGAGCTAAGCCTATTCTATTGTAGTGCTTCCAGTAAATTTTATATTTTCTTTTGTATTGGTTACATTCCCGGTTATTTAACCTTTTATTTAAATAATTATTAATTAATTTTAAATTTTATTTAACCAGAAATCTTACCTAATTTCTACTATTGGCTTCACCATTTCAGGCTTTTCCTTTTCTCATTTGCAACAATTAGCTCTCTCCATTTTTAATTAGCAACAATTAGCTTTTCCTTAGCTTTCCCTTATTTCATTGGTAACACAACAACAATCATTTTCGTAATTTTTGCGTCTAATCTTTTGTTGTACTGAACTATTTGAATATATTAGAGTCTATCTATCTATCTATCCAATTTTGGACATAGGCCTCCTCTTCCTTCTCCCACGTCTCTCTATTGTAGGCAGTTTGTATCCACTTCGAGCCTGCGTGTTTTTTCAAGTCATCTGACCATCTCATTTGTGGCCTTCCTCTTTTTCGTTTGTAACTATATGGTCTCCAGTGTATAATCATCTTATTCCATCTGTCGTCTTTCTGTCTTATGGTATGTCCAGCGAACTTCCACTTAAGTTTTGATATCTGCGTTAATACATCGGTCACTTTTGTTTTGTTGCGGATCCAAGTATTTATTTTCTTGTCTGATAGCCTGATGTTCAGCATTTGCCTTTCCCTGGCTCTTTAACTCTTTGTTATTTTTTCCATGTTTTCCTTTGTAAACGTTTAAGTTTGAAAACCGTAGGTGAGAACTGGAAGTATACATTGCTTGAAGACTCTTGTTTTTAAATATTGGGGGTAATTTCTATTTTTTAGTATATAGGAAAGTTTTCCGAAGGACACCCAAGCCAACCGTATCTTTCTCTTTATTTCTCCGGTCTGATTTTCTTTATTTAATTTAACTAGTTTTCCTAAATATACATATTCTTTTTTTGTAATTTTTCCCTTTTATCTGTTATTAATACAATGTCGTCTGCATATCTCAAGTGATTCAAGTATTGGCCATTTATGTTAATACCCCGTTTTTCCCATTGTAATTTCCTCATAACGTCTTCCAAAGCTTGATTGAATAGTATGGGTGATATAGTGATATATATCCCCCATCGGGCGCGTCCAAGTGGCGGATAGGGGAATGCCTCCCAGATCTGGGTGTTACCGGGGAAATAAAATACCCGGCGTGGACCAAAAACTAGCAAAACAGTAGCGTCTAATCCAGAGTGGACGGCTACGAACAGCGTCTGACCCAGAGCGGGCGGCTGATACAGAACTCACCAACCCGTCTGGCAAGCGAGGTGTTTTAATGCCAAAAAACCCTCTTCAGGAAACGTGTCGAATTATGAAACAAACGGACTAGGACCCCAGGTGGGTAGAGTTACTAACTCGGAATCCCACACCGGGAAACCGGTCCACCTCAAGGATTCTGGGGGAGGCAAAAATAAATGTAGGAACGTGTAACATTAGATCCATGAACGAAGACACTAAAATCCACGAACTAGAGGAAGAATATATTAGATTAGAATCTAGAAACATTTTTTTTTGTAGATTAGATATAATAGAACAGGGTTGAACACGTTAGGTAGCAATAATTATAATATTGCTATTTTGGAATTATCATATTATTAAATTAATAACCTACTTTAATTAGTACCTCTCCCTTTTCTTAAATTTTTTTATTTCAGCATAGGTCTGTATAAGTATAACGGCTCTATAATATACCTCGAAAAGTGTATATTCACACTCTCCTGGTACCCAATAAAGTGTAAGAGTAAGTTTATCTTTCACTACTCCTACTTACTGTCATCTACTTCTCTTTATTATCTTTCTATTCCTATTTTACATAATACGGCCGCTATAAGACATGTAAATTGACCGATTCCCCTTCTGAGTATTAAATGGTCACTCTCCAGTATTGCCTATTAGCTAGTCTCCTAATTTTTCTAAATATATCTAAAACTTCTAATCTAAAGTTTTTTTCTATGCTCCTTTCCTGTCTCTCTTTTGCATTCCAAAGATTCGTTCATTGGTTTACCAACAGGTTGTAGTTTTTAATAGTGGTACACCAAAGTATCTCTCATTTTTATCCTTTTAATACATTTGCGCTCCTCCAAAATTTCCCACACCAAGACAAATTTTGTTACAAGAAATAGCACGCCACCGGTTTAGTTCATGAAAAGTTAGTAATTGGTTATTAAATCTGAAAAAAATATTCATAAGTATGTGATCTACTATAAGTTTTCAATTTTGATTTTAAATTTTTTTCCCCCTTTATCTCAGTAGGTAATCTCTTTAAAAGTTATGTCTCTATAATATAATTTATAAAATAGCGAGAACTTTTTATAGTATGACGTTGTCGGTGGAATATAGAAACACTAGGTATTATGCCTATTTTAGTTGAGTGCCCGTCGGAAAAAAGTTTAAGACAGATACCCTCTCCAAACTTTGAGTATCGCTTCACTAGGCTGAGTCTAACACGGTTTTCCTCTGCGACGTTTTTTGGTTTTGTGGCGTTTCTCGTGTAATTTTCTGAAACATTTCACCCGTCAGACAGGAAAAACGGAAAACAAGTTCCGTCAGACAATATATACTTTTAATTAAATAGCTTAAAAATTATAAAAAGAAAACACAAAAAAAATTATCATTCATGAGGCATCAAAAATGCCTTAGTATTAAAAAAAAAGTCGCAGAGAGAAAACGTGCTAGACTCGGTCTAATGAAGAGATACTCAAAGTGTGAGAGACTTTCTATCATAGGCTCTTTTGCTGACGGGCACTCTGACTATTTGGACAGTATACTGCATAATATAATTTTTAGAAGATACGTAAAAGCATATTTTAAATGGAAAATATGCTTTACCTAGAACCTTGAACATCATTCTTCTTCTTGATGTGCCTATCCGTTACGAATGTTGGCGATCATCATGGCAATCTTTATCTTATCTGCAGCAGCGCGGAAAAGCTGCACAGATGTTGTATTGAACCAGATTCTGAGATTCTTTAACCAAGATGTTCTTCTTCTTCCTTGACCTCGTTTTCCAATTATTTTTCCTTACAGGATGGCTTGAACATCATTGACATACTTATTATTAAATTGATCTTGACAGTAGTCTTTTTTTATAAGTTGTTTATCCTTAACCCTTTCATAGGAGTGGGAAGTATAATTCCCACCATATAATATTACGTCTACAGGCAGTGTACATTGATTTTCCCACAATTTCCCACAATCTGAGGGACAGATATTTACATTACCATTTATACTTCTGTTTGGATATAAACCGTTTTGACGATTTTTTTGTGCGGTTATGTTCTAGTTGTAAATAAATAATTGTTTAAACGAAAATTAAGGTGAGTGCTAAAGATTTAAATATTATTTTTCTATTCTTTTGACTTTTGTACAGTCATATAAAAACAATGATAATATGTATAACATATTAATAATAAATATATAAATATAAACGATTTATGCTAAATCTATATTTATAAGTGGGTTCTATGCTTCTCACCACCCATCCTCGTTGTTCATTTTTATTATTTTATTTTAGAAATGTGGGATCTAGATAACCCCAGAGATGCTGAGGCTGCATTATAGTCCAGTTACTGTGGCATTTTCCCTTTAAATTTTTTATAACTGCACCGATTTATCTGAAATTTTTACAGTGGGTAGTAAATTACTCAAAAAAACATAAGTTATATGGTGCCGATGTGTGCTTCTACCCCTGGGGTGGTTGGCACCCTATCTAGGGGGTTGAACTTTTTACACTCAAAATAAAGGAATTGATAGAGAATCAAATTTAAAACAAAAAATGTTATATAAATTTTTTTTGCTAAATCAATACTTTTTGAGTTATACGCACTTGAAAAAGTAAACTTTTCGCAAAAAAAAAAACATGTTTTCCAATGATTTTGTACGAATGACTCAAAAACAAAGCGTTTTATTGAAAAATCTATAATGAACAAAAATAAAGCTTATAAAAAAACAAAGAGATTGTTTTTTTATTAAGTTTTATAAGTACAATACTAAGCGATTTATAATTGTTTGAAGATGACTTTTTATTTTTGGGATATTATACTCGATGCATTTAACATCAAATATCGGAAAATGGACATATTTTTTGATAAAAACTCATACAACACTTTTTAAAGAGCTAGAAAAAACCTTTAAAATGAGCTATGTTAAAAGCCATTTCGATTAAAACAAAGCGAAATACGAAGGAAAGAATTTGAATTACTCTAGCGTTTTAAAAAAAAACGAGCAGTATAAGTAACACTATTTCGACCAGAATTGAAATTAAACGTATATTTTTTACAATTCATTTTTTTTTAGTGTTATTTATAAGTTTTAAAAGTTTAGCCTGTTTAAAATGCGTATTTTTTGAAAAAATCATGTTTAAATTAAAAAATCTTTTTTTTTTAATTATCTAAAAATTTACATTTTTTCAAAATAAATCTAAAACTATAAGAGATACGTGAAAAATGGTTCTATACCAAAATGTAGTTTTTTTCTTATCAAAAATTTTGATTTTTTTATTTTTGTTGTAGCTCGAAAAATAATAGAGATATAGCCAATTGAAGTTTGAGATGCAGCGGCTGACACACCTGTAATCAGCACTTTGGCCCTTTACTATTTAAAAAGAAAGAATTTTAACATATTGTAATCTACTTAGTCTTGTAGCTTTTGAAATTACCTTCAAAATATTTTTTTAATGGATACTGTAGCTTAAAAATTAACGGACTTATTCTAAAAAAATTTTGGAGCATGTTATTTATATTTTGGAGCATCAACTTATTTTCTGTATATATAAATGCTTTATTCAAGTATATTCGAAAAACTGGTAACAGACACACTAACACTCACACAAATATGTATATAATACATACATACATATATATATATATATATATATATATATATATATATATATATATATATATATATATATATATATGTTATGTATATAATACATACATACATACACATATATATATATATATATATATATATATATATATATATATATATATATATATATATATATATATATGTTATGTATATAATATAGGCACCTCTAAACTGAACATCTGCTTCAGAGAACTAACGAACACAGAGAAGCGACACTCCTTTGAAGTTGCGTGGGCAAGCCGCCAATGAGTGCCAATGACAGGAGTACTTCAGACCTCGAAGACATTTTAGAAGCTAGGAGATACTGTACAATTTTGCTGTATGGCCTTGCCAAAGACACCCACATGAACAAAATGAATAAGGTCGAAGATTATTCATCATTAGGTCGAAAGTGCCCTGGATGAGCATATCAAAAGAGTTTATTTACAAACTCAGATATGGCTTGGAAACAAAGAGATTGATATAACGGATTGGGGATGGTTCAAGAGTGATGATATTTTACAACCAATAAAAATGAAAATTTCACCTGCACCAGAAGAACTATTGAAAATGATTTTTTGCAATTGCAAAAAGGGTTGCGGCTCAGCGTGTGGCTGTCGTAGACTAGGTCTATTTTGCAATCCTACGTATGGAACATGCTCTGGCGACAATTGTCAAAACTGTCCTGCAAAAGACGAAGAGGTGGAGTTAGAACACGACGAGAATGACGTTTCAGACAATGAATAATGATATATTGTAAATAATTTTTATTTTTGTAAATATATTTTGTATACTTTCTAATGTAAAGTATTTTCATGCATAATTTTTTACAATAAAAACATCATGAGTATACTTAATTTTTTTATTTAGACATTTACCAAAGGGGAATTTGTTTCGTGAGCATAGAGGTGGTTTTTAAGGGTTGAAAATAAGCAACCAATCAAAAAATATTTTATTGATAAGAAAGGAATTTTTGAATATAAATGTACATTAAAAACTTTTGAAGTTGTTTAAAAAGATTTTTTTATATATTTTGACATAGGGGATAGTTTTTAAGGGTTGAAGTGTTGTAATCAACCAAAATTATTTTATATAAGCAGAGAATTACATTGTAGATGACATAAATGCACTACAAAAGCGTTTGAACCTGTTAAACGATTTTTTACAATTATTTTTATTAAAAGGGGTGGTTTTTAAGATTATTTAAGGGTTGAGAATGTACACAATATCCATTATTATAATTGACAATATTTCAATTACCTAATTTAACACGATTTAAATCCATAAAATGCTTTAATATAAATTTTTTTTATTATTTTTAATAAGGGGTGATTTCACCCCTTAAAAATAAAAAGCTCACCTAGCGCATATATAACTTTTGAAGAGGGAGGTAAGATAAGCCTAATTCCAAATTTTTAGCAAAATCGATTCAGTTATAAAAAATTTAGAGGTATTGACCTCTTTTCCTCCACAGTGACTGGAGTATTAACCTATTTATATTATTTACCTGACAATGAGAAACATTCAGAAGAAAAAGCATAAAAAGGTGCTTTCGAAGAACTTAAATATTTGGAAGACAACTGTTCAGATTTTTCTGATGTAAATAAAGCCTATTTGGAATCTTCACATGCTCAATATTCAGGTAATTTTTTCACCCTCCACATCTCCGTTACATTTTTAACCATCTGTATCGGAAGATAGTGAAGATGAAGAAAACGATGAGAAATGGTATAAAAATACAGATTTCTTTGACAACCTTGCAGTTGATTTTTCCAAAGATGCCAATTCTGCATACGATTGTAATATTAAAGACAATGAAATCGATTATTTCTCCAAAATTTTCAATTTAGATACTTTTTTAGATAGGATAGTTTATCAGACTAATCTACATGCAAAGCAGAATTGGCCTAGAAGGGCTTATGAGACAAATCAACCCGGTCCATCTAATAATTTTCAAGATACAAATCTAGAGGAAGTGAAGGCCCTAATTGGAGTAATGATTATAATGGGAATACATACAGTTCCTCAGCTTTTCAATTACTGGTCCACTGATCCATATTTAGGCATATCAGCAGTTTCGCAAGTATTTGGATCTAAGAGATACAAAAAACTAATTGAAAATTTATACCTAAACAATTATAAAAATGCAGTGCCTCGAGGAAAAACTGGATATGACAAACTGCATAAACTGAGACTACTTGTGGAAACACTAAACAGTACAATCCAATCTACATATAACCACTCATCTTACTTAGCTGTTGATAATTTGATGATAGCGTTCAAAAGCAGATCATCACTCAAACAATACATGCCCATATAAGGTATAAAGTATGGTCTTTGGCAGACTCCATTACAAGCTACATATAAAAATTCCTATTTACGCTGGAAAGTCGGCAGATGTTGACGGAGCAAAAAACCTAGATGAAAAGTTTGTTATAAACCTTGCAAACTGTCTAAAAAACAAGGGATGTTTAAAAGCCTTTGATAATTTCTTTACATCCTTTCCTCTTATGAAAAAGTTTTTGAGTGATAAGATTTATGCTATTGGTACGGTGAGATTACACAGAAAGGGATTATCAGATATGTATAAAAGTAAAACAAAGATGTGCCGTGGAGAACTTATGTTTGGTACAAAACAAAGGGTAGCTGCAACAAAGTGAATATATAATAAACCAGTCAACATCTTGAGGAACTGTTTCTCTCCACAAGATAGAGATTTTGTCAGTTGTAAACATGCCCATGTTATGCCCTAAAGCTTTACGCGTTTATATTCAGATATTACATTTCACGGAGATCTGCTAAATGGTGGTTTAGAATTTTCTACTATTTAGTCGATATAGCTATAGTAAATTTATTCATACTAATGAAAATAAGTATACGGAAGAAACTCGACTAACTATCATTCCGCGTAAATTTAGCCAGACAGTGGATTTCGGGCTCTACTTCATGGAAATGTAGAAATAAATCCGTAATATTTTTAGCAAATAAACGTTTAGTTCCAAGGAGAAAAATTACAGGTGATGTAGGATGTGCAGTACTAAGCAAAATGAGAAAAAAACTCGGTATATCTGCACCTACTGCAATCTTCCATTATGTATGGAAAACAGCCTGTTTTAAGAAATTTCATGGCCATTGAGATGTATTTACTTGTTTATGCACACATATTGCGCAGTTTATGGGTTCTAAATAAAGTAAAATTAGTTTGAAATATTTTTTTTTAATTTTTATTTTTTGCGTGTGGGCCCTGGAAAGTATTACTGCCACCACTTTAGTAAAATAGGGAGAGGGCAAAACTGTTTTTTTAAGCTATAAATGAATACGTGTAGTTATATACTTGTAAACCAGGCAAATAAAATTGTTTAAAACTATTTAATTTGCACATGCCCATAAAAGGGTTAAATAACAGGATATCATCGCTACTGAATGTTTAGGTGTACTGATGATCTCTGGTGAGCTATAATATCAGACAAACTACTGAAAGTGATATTTATGATCCGCCAGTTAACATTTTCTTACATCATTAACTATTTTATTTTATGATATTTTTTAGATGAACATAAATAACTTTATATGGCGTTTATTAATTTATTACTACTGTTTAAATTGTTCAAATTTTTTTGAACGATGGTTTTGTTTAGAGTTATTTTAGGAAAAGAAAGCAATTAATCATTATAAAATGGTTGCAGTCTACATTAACGGACAATGACTTAAAAAATTATACTTTTACGAATAAGTCTGCAACTTTTTACACAGTTTGGAATTGAGTTATGACTGTTTTGAAAAATTAATGTTCGTAACTGAGCGCTATAAGAAAACGAAAAACTTTGTTTTGACGTGCCTAACGCGAGATGAATTTATATTTTTTTAAAATGAAATACAAGGTAAATTTTATAAAAACCTTTACCGAATAAAGTCACGGAACAAAAGTATTGGTTTAAAAAGCAAATATTGGTAAATTTTTTTGAATGAAATTCATGTATAACTAATAACTTATGCAAAAGAAGCTATTTTTAAAATATTGCCAATAACTAGCTGCAGCTGCATTATGTTAAAGCTAAAGCAAGTCTTTATCTAAAAAATTGAAAGGCTATGAGATAATCAAGAGAATCATGAAACTCGTTGATACAGGATATAACATCTGGTTTTGATAAATTTGGTGATAACAATAGGTAATAAAAAAATATGTGCAAAAGACTACACGTCATTTTTTACTTATAAACAGTATGTAAACAATGTCAGATCGTCATTTGATTTTAAATAATAGGTGAATACCGGTAAATTATATGAAAGAGTGACACAATTTTGCTGAAAAAGCATAAAAAATACATTAAAATACGAGTTTGTAAAGTTCTTCTTTTTCTTCTTCTTTTTATATAGACATCACTTTGTCTGTTTTTTTGTTTTTGTCTTCCTACTGATCGTCTTCCTATTGGGGAACCGTCTCTTGCCGTCTTTACTACTCTATTTGTTGTCATTCGACTTATATGATTGTTCCATTCTACTCTTCTATTTCTTACCCAGTTTTTGATGTTCTCCACCTTGCATTTACGTCGTATATCTGTACTTCTAGCTCTGTTCCATAGTTTCTTACCATCAATTTTTCTAAGTGTTTTCATCTCTGCTGTTTCTAACATCCTCTTTGTCCTCTCTGTGTCAGGTCTTGTTTCTGCCGCGTATGTCATTATTGGTCTGATGACTGTTTTGTAAATTCTGCCTTTCGTTTCTTTTCCGATATTTTTATTTTTCCATATTGTTCCATTTATGCAGCCTGCGGCTCTATCTGCTCTATTCTATTAGTGATGCCTAGATATTTAAACTCCATCACTAGTTCTATTATCTGACCTTCCAGCTCCAATTTACATCTTAGTAAATTTGCTGTTGTAACCATGCATTTTGTCTTTTTTGGGGAAATTAACATGTTAAATGTTCCGGTGGTTATATTAAATTGGTGCAGCATACGTTGTAAATCATCTTCACTTTGAGAGAGTAGTATTGCGTCGTCTGCATAGCAGATTATTTTTAGTTGTTTTTCTCCCATTTGGTATCCTTTTTTAGTTCTTACTTACTTTATTATTTCGTCCATAATCAGGTTGAACAATAGAGGACTCAGGGAATCTCCCTTCTTATCCCATTGCCAGCTTCAATAGGGTCGGTTAGTTATTCTTCTACTTTACTTTTATTGTGTTGTTTTGGTAGATATTTTCGATCGTTTTGATTATTCCTAGAGGTATCTCTCTTACATCCAATAAATGGATAACGTCTTTTAATTTTACCTCGTCAAATGCCTTTGTAAGGTCCACGAAACATAGATATGCCGGTTTGTTGTATTCCAATGATTTCTCTTGCACTTGCCTCATTACAAATGCAGCGTCGGTGCATGATCTTTCCGACCTAAAATCTTGTTGTTCTTCTGCTAGTGATATACTTTTATTTAATTTATTTGTTATTACTTTGGTTGTTAATTTTAGTGTTGTGATTAATAAATTATTTCCTCTGTTATTTTCCGGGCCAGATTTGTCTCCCTTTTTGAAGAAAGGTATTAAGATACTTAATCTCCATTCTTGAGGAATTCTGTTTTATTCTATTATATTTTGGATTAGTTTTAATATTCGTTTGGTCAGATCTGGTCCTCCGTACTTTAGGAGTTCGTTTGATATTCTGTCCTCTCCTGGTGATTTTTTATTTTTAATTTTCGTAATGCTTTCTTTATATCTTGCTCCTCAATATTTATTTCTTCGTTTGTCGTCACCTCTGGTGTTGGTGGTTCATTATCGTCATTATCGGTTTGTAAAGTTAGTTTTGTTAATTTTTGCTTAAGTATTGCAAAAATAGCTCTAAACGTCAATTTTTTGAAAATTAATAATAACTTTTACAAAACTGTTCAAAAAAAAATTTAGTTTACGTCAGAATACGGACAATATGACAAATATTCAGATTTAAAAATTTCAAGAAGTTTCATTTAATTGTTATTGCAAAGTTGAAATTGTTTATCCCAAAAAGCTTTTTAATACTACTTTTTTTAATGCATAAACTATTATGTCTACATGAATTTTGAAAGCACCAAAAGGCACCATTTTACACTAATTTATAAAAAAAAATCATCAAATTTTTATAAAAAATAAGCAATTTAAAAATAGCAATTTCAAAGATTAAGAGTTTCAGTTTAGACCAAAAAATAATTAAAAACGATTTTAAAAAAACAGTCCATAATGCCAGAAAGATAGGTGGTTCCAAAGCTAAGAGATATTACTATTTTAAGAACTGAATTCACACATTCAAGTTTATAAAAGTCGTAATATCTCCGGTGCTAATGGACTCAAATTTATATTTTTAATTTAGGGTATTTCGTGACAGAGATCATAAAAATTCATTTAGTTAATTGTTTTATTCTTTATTTAACCGAATAATTTGTTTAAACAATTTAAACTAAATATTTATTTTGCAAAATTTTACTTTTGTCTTATTATTAGTAGTAGAAAGGGTTATAACTTAACAATCAACTGAAATATTTATGTATTACTAGCTGACCTAGTGAACTTCGTACCGCCTTAGAATGAGATAATGTGTCTAAAAAATTAACAGAAAATAAAACCAAAAAAACTGTGGCAACTAACTCTGTGACACTAATAACTCTGTCACTAACAATTTCGCTATTAAAATTAGGGACTGGTAATAGAAAAAAAAATTAAAATTTTGTAAAAAAAATAAAAAAATGTTTGGGATGGACCATCCATAGGGGTATGAAAAATAGGTCACTACCGATGCTCATACCTACTGAATATAAATATAAAATTTAATTAAAATCGGTGAAGCGGTTTCGGATGAGTATGGCAACTAAACTGGCAAAATTAAGGGCTATTATATTTCCTCATGCCACATTATAAAAAATTAAAAATAAAAAAATTTGTAAACAAAATAAAAAAAAAGTTTAGGGTGAACCACTCTTAGCCCTTACGGATAAGAAAAATAGGTAACGAACTATTTTCAGAACTACAGAATACACATATAAAATTTCATAAAAATCGGTTCAGCCATTTCAGAAAAGTAAGGCAACTAACTTTGTGACACCAATATTACTATTAAAAATTGGTTAGTAATAGAGGGGTAAAATTTAAAGTCTGTATGTATTTTAATGCCACATCATAAAAACATAAAAATAAAAAATTTTGTTATGTATGTAAATTTTGTTTGTAAAATTACGTTAAGCCCCATGTGTACCATACTGACACACACTCTAGTTTTATCTGGGACCGTGTGTACCTATCAGGCCACAGCGAAGTGTCGTGTTCCTAAAGCTGTGGCTCGTCGAGGATCGCATTTGCCGTGCTTTCTTATGTATACATTTGTGTAAACGGTCTGTGGTAAACAAAATCAGAGGTTGGTCCGTTAAACCACGTGTTCACAAACACTTTAGGTTAATTCTAACATACTTTAGTCAGTATCGGTTCGAACGTCTAACGAGGCTAAGACTATTTTTTCTTTAGGTTTTTGTTAAAAAGTGGAACTAAAATCGGAAGACGAACTTCGCAGAATTGCTGAGGAGAGTGATTTTAGTAATATCAGTATGCCTGAAAGTAGGTTTTATGATTTCGATGCCGATCCAGTGTACAATGAAAATGTTACTGATGGTTCTTCAGACTCATGCAGTAGTGAATATGAGTCTCGTAGAAAAAAGCTAATCATAAAACTATCAACGTCCATGCTCCAACTGAAGATAAAGAAGACGAGGAGAAAGATCTATTTTATAAGGAAGTGGAAAGCACTTATAGGAAATGCCAGAACAATGACATAAAAATTATTATTGGCGATCTTAATGCTAAAGTTGGGCAAGAGACAATCTACAGACCCACTATTGGTGAACATAGTATCCATACGGTCAGTAACCAAAATGGTTTACGGCTGGTTGAACTCGCGGCATCGTTAGGAATGGTGGTAGTAAGTACGTGTTTTTCCCACAAAAACATCCATAAAGCTGCATGGCAGTCACCAGACGCCCAGACCAAAAATCAAATCGACCACGTACTTATAGATAGTCGACATTTTTCGATGTACTGGACGTAAGAGCATGTAGAGGTGCTAATATAGACTCCGACCACTACCTTATAAAATCAAAACTTAGAGCACGGATATCTAACGCAAAAAAAGTTCAGAGCACAAAATCCACAAAATATAATATTGAGGTGCTAAAATCTGAAACTGCTAGAGCTAATTACATGACAATATTAAACGAAGCGTTACCAACAATCGAAGAAAATCTAAGTATAGAAGAACATTGGACTAAATGTAAAGAAGCTATGCACACAGCGGCCGAAACTGTATTAAAACCTATCAAGACCAAAAAAAAACGAAGATTGGTTCGATGAAGAGTGCAGACATATCAACCAACAAAAAAACGAAGCATATAAGAGACTCCAGCAGCGCAGAACGAGATTAACTCTGGAAGATTATGAAAATCGTAGAAGAGAAGAAAAGAGAATGTTTAGAAGAAAAAAGAAAGAACAATACGAACACGCCCTAAACGAAATTGTTAACCACCACAATGGAAAAAACTCGCGAAAATTCTACCAACAGATAAACAGCTGCAGAAAAGAATTAAAACCCAGAATAATAGCCTGTAAAGATAGGGACGGTTCTATAATTTATAACAAAGAACAGATACTAAACAGATGGGCGGACCATTTTGAAGAACTGCTTAGCGGCAACCACGAAGATGGCGAGATTGAGGATCTCATGTTTCAAATGAATGAAGATGATCGGCAACCACCCCCCACCGAAGAAGAAATTAGAGAAGCCATCGCAACACTAAAAAATAATAAAGCTCCCGGTTTGGATAATCTCCCTGTCGAACTTTTCAAAAATGACGGCGACCCCCTCATGAAATACATGCATAAACTGATAACTGCAATCTGGCAACAGAAAGAAACACCCACAGACTGGAAGTTAGGTGTACTGTGTACTACACAAAAAGGGAGACATGATGGTGTGTGATAATTATAGAGGCATCACTCTACTCAATATGGCATATAAAGTGTTGTCCAACGTATTGTACAAAAGACCCCTCCCCTACGCCAAACAAATAGTGGGAGGATATCAGTGCTGTTTCCATCCTAATAAATCAACAACGGACCAGATATTTACAGTGAGGCAGATCCTTGAAAAAACCCTAGAGTTCGGCGTCGACACCCACCACATATTTGTTGACTTCAAAGCCGCATACGACTCCGTTAATAGAAATAAACTTCTACTTGCTATGAATGGTACTATCTTTAACAAATCAGTACAAATTGTCGGATACGCAGATGACATAGACATCATAGGTAGGTCCACAGAATCTCTGACTGAAGCATTTCGGTCGTTAAGAGCATCTGCACACAGAATGGGACTAAATATAAAAAATGTTCAAAAGACCAAATATATGTGTTGCACTAGGTCAAGCAACCCGACACCTACACGAATAATAATTGATGACCTAGAACTGGAAGGTGTTGACACCTTCATATACTTAGGGTCGCTGCTAACCAAAGATAACAACGTCAGTAAAGAAATCAAAAGAAGAATAGTGCTCGCCAATAAGTGTTACTATGGCTTAAGAAGACAGATGGCCTCAAAAATGCCTAGAAAAATTAAACTGACTGTATACAAAACACTAATAAGACCAGTGCTAACATATGGTTCAGAAACTTGGACACTAATACAGAATGACCAAGAATTGCTCAAACGTTTTGATCGAAAAATACTAAGACGAATATATGGAGGCATAAAAGAACAAGGTTTGTGGCGCAGGTGTTACAATTTTGAGTTGTATAGAAGATTTAGAGAACCTGAGGTTGTAAAATTCATTAAGGTAGCACGCCTCAGATGGATAGGTCATGTAATCAGACGAGAAGAAGATGCCATAGTCAGAAAAGTTTTTGACCGAAGAGGGCCGATCGGACAACGAAGAAGAGGAAGACCGAGACTTAGGTACCAAGACAACCTAGAACATGATTTGAAGTCTATCGGAATTAGAGCATGGAGAAGAGTTGCCAGAGACAGGGGCGAATGGAGGATTGTTCTGAAGAAGGCTTTGGCTCATAAAGAGCTGTAACGCCAATGATGATGATGAAAAAAGCTAAAATTTGCAAAAAAACACAAAATTGCAAATAATTTACTGCATGTCCTAGTTCTAACCAAAAGAAGCCTGATACCAGAAGGATAGGTAAGTTATTTAGAAATGCACAATTTCTGTTTGTAGTTTACTTTTTTTTGCTTTATAGAAAAAACTGAATTGGCAAACATTAGCCTGGAAGCTGTTATTGACCGTGTTGTATAAAGAAATAAAATAACATGGAGCGATGTGCCAAATCCAGATGATCTCAATAAGTTCGAACTATCCTTTACTTCAGGAATAAATCAGGAAGAAGTTGCAAAACTTACAGACCACAAACCAATAGATTTCTTCCTACTGCTTATTGACCGTCAAGTGCAAAATTTGTTGGTTACTGAAACTAATAAATACGCCGAACAAACAATACTCGCTGGTATTGTAAATGAATTAATAACGAAACATTTGCTTATGGGTAACTGGAGACCAATTGACAGAGAAGAATTGCTTTGATTTTTGGCTCTCATTATTTGGATAGGGTTAGACAGAAAACCCGACCTCAGAGATTATTTGAGTAACAATTTAGTTTACAAGAATGAAGTTTCTAAAATGTGTGAAATAAGTAGAAGTCGATTTGAAATAATATTACAAAATTTCTTCTCTTGTACAAATATTAAATGAAAAGTTTCAGAAAATGTATACTCCTAGAGAATCGTTATGTATTGACGAAACTATGGTGCCATTTCGTGGTAGACTTAGTTTTTTGCAATACATTCCTGGAAATAGACACAAATATAGAGTCAAATTGTTTAAACTTTGCGTCGCAGATGGATATACGTACGCCGTAAAAGTGTACGGTGGAAAAGAGATGCAACCATCTGAAAAGTCGTTAGCATCCAGAGTGGTGATGGAACTTATGCAACCGCTACTAGATACAGGCAGAACTTTATATACTACTAATTTTTATACGAGTATTGACTTGGCCCATGATTTAAATAATAGGAAAACCCATTTAGTCAGAACATTACGTGCCCATAGGAAACATAATCCAAAAGCGGTAGTCGGTGCAAAATTAAAAAGAGGTAACATTAAATATCTACAGACTTATACAAAAGTTGTTATCGGAAAATGGAAAGATAAACAGGACGTTTTGTTTTTAACGACCAAGGATATTCCTTTGATGATAGATGTTCAAACAGACCTGTTCCCAAATCATCGACCATTGTTGACTATAATTCTGTAAAATCTTTTATCGATGTGTCGGATCAAAAGGCTGCATATAATTCCCCGGTTCAAAAAAGTATAAAGTGGTATCGTAAATTGGCTGTGGAATTACTAACAAATACCGCAATTGTGAACTCCTTAGTTCTCTACAAATCTGTTACCGGCAAACATCTCTCAATTACTGAGTTCCGTGAACAGATTGTTCAAAGACTTTTAATGCTACACATAACTTCTAAAAACACTTTAACAACTCTGCATACGTTGGACGAGAAAGAGAAAAGGGGAAGGTGTTCAGTATGTTATAAGAACTTTTCGAACCGTAAAGGAAGAACATCAGCTATGAAGAATGTCAAAAGGGTCTACACTTTTTGTCCGGCATGTGCCGTTACTACCGCATATATGTGTGTTAAGTGTTTTGTGAATATTCATACATTTTCTTTGAAAAAAATAAATTGCTTTTGTATTTTTAAACTTAAAATATCGTAGGAAGAAGGTATTTGATTATCTTCCTGGTGTGAGCCAATATGGTACACATGGTCCACATTAAAACAAATTACAAAATAATTATAAATAGACCGTGTGTACCATGTTGGTACATGCTGTTTCTTACTTAAAAAATGTATTTTTTTTATTTTAGAATAGAAATAAATAGTTATACACATTCTTATTTTAAAATTATTTAAAAAATGTTACGGTCTGACAGAAAACTTATATCATGATGGTCCGGGGCTTAACGTGTTAAAAAATTTAAAAAAAATGTTTGGGTTGAGCCACCCTTACCACTTAGGGGTATGAAAAGTAGATAAGAATCTATTCTCAGACCTATAGAATACACATGTAAAATTTCATCAAAATCGGTCTTGCCGTTTCGGAGAAGGAATGCAACAACATGCGGTGTTCCCCAGCGGTCACCCATCCAAGTATCAAGCGCGCTCAACTTGTTTAACTTTGGTGATCTAGCGAAAACCGGTATATTCATTGTGATATGGCTATTGCCCAATCTATCAATACTGACATTTTTTGTTAATCTTAGTTTTCTTTGTTGGTCATAGTATGGTGTCATCTATTACTTATATTAAAATAAGAGAAAAACTGTTGTTAAAGTCTTTCCGTCCATAAAAGAAAAGCACAAAAACGTCCGGACATCCAGAAGTTGAAAGATAAAACCACAAGAAAAGAAGTCAAAGAGGAGATCAACAACAAAATAAACAGCATGGTAATCTCAGATATTAATCAAGAAAACATAAGTGTGGATGATGTGTGGAATAAAATTAAAAATATCTGTAATTCAGTGATAGATAATAAACTTAAACCAGAAAACAATATAAAGAAACAGCCATGGATGAGACAAGAAATATAGAGCTAATGGAAGAACGAAGAAAAAACAGAAATAAGAATGAGGAAAGGTACAAAGAAATAAACAAAATTATTAAGAAAAAGATTAAAGAAGCAAAAGAATCATGGCTACAAGATCAATGCATAGAAATAGAATCCATAGAACAGAAGCATGACACTTTTAACCTACGTAAAAAGATCAAAAACTTAACGGGAGGAAACGGATCACGAAGTCATAACTTAATACTAGACGAGCACAACAATCTGCTCTACGAAAATGAGAGAATACTTGAGAGATGGAGGCAATAGATGGATGAATTATTCAAGGAAGAACAAGAGACAGAAGTCAGTGTTTCTGGATGTTTAGGACCAGAAATAGCGCTCAGTGAAGTAACATACGCAATAAAAAGACTAAAAACCAACAAAGCACCTGGACCTGATAACATACAAGCTGAAATATTGAAACTATTTGAAAACAACCAACTCAAACTTCTAACGAGTCTACTAAACAAAATCTATTAAACTGCAGAATTTCCTACAGATTGGCTAGTTTATATCTTCATCCCTCTCCCCAAAAAGGCAAATGCCAACAGATGCTCTGATTACAGAATTAAAAGCTTAATGAGTCATGCACTCAAAATCCTTCTTTCTGTTATTCACTCTCGCGAATATAGAAAACATTAGCAGTGTTCAGTTTGTGTTTAGAAGCGGACTGGGAACGCAAGAGGCCCTATTTTCGATATAAATATTGATACAAAGAGCTCGAGACGTAAATTGCAAAGTCCACGCATGTTTTATAGACTTTGAAAAAGCATTTGGCAAGCTGCAACATCAAAAATTATTCCAGATACTAAAAGAATCTTGTATTGATGACAAAGATTTACGCCTAATTAAAAATTAATACATACAGCAAAGGGCAACTGTACGAATTGACAACAAAACCTCACAAGAATTCACGATAAAAACGGGGAGTACGTCAGGGCTGAATTTTATCACCGACGTTGTTCAATACTTACTCGGAAAAGCTGTTCAGGGAAGATGTTGATGGTTTAAGAGAAGGTATAAAAATCAATGGTGAAATCATAAACAATTTAAATTATGCGGACGATACGGTTTTGATTGCTGATAATGCGGAGGATCTGCAAACATTAATAGACCGTATAGTGGAAGCCTGGACATATACGGCATGAAATTAAACTGTAACAAGACCAAAATTCTTGTAGTAAGTAATAACGACGTAATACAGCACCAATTCACAGCTAATAATGAACTCTTAAAAATAATCGACAAAATTACATACCTTGGATGCAGCCTAAATAAGGAATGGGACCACTCACAAGAAATAAGATGTCGTATAGAAAAGGTGAGAGCTGTCTTCAATCGCCTCAGGAAGCTTTTATGTGATTTTATGCACCTTAACATTGATATAAGATCACTAGTCTTAAGATGTTATGTATTTGCTACCCTTTTATATGGAGTCGAAGCCTGGACCTTAACGGAGGCAACATCCAAACGATTAGGAGCCTTCGAAACGTGGTGCTACCGTCGCATGCTCAGAATTTCCTATATCCATCATGTTACCAACGTATGAATAAAGTATCCAACCGTGATTCAACGTATGAATAAAGATCTGGAAATTATGCGTATCGTGAAAATCAGAAGATGACATACTTAGGGCATGTGATGCGTAATTAATTTTACAATGCAAGATAGAAGGCAAAAGATCTCAAGGGTGCAAAAGGACATCGTGGTTGAAGCACATCAGACAGTGGGCAGGAATGACTCCCATACATCTTATAAGAGCAGCTGTTAACAAAGTTGTATGGACCAACGTGATTGCCAACATCCACAGAGGACAGGCACCAAAAGAAAAAGAAGAAGTACATTTTTTGTAAATTATCTTTTACACAAACCTTCTCCTATAATAACAAACACAACAGAAAAAGAATTATGATATTTTGTGCAGTTCGTAGACGTGAAGGTAGACGTCACTTTATGTTTAAATGAACTACAACTGTAAAGATAACGTCGTATACAACATTTTATATAAGAGTATAATGTAACTGTTTGTTACATTATGCACAAGTATTACAACTAAAAATTATTATGCAGCTGACTTATAAATTGCGAATATCTCGAAAACGGTTAAATTTTGAGGTTACTAACAAGTATACTTTTTTTTTGTTAAAATAGTGTATCTATAATATTTTTTATCACAAATATCGGTAACTCAAAGAGCAAAAAAGTTAAGTGCAAATTTATGCCACATATGTGGCATATGTGGCGCCCTCTATCAGCTACATCAAAGTGTGCATCAGATTATAATTTCTCATATTTAAAAGTACCCAGTTGTAAATTTTTATGCATAAATCTTAACAAACATGAAAGTTATAAAAATAGAATTTTAAATTTGCACTTTAACACCCTGTATCTTTCTTAATATCAACATTTTATTAAAGCTATTTGGCTTAAATCGTAATATTTTAAAGTGTAGAATTTACGGTTTTCGTTTGTACAATTACTTAAGGACCACCCTGTATTAAGTGAAAAAGGAACTTCGCGCGTCCCTATGCCTTTGCGAAACCCAAATTGTGTATCGTATCAATAATGTTTATGTCAAGTTTATGATATATTCGTATAAGGAATAAAAAATAAAGACGTTAATAAAAAGTATCCCAAACTTTTAGTGTTATATACAATCTAACACATATGCCGTTTTCTGTTTTAAATTATGGCTAACGACATATACCATAGGATAAGTTTTAAAATATCTTTTCTTTTTTGTTCTTCAGTATTGTCCATTTTATTGTCTTCTTAATTGTTTGGTGCAAATAAAAGAAAACAGTTCACTAACGATAGCCGCCTTCTTTTATTCTACGTTCCAGAGACAATTGGACAGTGCTTTAAAGAGAATTCGAGTTATACTAATTAAAGCCCCTTTGAATAATATACCGTCGTAAATGGAAACAATCTCTGATAGAAATTTGATTAAGCATACAATTGAATTTTGTAAATTGATGTAAATGGCGAAGGCGTTGAAAACTCTGGAATAGCGTTGGGATATATCCTAGGGTATATCCCAACTATACCTTAATTTAGTTCTAAATTTTAAAGGAATTTATATTATGTAAATATACCGCCATTATAACAGAATGGAAAGATTTATTTATATAAACTATATAGAGCCATCGGAAAAAATCGTATGTAACTAAGATAAGCAATGGAATTACATTAATATACGGCTTTGACTAATCACCATCCTGAATGACCTTACATTTTCTGTTTGACATTATCAATGTAAAGTCTGGTTAGGCCAATTTTTTTAGCAACTATTTTTTTTGAAAGATGGTATAATACTACAATTACTAACAAATATTACTTCCATATAGATATAAAAATAAAAAGTTTTTTCTTTGTTTTTTAACTTAACCCATTAATGCCCAAAATTAAATTTTTATGAAAACGAAATCAAAACTTCAGAATGAAATAAAGAGAGGTTATTTTTAATAGCAATCTGTAAAATTTACGTTTTTTTTTTGTAATTGTCTTTTTTTTTTTGACGTATATCATACGCTGGGCAATAACGGACACACTATTTCATAAAACATTATTTATTTTAAAATTTTTACAATGATATTTGACAAAACATTGCTCGGGATGAAGTCCTACATTACATTTAATGCATTTGGTACACTTGCCACATTTGCCGCACCTTCGTTGTTTTTCAATTTTGCCCAAATGACCCACATTATCCAAACGAATTTCGCCAGCAGCATGTTTTGAAGATTTTGAACGTACTCCACGTGGAGTTGGTATATCTGGAGCTGTCAGCACTTGGCATCTACATTTCGCCTGTAAAATTATTATAACGAAATTTCCTCAATGTTGCAGCAATAGGGATGAAATTTTGCAAGGTAACCTTTATTGGTCGCAAGGCACCAGAATTTATATCCGTAACGGATGAATTTTCCTCGAATAAACTGCTTCATTAAATGGTGTCCATAATAAACTTCCGTTCACTGGCTGGAGGTTATGATAAAAATGTTCATTTAGATGGTCAATTATGGGTTGAACTTTGAAGGCCTTATTCTTTTATTGGTACAACGTACTATCGTTAAAGTGTAAAAATCTATGAATCTGTTCAAATCTGTTTCGACTCAGTATTTCTAACTAGATATGAGTGACAGTACCCTCGACATTACCAATAAATTTGGACAAAGAGAAAGGGCAGAATTTTTGTAAATCGTACTTTACCGTTTCTTTAGAAAGATACTCCATAAATTTTTCATCAAAAAATAACTTAAACACATCGATTGGCTTTAAATTTTGTTGTTTTTATTTTATTTAGTATATAGGGTTCCACATTGTTTTTGAAAATATCATTTATGGCTCTTTTTTCCAGTTTTTTTTTCTTCCCACTTAAGATGAATTCTTTTCATAGATTTTTCTGTTTTCAGAATTGTGAAATTTCTGCAACCTCCCTTCTTCTTTTGTTGCCTAATTCGTGAGTTTCAGTCACAGGTATATTTGACAGCACTGTGTTCTCAATTGCTGTATTTATTTAAAAAAACAGCTGTAATATTCATTCTATGAGAGAGTGTACCTCGGCCAATACTTTAAAAAGTGTAATTGAACTGGTCTTCGCCATTACTTCCGGCATCATCTCTGTGAGAATCATTTCCGCGTGTTATAACTCGTGTTATGGTTGGAGAGCAAGATTGTGAATAAGGATTTCTATTTTTGGGGGATTGGGAGAACTAACTATAAAAAAGAAATCAAGAAATACTTACAGAGGTGTCCTAGGCAAATACTATATTAAGAAGATTTCTAAACTATTTAAAATTAGGACGCCGTTTAAAAAATCCTCTTGCTAGTCAGAAAGAAAGGTTTAGGTTTCTTTACATTTGAACAAAAAACATCCTGGAAAAAATCAAATCAAATACCAAAACTGAACTTTAGGTTATTCTGGATGATAACAATATGTGATCATTTAAACTCGTCTGCTTATTTTCCAGTTAAATCCATGTCAGCTTACTTAGCCCTCAGGACGCTATTATCAAATCTCTTGACACAGATATCAACAAACGGTGATTAATTCATATTACAAAGATTACCACATGGCATTTTAAGTTCAAATCACCTTCTTCTTACCACAAACAAGGCATTAAAGGAAACTTGGTCGGTTTTTTAGAACTCTTTTTGAAAACGAACCTTACTCGGTGAGACATCCTCGTGTCAAAATCGTACATTGTCGTACCAGATCTAAAATCATCGCCAATCGGATCTCGCTTCTGCGAAAGCCTTAGATACGAAATTGAACCCTAAACATCCGAGTCTTCAAATTTTTGTGAGAACTTATTTCAAATTAAAACGCAATAAGGCGAGATAAAATTCTACAACTGCGACGCTAATTCCGCTTTCAGCTGATTCGGCATAAACCATGAGAACCAAAATAGCTTCAGGTTGCTGTCACGCTATTGCCCAGGGGCGTATCAAATATTTTTTTATATATTTAATATTCGATATTTAACACAAAAAAATTATGCTGCAATGTTTTTTAAATAACATACATATAAAATCAGAATTTGGTATTTATTGAGAGTAAACTAAATGTACGATCAAATACCTATCATGTCGGATAGTATTATGAGGTTTTTTTCCTGGTTTTTGCCACATGATTACTAACAGGAGTATTTTACTGTCACCATGGCATGTGGTTGTCTTTTTAAAGATGAATCACATGCTATGATTTTTTCTGACATATATTTTCAAGTTTAAGTTGATTTCTATAATCGAATGAACTCTCTTAAAATAAAGTCGTTAAGAAAGTCTAAGAAAGTCTTTACTCTTAAAGTAAAGTCTAAGAGTTGCCAGAAACGCAACTCAGCAATATTGGCAATATCATTTTAAAGTCTTCTACTTTAAAATGTATAACGTATGTCTGAATTTTCAATTTAATTGAGTCAGATACAATTAAATTATTTCACCAAGTAACAAAAAACAAAATTTGTTTAATTTATTAATGTTTGTAGTTTTATTACGAATTCCGAAGTGGAAACTGAAACGTCAATAAACTTATTTTAAACTTTAATTGTAGCTTCTTCTCATTAAAATAGTAATTACTTCAAGATGCCACAAGAAAATAGCTTCAGAACAATATTATAGGTGAAAAAAAAGATTAGTAAAGAAAGGGTATAGATAGGTTTGATTACATCTAACTTATGAGAATATTAGTAAACAAGAAATAAATTATTCATTTTAGTAATTAAAAATGTTGTTCAAAGAACAAAAGAATTTATCATCTTGTTTAAGGACAAATTATTATATTATTTTTTATGTTCTTTTTTGTTTGGATCATTAACATTTTTATTATGAAATGCCGTTTATACACTACGTAAATATTTTCCGTGGCTTAATTAAATTTGACAAATGTATTTTATATAATATATTATTGTTTTAACTACAGCAATATAATACACTGTGGCGTAATGTTTTATATTTTTTATATCCAATAAATTCCACGCAAAACATTTCTGGTTATTTAAACGCGACATGCAATCTCAAGGACCAAATCACGCCAACTTTTTAAATCGTTGAGAGTTTAGTCCTGAAGTTTTCCGGGTCACATGAGATTTATAAATATAGGATTACATTTCTTTTAACCTATTTAGAGAAATAAGATTATAATCTAGTATAGAAAGTAGTATGCACATTTTTGGTCTAAACATACAGAAAAAAAAAACAAAAACTCCAGTAAAGTAGCAACAAATTAAATAAGTGTGATTATTACACTGCAAACAATTATTTAAAAAATTATTAGAACACCAATTATTTACGACAGATGATTCTACTTTCTTGTATAGCGGATTAATGGAGAAAGAAGAAGAAATTAATTTTGTGTGATATCGTTTACTAATAAATTTATTTGTTATTTTTTAAGTGATTTCTTATTTATTTATTCTATTGGACACCTAAAACATAATTATATCTTTAGCTATATTCTTTGTTCTTTTACTTTTTTGCAAACCTACATTTGTTGTTTTGTTTATTTAAATTAATGTGTCTCGGCTGCAATGGCCATTGACATAAACAATATTTGATATAACCATTACAATAAAAACGTATTACTAACTATTACAGTTAGTCTGTAAGCCTTAAATAAGAACCTATGACTAGTACTGCAGTTTTGTCACTAAAGGCTTGTTCTCACGGTTCAAATTTGTTGATCAACTTTAGTTGACCAACAAAAGTTGAATAAAATGTATAATGAGAACCTCTGTTTCGATAAAAGTTGATGAACTTTTTAGTTGTTTAAGAAAGTTTAACCCACTCCAAGTTTTGTTGATCAAGTTGCAAATTTCTTCTAAGTAGAACGGTGTCTTGATGAATCATCAAGAATTGTTTTCAAGTTGAAACTTGTCTTGAAACGTGTGAACTGGGCGGTCAACGTTTGTTGACTGTATTTAGTGTATTTTGTGAAAGAGACCGGGGTGCACGAGCGTTTGTTTGGTGTTATGTAAAATAATTAGGTGTTGATTAAATAGTTAAAAAAATGAGCCTCAAGTGGTCTGAAAATATAATGATACAATTTTTGGAGTTGTATCAGAAGTATGATTGTCTGTGGGACCACCTGATATGTAGAAAGAGAGATGCACGAGAAGGTGCTTTGGGTTGCATTGTCAAGCAAATGGAAATTCCTGGTATTACTATTGCTAATCTAAAAAACAAAATTAAGATTTTTAAAACAATGTATAAAAAAGAAGAATCATCAGTATGCAAATCGATACATAGTGGCATGGCAAGATATGAATTATTGTACGTGCCAAAGTTGTTTTGGTATAAAATAGCGGATATATTTTTTCATGGTGTTACCAATACAAGAAATGCCTCATCAAATTTGGTAAGTATACTTTTTATTTATATTTTACATTAACTTTTATGTATTATTCACATCGTCGTGTATCATATTCAGTTGCTAGGGCTCAGCTCCATGTCCGGAAAAATATTTGTACACTCATTACGCAGAGTATATTTGTGTTCTCTGAATATTTCTCTTTGAATTGTCTTCTATAGTTCTTTATTTTGTGGTACCTGTAAAAAAATATTTATCACATACTAATATGAAATATTTTTATAAAGTTCTATTTCTCTTTTAGAATTCAACACATGATGAAGCTGAAAGCGAAACCATCAGGGAATAATACCACAAGAGTGGCTGAAGTCAGCATTTATAACCATCCCTAAAAAACAAGCAGCAAAAGAGTGCTCTGATTATTGAAAACTGAGCCTCATGAGTCATACTTTAAAAGTACTGCTGAAAGTAATACGTAAGAGAATATACGAAAGGCTAGAGGAGGATATTAGCGAGACGAAGTTGGGGTTCCGAAATGGAATGGGTACTCGAGAAGGACTATTTGACTTCAACATATTGATTCAGCGATGTCGGGATGTAAACGTTGATCTACACTTGTGTTTTGCTGACTACAAAAAAGCTTAAAAAATAAAGTAAGACATGAAACACTAATATCAATACTTATGAACAAGCGCATTGACAGTAAAATCATAAATATAGTGCAAACATTATATTGGAACCAAAGTACCATAGTTTAAATTGATGGGCAACACTCAGAAGAAATAAAGATCTGTAGAGGAGTTAGACAGAGATGTGTTTTATCGCCACTTTTGTTTAATTTATATTCTGAAGAAATTTTTCAAAACACGCTCAATAATATCAAATTAATTATCAACTTACAATATGCAGACGACACTGTGATCATAACAACGTAAACACAATCGTTAAACCTAATGTATACAAATAAATATAGTATTAAATGGAAGATAAACAAATAATAATTAAGCCCTTATCAACCCTTTAGTACCATAACTAGAGTTATTGCTAGTACGAGGGCTGAAAACCATAGGGTTCCAAGCGACATTTATAAAAAATTTCAGGAGACGAATTTTAAAGTTTGCTGACAAATAAAACGGTTTTGACAATATTGTACTTTGTCAGATATATTATATATTATTGTTTAAGGATTTGGTAATACAGTAATTCTTAAAACAATACTGTCGTTGTGGTATAAAATGCAAATTTTATGGTTTTTTTTTTAAAATGTTACACTTGTACTTGGAACCCTAGGGCACTGTAACAGCTGTACTTAGAACTGTGTGTCCCTAAATAAATTTAAAGTTTTAAAAATGTCGTATTATGACATATTATGTCATCATTGTAGACTTTATTGCCTTTGTAGCACTGATAACAATAATAGCCTATACCATGATATTGGAAGGATCAAAGGAAGAAGAAAATTAACGAAGAGTAGAAAATTAACTTTTATTTTTATAAACTGTTTCGTTTCAGAAATTAAGCATTTTATGTAACTTAATTAAGCATTCTTAATAATTCATATAATTTAAAAAAAAAAGGAAAATGAAAATTAATATTTACTTATTTATAAACTGTTTCGTTTCAGAGATCAAACATTTCATCTAATTCTGATCTTCCAGTGGCATCCATTTATACGCAAACTCAATATGCTCAAGCTTTTTCGCAGTCAGAGATTTGGGTTTTGTGTTATCGGCCGAAGCTACTACAAAGGTAGCAGTGGAATTATTTATGGGGGCCACTCTCTGTTTCTTCCTAATACTGCTGGTAACTATACTAACATATAATGGCACAGTTTGAGTTCTCTGTTTTTTTTTGTCATTTTCACGTTCTTGGCGCATTATCAATTTCTTTTTAATATGGGAATTATACCTGTTGCTCTTCTGCCTGTCCTCCATTCTCTTTTTTGGCCAATCTATAGTCTTCGCAGACGTCACACCTATCCGTTTTCGGTTGCAAGAACTCTAGATTATGCTCAAAATTAAAAATGTGTCTATACAACGACAGATTTTGTGGAGCTATTTTGTTTGTATTGCACATTTCAATGTACAATTTATTCATTTTTTGTACGTTAAGTGTTGGGTCTAGATATCTTTTTTTTTTAATCTTTCCTGCAATAATGCGCTTCTATATATGGAAAAGATTGTATGTGTTGTGTTATTACTTCCTTTTCTTTGCTTGAAATGCGATCTTTGGTCCCTTTTCTTCTTTTATCAGAGTGTGGTGTGCCCGAATCACTCTTCTGTAAATGCACAGTATATATGGGCTTTTGACTTATGCAAAGCGTATTTAAGAAAAATAGCTTGCATACTCTCAGTTTTTTATTTTCTTTCTCGAAGTAATACTCAAATGAAAAAGATTTGTAGTTTGTTTCAGTACTGCGTTTTCTTTTAACTAAAATTCTCTTTGTCACATTTAATAGAAATTCATACTTTCCATTTTGGTCTAATGAGTAATAGGTACCTGTTTTTTGTCTCCAATCTTTCTTCGGGGTTAAATTTTTCATTACAACGGAAATGATAACTTTGGTTGCAATCTGTCCGTGTATTAATTACTTTAGCAGGTCTAGCTATACCTTTAGCATTAATATAGTCTTTTCCTTGTTGATAATTCTTCTTCTGTTGTGATTTTCTCCACATCTGGGGATTCCGCCTTCGTTTTCAAGACCTATTTACCTGCTTCATTGGAGTTTTTTCAGATTCTGATTCAGAACTTGAGGTGGAACTGTAGTCTACTAAGCAACAACTGGCATTATTCCTACAAAATGTGTTTGTTTAAAGGATAGTTATACATATTATTTAATTGGTCTTACGTTTTTATGGCAACAGCTTGATTGTTTGGACCAAAAATGTTAGGTATGTTATTGACTCTTCCCTTTGGACTTGGTGCACTTACATATAAAGCTTTAGATGACTCTCCAGTTTCGAAATTTAGCCTAAAAATCATTTGTCGGTCAAGACAGTAAGAAATCTACTTCAATAATATACATGTATGGAACGCCTCAATTATCTCGGAAAAGGTGCACGATTTTTATAAATTTCGGTGTGTAAGGCTCTCGTGATACGGCCGATATTATGGTTGTATTCGCATTATTGTCATATCTTCCATTTTTATAGAAATTTAATAAAATTTTTATTTCAAATATGACAACCTGTATATTTTTTGCATTTTGAAGTCATTAAGAAATGCTGATTATTTTTTATGTAATATTCCCGAAAAAATATATTTTTATAATTTGTTTTATTTTTTTTTTAATAAATGTCTTCGAAATTACGGCATTTAGATATAGGGAATATTACATTAAAAATAAGCAGTATTTCATAAGTACTTCAAATCGCAAAAATATACCATATCTTGTTCAAATGTACAAAATACATTTGAACTAAGAAAGTTCATTAGAATTCCAGAAAAACAAAAGATCTGACAACGATGCAAATACCACCATAATATCGAATGTATCACAAGACGCTTATTATGCACTAAAATTTATAAAAATAGTGCAAGTCGTTTCCGAGATAATTGAGACGTTCCATGTATAAATCTCACTCTGTATTTTTTGTTTATTCGAGTATGTTTTATTTGTTGTTATAACAGTTCGCATAAACGTGTACCTGCCGCCCTATTAAGAATATACCTAGTAGTTTAAAGAATTTTTTGTTCGGCAACGACATACTAGTTACACAATAATTTTATTTTTTATTTACTTCTTCGAATTGGGTAACATCTTTCTATCTCTGCTATTATTAATTAAAATCCTTTGGATAAATTCAGATTGTTATGTTCATATATCGGATATTCCCGTCGTCAACATGAAAACAGAAATTAATTTTTCATATTAAATTTATTTTAAATCACAAAGGAGTTAAGAAAAATGAAGAGATTCTGAATCTAGGAAAATCTGTTTCAGAAATCCAATAGTTTTATTTCAAAACTTTTATTTTGAGATTGTTGAAAACAAACAGTTAGTATTTTATTTATACTTGTACATTGCGATTATTTGAAACTTTCTTGTTTGTATCACTATCGATTGAATCCATTTTCTGTAAACATCTTTTTGCGAAAGGTCGGCTATAAAAACGGAGAAATTTATTTAAGATTCTGTTACTACGATAGAATATTGCCATAGTGTCGCGACGAATAATGAATACAAAATATACGAGAAAAACGGATAAAGTTAATATTGACTTCTAGAAGTCTAAAAAGTAATATCTTTGATATATAATTTTAACCAGGAAATATATAATTGTTTCATTTAATTCAATTTATACATTTATTCATTTTATTGGGACAATTCTGCTATTTCTTTAATTTGAGTGATTATTAAATCGAATCGTTCTTGCTTTATGGAAACAGATGGTGTTATGATTGTAAAGTTTTTAAAATCAATTTTGTGATATGTATGAAGATGGTGTTGATTTAGATCTTAAATTTAATTGGAATTTGAACAAAAATGGAATGTTTATCTACGATTGATTTGGCCTATGGAAGATCGAGAGCAGTCTGCACAAGGAATTTCATAATAAACTCCGTATGTTTATTTGGAATATGCACTGATCGGACAAGAGATGAAATGCTTTATTGGGGGGTAAATATTGTGTTATTTCTTGACAAAGATTGATTTTGTCAGTGATACCCTTGATATAAACAAGAACAGTTTTCATATGATAAGGGTCTGGGTCTTTGGTTTAAAATTAAGCGTAATATTGATGCCTGTGGATGCTCCTATTGATAAAATATTATTTTCGCGGTAAACATTTTAGATAAGAGCTTGTTTTAAAGAAGAGAGCAGATCTTCTTGCATTATCGCAGATAATAATCGCATAATCTGAAGGGTATTACTGACAAATAATTTTATTTGTGAAGGTGGGTGATTAGTTATCATCCAAGTAGCTATTGGTAAGAGTGGGTTTTAGAGAAAATGATAAAAATTTTGGGATTGGTTTTTCTTTATAAGAACGCCGAGAAACTACAGAAATAAATAGGTTTTCATCTTTATCATAAACTGGATACCAGTTTGTCTACTATTCAGATAAGTTTAAAAATATACCAAAGCATCTTTGCCCTGGAGCCATATAACAAATGTATCGTCAACATATCGAAGCCAACAGTGGGTTTGTGTATTAAATTAGATCGTGTTTAGGTATCGAAGTCTTTCATAAAGATATTGGCAATTACTAGAGTAAATAGGAATTCCATTGGAAGTCGATTTATTTGTCTGTGTAATCGATTTTGGAAGATCAAATTAATGATTTTATCATTAATTTGATCTTCCAAATCCTGACATTGTCAAGTATTAAAAATGCAATGTTTAATAAGAGATAAAAGTTCCTGCTGGGTACTGTATGTAGTTTCCACAATGTTAAGGGTTTTGTCTATAGAATTTTTACAAAAAGTAAAATAGTGTCGAAATTTACTAGAATGTATGAGGTCATAATATATGGTATTATTTTATTTAGTAGAGTATATATTTTTCGCTCTGTATTCGATAATTAGCAACAACAGCTCTACAACTAACTAAGCATCACACAAAAAGTAAAAGCACAAAAAGCACGTTGGATGGAACCTATTTACAGGATGTCCACAAACAGACATGGAAAAAAAGTATTAACAGGAGGAGTGGGTGGAAAAACAGGGATGAGTGGAAAAAAATAGTAAAGAAAATAGAAGCCATCACTGTGATATTAACCTCGGCTCAAGGCCACTGCGTTGCTTATGCCTTAGTTTAAGTAATAAACAGTGCAAGGTGCATTTAATTGTAGTGGTGAATTTGATAGTTAGCACTTTGAAAAATGGCAAATTCGTCTATCCGATTTGTGTAAGTATTACATGTATGTAACAAGCTTTTTAAAATTTGGTTTGTGGTGTAATATGTTACACAAATAAGTTAAACTTTATCTTAAAATGGTTCACACTTGAAAATATTACTTTAGTAATTTATAATTACTCATTCATTAGGAATGTGATCATATGAAAACACTAGGAGTGAATGTGGGTGGTAAGTAATATATTTTTTGTCTTCTAATTTTTAACATCAACATTTTTTTTCTGTTTTAAAGAATCATTGGCTATGGTTGAAAACCACGACGATCAAGATTTAAATGAAATATTTATAGAGCCTCCAAATCCAAATGTACTAACTGACGTGACCTCTGGTGATGAGGAAAAAGGGCTAGTTAATAACCTAACCAGTAGACAATTACGTGCAGGTGCAGAAGTTGTAATGAATTCATATAATTTGAGTCAGGATCAGTTAGAATATGAGCGAGATAAACAGCAAATAAATTACTCGGCTCATGAAGTAGCTGAAACCATAGAGAATTATCAAAGAATCTGCCTAGACACCTTATCTTGAGACTTAATGGATAAAAGATGATGCTGTACCGCCCTTGTTAGATTTTTCTTCCTTTTATTATACAAAATAAAAAGATTTATTATAAATGACAACGTTTTGCAACTTTTTTATGAAGAAAGTACTAAATATTTTGCTTAAAAAAATTGTCCAGATTTTAATGTGAGTCCTTAAGAGATTCAAGTTTTTTAGCCATACCGTAAAACGAGGTTACTTTGCACCATAGTTTTTAGTTTCATTTTCTTAGAATGGATATAACGTTAATCGAAAAAAGATCCGAACTTTTTATTATAAATATCTATTCAACGGGTCGTAATATAGCTCTTATTATAGCTGTTTTTTAGTTGTATTGCATAATTAAAAGATTATCCTATTTTTATTAGTGGTGCAAAGTATACCCTAGAAGAGTCATACTTTGTACCACTTGATATTTTAATAATATTTGTCTACGAAATGCTTGCTGGTGCATAGTAATCTTATCTGATTTTAAACTTTGCACCATGTAAATGCAAAAAAATGTTGGTCGGCCCAGTTTTTTGAATATAAACCTACCTACATTTATGAAAGAAGCCTAACGGGAAAGAACATTGCTACATTTTAAATGAACAAACTTTATTATAAGTACAATAGTGAAAATACAATAGTGAATCTAATCCAACCACAATTTGTCGCATTCTGGAACAATGGAACAATGTAAAACCCTCTCCTAGAAATTTTCTTAGTGAGGATTTATTGCGCCAATTCCCACGAATACCATATTTCGTCGCGTCTCTCTGGCCATTTCCAAAACTTTAACGATTTTGACATGGCGTTGATCATCGCTCCGTCATTTTCTATTGCTGTTATGACTCCAGGTTAAACATGATCTTCCATAGACAAATAAAACGTACTCACCAATATTTTTTTAACATGATCTAATGCAGAGTTTTTAACTTTTTCGACCATATTTGTTCCAAGAAAACCTGAGGCGAGTTTTTCATTAAATTCGCTTTCTTCTTCCATCCCTTGCAGCTTATTTATTTCATCATCTGATAAATCCCTGCCTAGTGGAAAGTGATCGTCCAAAGCCATATCGTTCTCTAAATCATCTACGACTTCTGGCTCAACAGGTTGATGAAGTGTGGAAGTAGATGCTTCAGTTAGATCTTCTAAACTAATTTCAGAATGGGCAATACTTTGTCCTGTTGGAACATTTATTTTCTTTGTCTTCCCACTTGTCTTAAACTGGGTGGCTTCCTTTCTTTTATCTTCTAAATATCGAGTGAAAGTGTTTTCGATATCTAACGAACTAATATTTATTATTATTTGTTGTATGACTATCAGTTATCACACTAGATTGCTGAGTTGTTTTTAACCGCTCCAAGAACGGTGTTATATCACGAGGAACGATACCACATTTCCTAAATCCCGACTTTAATGTCGCATCGCTATTCTTTTGTATTTTTTCGATTAATGATCGTAAAAGCGTTGAAAAATGCTGTTTCTCAAGTACATTTTTGATCTACTCCCCACATGAGTTTCCTTATATTCAGATAAAATTTCCCTCCAGACCTTTTTCTTTGCAACATTTTCAAATAATGCAACATCTAGCGGTTGTGTAACGTGGGTGCTATTCGGAGACAAACATATAAAATGAATGTCGTGTTTTCGACACAAATCCAGGACTTCAACATTAATATGAGAAGACAAATTGTCTCCTAAAACGACCCATATATATATATATATATATATATATATATATATATATATATATATATATATATATATATATAGAAATGTTTCTTCAACGTCGATATTCCCAAAAAAAAATCTTTATTTCGAAATAAAAAGTTACAATTTTTGAGAAATTCTACAAACTACTACATTTAATGATTTAAACTTGACTATTGAAACATAATAATTACAATAATAATAAAAATATTGATTTCTTCCTATTTATAACGTCGGATATCGGAATCTGCTGATTCTTAATAGTAAGGGAGCTTATGGCTACATTTCTCCTCCCTCCATTGGTTGGGACTTCGTCCTCGAAGTTTTGGTTACTTCGGTTATCAGCTCGGGGTAGTACTTCTATGGTATCTATTGGTTGAATTTGGCCATGTGTCTCTGGGATTGTTAATTTTTCAATTTTCATCTCATGGTTTGGTATTAATTTTATTGGAACAATTTTTGGAATGGAAATGTCTTGAGACGTCTTTTTATTAAATTGGATACCTTCAATCATTATTGGTACATCTGTCGTCAAGAGGCTGATTGAATTAATTTCTATCTGCTGGATTCTCATTGGGTGAACTATTCCTAGCAATATGATTTTGCTGGTTTCTTGGAAAAAGTTCTCTGTGATTAATGTTTTTGTGCAATTATCTACATTGGGTATGTTACATTTGGATTGTACATAGTTGGAACAAACTATGTTATCGCCTTGTCCTATACAAGTGTTGAACCATTTATTATTTGTATAGTAGCTTGCAGGTGGCAGAATCATAACATGATCTTTGTTTGGAATGGGATAGATTTTATAGGTAGTGTAAGGAGTTTCATGGAGTATAGGGATTTTAATTATTATGAGCATTGTATTTGAAGTTACACAAACTAAAGTTTTTGTTGACTCTATAAGTTCGTAAGGGTGTTCATTACTATTGGGAATTGAATTTCTGGGATAAATTTTGAGAAGGTTCTCTTTAAGGTTTATTATTTCCTTTAAAGTGAATAATTCTATATTAGAGATATTAAGTTCAGATAAAGTAATGGTTCTTATAAGTTTCATTAGAAATTCGTTTATATTTTGGAGATTTATTATCTCATTGTGTAGAATGATATAGCTGTCAAAATCAGCTGATAATTTGTTGAGTGCAGATATGAGAATTGAATTATCGGAATTCAGTTTTTCTAAAAGTTTATCGAATCTCGTGTTAAAAGAGTTTCCATAAGATATTTGGTTATTAAATTTTTTTATGATTTCGTTTTGTTTATTTTCTAAAGAGATTATGTGTGATCAAGTCTAAGTCAGAGTCGTCTGGATTTCCAGTCACGTATTTGATGGCTGTACCTAGAAAATTAAAAAGTCCGCGTTTCTGTTTTCGCGTAATCTTGTGTAGATCGTCTTTTGTTTGTTCTTGTATGTGGGTGTATTGGGAGTACAGTAGCGAGAGAGGTGCATTTTTGAAGTGATCTTTGAAATAGTTTGTTGGACTAGCGTCAATACTGTCGGATAATTTGTCTAGTGGAATGTGAAGAAAATGTCTGTGATAGTGGGAGATTTCTCTTGATTTGCCTATCTCTTCAGCATAGTAACCATTATTCGGAATCTCCTGAATATTGAGTGGATGGACCAGGGCGAGGATTGTCCTGTGAAAAATTTGGGTCTTGAGTAGGTTTATCTACATGTTTTCGTATTCGTTTTACATATTTAAGGTGAGTGCTTGTTAAATTTTGTTTATCTGTTTTACCGATTATTTTTGTTTTGTCTTGCGTTTCTGGATGAATAGTGGAGAAAGGGGCTTGTAATTTGGACTTATGTTTTTTCTTAGAAACATATAGGGATTTTGTAAGGTCTATTTCCGGAATATCTTCGGCATTTTCGTTTTGTCTATATAAAAGTTGTTGTCTTTTTTGTTTTTGTTTATTATATAGTTCTTCAATAAAGGGTTGGAGTTCTTCTTTATGTCTTTGATTATATGTTTCGTATATCGGAAGATCAAAGTCGAAATGTATTTCTTCTGCATAGGGTCCGTACAGAATTGAGAACGGGGAATAATCTGTGGAACTGTGGATTGATTGGTTGTAAATAAGAATTGTTAGAATGTCATCTAACGAATCATTTGGATTTTGGGCTTGTAAGGTCCTAAGTTTTTCAATAAGAGTTGAATGAAAGCGCTCTACAGGAGAGTTTGAGGAAGAATTGTTTACTGTTGTAAAATGTATTTCGATTTTGTGGATATTTAGGAATTCTTTAATGACTGCGGAATTAAATTCGGTGCCGCTGTCGCATACAATCTTTTTTGGATAATTGTGGTGCGAAAAGTAGTGTCTTAATTTATTTAGTATGGAAATGGAAGTTTTGTCGGTGAGCTTATAGCATTGACTGTATTTGGAAAAAGAATCTATTATTGTGAGATACAGGTTTTTATTGCAGTGGAATAGATCGATATGTAATATATCAAAAGGTTTTTGACCTAACAACGGTCCTAATTGGGGAAGTTTATAAGGGCGTCGTTCGTATTTATTTTTTAGGCAAATTTCGCATTTATTGATAAAATTAGAAATAGTTGTCTGCATTGAGGGCCAATAAAATTTTTGTTTTAAATGTTTGTAGGTTTCAATTATTCCGTTGTGATTTTCTACGTGATATTTCTTTATGCATTCTATTTGTTGGTTTTCTTCTTCTATGTATTGAAGTAGTATATTGCAAAATATTGCTTTGACTGTGGAATTTATTTTTTCTTTAAAATAGTTACAGATAAAAGGTCTAAATTCGTGAGGGATTGTTATTGCAAATTTTTGATTTGGTCTAAGGATATTTTGGAAGGTATTTGCTATTTCTGTTTTCCAATTATTTGTCAAAGTGACAGTGTAACGGTGTTTGTTAAAAATTCTTTTGTATTTAATTTCAAAATTATTTGACTCTGGTTTAAAAATAATTTGGTTTGAGGATAAATTAATTGGTTCAGGTGAAATCTCTATTCCAGTGATAGGGTTCTCAGCTGATGTATGTTGTGTGTTAGTACTGTTTTGTAAGTTGTCAAAATCGGCAAGGAAATCGTCTATGTCGAAATTGTCGGGTGGTTCAGCACATTCTGAATTCGGGGGTTCAGCACATTCTGAACTCGAGCTTAGGGCATTTATTTGGACTCGGCTAAGAGCATCAGCAACTTAATTCTCTTTGCCTTTTTTATATTTAACTTCAAAATCATATTCTTCTAGTTTAAGTCTCCATCGGGCTAATCTAGAAGTGGGGTCTTTAATTTTGTAGATCCATACGAGAGGATTGTGATCTGTTTCTACAGTGAATTTTTGGTCGTATAAATACATACGGAAGTGTTTACAAGAATCTAGTATGGCTAAAAGTTCTTTTTCAATAGTGGAGTAGTTTCGTTCTGCGGAATTTAGAGTTCGAGAATAGTAGGCAATAGGGTGATTATTTTGAGATAATACTGATCCTATAGCTATATTAGAGGCGTCTGTAGTCAGTACAAAAGGCTTTTCGAAGTCTGGATATTGTAAGACTGGAGAATTAGTTAACAATTGTTTGCATTTTGCAAAACATTCTAAATAATTTGGATTTATGGGGTCGATAGTTGCTCCTTTTCAAGTACATCTCGAAAATGGGGATGTTATTTTTGCAAAGTTGGGTATGAATCTTCGGTAGTAACCGATTAAACTAAGAAATGATTTAATTTCTTTTACTGTTTTTGGTAGAGGATATTTTTGTATAGCTTCGATTTTTGCTGGGTTAGGTTTGATTCCTTCGGTTGTCACTACGTGACCTAAGAAAGAAACTTCTTTCGTGAGAAACTCGGATTTGTCTAACTGAATTTTTAAATTATTTTTCCTGAAAGTGTCAAAAATAGTCGCAATATGAACTAAGTGTTCTTGCAGTGACTTGGAAAAAATAATGACATCGTCCATGTAGACGAAGCAAAACTTATGAATAAAGGGCCTAAGAATATTGTCCATCAACCTTTCGAATGTTGCTGGGCTATTCTTTAAACCAAAGGGCATACGTAAAAATTCAAAGTGACCATGCGGAACTGAAAAGGCTGTTTTTCGAATAGAATCCGGATGAACTTCAATCTGATGGTAACCTTGAGCTAAATCTAATGTTGTGAAATAACTGGCTTTTCCTAAGTTATCCAGTATCTCATCTATCTGAGGAAGTGGGTAGCGATCACTTTCAGTATGATCATTGAGCTTCCTGTAATCAATTACTAATCTAAATTTTTTCTGACCTGAGGCATCAGCTTTTTTTGGTACTATCCAAACTGGAGCTGAGTACGGTGAAATTGACGGTCGAATTATCTTATTATCTAATAAATTATTTATTTGTTTTTTTATTTCTTCCTGCATTGCTTTGGGATGCCGAAATCCCTTTACATATATCGGATTTTCATCCTTCGTTTTAATTTCGTGTCTAACAGCTGACGTGAAAGTTAAATTTTTGTTTTCGTCGTAAAATACGTCTTTATATTTTTTGCAAAGATTTATAATTTTATACTTTTCTTCGTTATTTAAGTGCGAAGTACGGATTTTATTTTCATTAAAATGCGTCGTCGGAATTTTTACTATATTATAATTACAAAAGTTCTCAACTTCAATTCTCTTATTAAATTTCATAGGCATAGGTAAGTCGATAGTGTGTATAAAACCGTTTTTTGCAACGTGAATAGAATGGGGAATTTTGATACCTTGAAAGTGTCTTTCGTGCAATAAAACTTCACCATTATGAACGCTTACTGGAATTTTTTGGTATAAAGTTTCAAATGGAATGCTAACATGAGGATTCTCAAAGGTTAAAGTATGAGTTGCGTAGCTAATTGTGGCGTGGAATCTTTTCAGATCGTAAGTTCCAAGGAGGATATCAAAGTGCTGACTAAAGTCGGCGACTTTTACGTCGAATGTTTGTGGAATTCCATATTCTAGGAATAGTGGCGTCTTATTATTTAAGTCGTGCTTGGAAGTTATTTTCATTGACGTTAGCGAAAATGGTTTTCGATAAATATGATTTTTATCAAATAGTTTGAGAGTTCGCGGATTTAAAATTGAATGGGAACCGCCGGTATCGATTAAAACGCGTAGATGTGTTTTGGGTGTAACGAAGCAGGGTAACCCAGGGGAACTTTCGATATTATATAGGTTTATACAGGGGGTGGATGATCGTCTAACGGGATGGCTTGAAAATCCTGATGATTTTCATCATGCAAATCGGGCTCTTGTTCGGATTCGTAATTTTCGAAATCATTTTCGAAATATTGGGTATCATTTGAGTCTATGTGAAAATTGTGGCTTCTATTAGTTGTAATTGTCATGGGCTGATGGTTTCTGGTTGTGGTAGTTTGAACACCGCTCATTGGAGTAGCAAAATTTGGTTGGGGTCGAGGAGCTTTATATTTATTTAATCTTTGTTGGTTGTTTTTCGGAACATTGTTTCGTTGGAAGGATTGATTTTGTTCGTGAGAACTGAAATTTTGTCTCTGAGGAAAATTATAGTTCTGTTGTGGAGTGAAATTGGGCTCTGTGTTGTGAGTTGAAGGTCTCACATAATTTGAATGCGTGGGTTGGAAGTTTGAGTATGTGGGTTGGAAGTTTGTGGATCTTTGATTATTCGAAGATTAGTAGAGTTTATTTTTGAGTGGGGCCTTTTTGTTTTGTTGGCTCTTAAGGAAGTTCATGTATTGTTGTTGATTTTTGTGGTTATCGTAGGCAATACACTTTTGAAGGGCTTCTTCTAGGGAATTTAATTCAAAATGCGATAAGTATTCGCAATAAGGCTCGTTGATTCCGGTACAGAAAGTTTTGAGGGCAATGTTTTTGAAGTATGGAGTTTTAAAAGTGACTGTCGCGGGATTATCGTTTAGGGTGATGTGTTGGAGTAAATCGTTCAGATTTGTAGTTATTCTCTGATGATAATTGTCGTAGGATTCACTATGTTTTTGGACGGTGGTGGATAGTTGTGTTACTAATATGTCTTCGGAACGTCTGTCTCCGTATTTAGTTAATAACGCTGGACGAATTTTTGTCCAATTGGTTTTATTAGAATAGTTTAAGAAATTTCTAGGTTCTCCTTTAATTCGAGATACGATATGGGAATTTAAGATAAATTCTTGGGACGGATTTAAATCTTGGGTGCCTAAGAAAACTATTAAATTATCTACTACTTTGATAAAGGTGGAGAGGTTGTCTCCAGAAGAGAATTCGGGCAGAGTTGAGCAAAGGCTAGCAATATCGCTATTGGTCGTCGGCATTTTGGAACGTAATTTAGATGCAGGCTTAGATTTAGAGGTTTGTAGATTTCTTTTTATTTTTAGATTTAAATTGTCGAATAGTAAACTTAAATTTTCGATACTATTTTAGGAAATATCATTCAATGTACTCATAAACTATATGCAAACATGAAAAAATATAAATGCAAGTATATATAAAAAATTCGTTGAAGTAAAATGTTATAAATAATATAAATTCAATAAACAGTAAATAATAAATTCAATGTAAATGTTTAAGAATTCAATTAAAATAATAAATGCTCATAAACAATGGTAAAGAAAGGAAAAACTTACGCAAGGATGATCGTGTTTGATTTCCAATACATTTTTCTCTTTTACCAGGTTCTTCAGGATTTCATTAAACTAATGTAGACCAGGAAACGACTATGTTTCTGTATGAAATATCCTGTGGTTCGCAGCGCCAGAAATGTTTCTTCAACGTCGATATTCCCAAAAAAAAATCTTTATTTCGAAATAAAAAGTTACAATTTTTGAGAAATTCTACAAACTACTACATTTAATGATTTAAACTTGACTATTGAAACATAATAATTACAATAATAATAAAAATATTGATTTCTTCCTATTTATAACGTCGGATATCGGAATCTGCTGATTCTTAATAGTAAGGGAGCTTATGGCTACATTTCTATATATATATATATATATATATATATATATATATATATATATATATATATATATATATATATATATATATATATATATATATATATATATATATATATATATATATATAATATATATGTATATATATATGTATGTATGTATATATATATATATATATATACATAAAATAAATGTTATATTCAAGAGCTATTTCATTTATTTACGTGCATTTTTTTTATTTTTTTAATGAAAATATATTTTAAAAACGAGTTATTGCTAACTATATTTGGAAAATTGAATAAAAGTTGTTAATTAAAATGCATTGGGTAATATCACTGATGCACGACGCAGTGTGACTTACAGGGTAGGCAATATATACATAAACACATTGCAACACAGGTTGTATACACGTAGGAGATTTGTTACAACCTTCTCCTTTGCTTCACTTAGAGTCAGTCAAGTAGAAGCAAGAACAGCTGTGAGAAGAAGGCAACACTGGCAGGTGAGCCTCTGGAAGAAATGTCTCTGGAGGCGATGACGAAGAAGATTATTGGAGGATCATCCTTCGGGTCAGGTGTTATTATGGGAAGGAGTGCCTCGGCATTTGTATGAGCAAAGCAACGTCATTTTCTTCTTCGCATACCTGGGTTTGATTAGGCACGGCTATGGGTAGTTTTCGAGGGAAGTTTTCTTCTGCAAATGAGAACCAACGGGTTAGGGAACGAACCATCATCGGTATCGGTACCAGCATGGTAGGGCACAAGCGCTGGTACATGCTGTTTACCTAGAGGTTCGGTTAGGTTCTGTTGCGACCATATCTCATAGCTGGTTGCAACACGGGTTGCATACACGTAGGATATTTTACAAAAGTAATAAATGACGTCAAAATAAGTTCGCTTAGTAATTCACTGATAAATAAATTAAAAGAATTTGAGCTGTAGGTATTTTGCAGAATATTGAAAATATTTTGGGTCGAACATGTGAGCAATGGGGATGGATGTTCATAGATATATGGTTACCGGCGGAGATGTGCTATTTTACAGAATCAAGAAAATTAGGATATCATGGAGATACATTAAAAAATTATAGTTATTTCAACTAATATTTTAAGAAAAAGCCGTCAACGCCAGAGTAAGGCAAGACTTGCCATTAGAGTATTAGATAATGAACTGGTTTGGAAGTACACTGGGCGTCATATAAAAAAGTCTTTTAACGGAAAATTATATTTATAAAGCTTGAAATCTTTTAAAATGTCCTTATGTTAAATTACTTTAGCTATAATTTTTAGAACAAACAAAAATGAAAAAAGTGACTTTTTAGCAATTTACAATAAATAAGCCTGAATTTTACATACTGAAATACATGTGATAATTTAAAACAGATTAAATAAATAATTATTATCTTGACAAAGCGTTATTATTAGTAATAACTTTTATTTGGTGTTTTCAAGGTATTTAGCTAATGAAATTTATTGATAAATTTTCATCTTTGGTCAAGCTTTCACAGGTTTCTTAACTTTTCTAACTTTTTATCTTTTAAGTCCACAGTTTTCTTGACTGGATGAATATTTGGATTTCTAGAAGCTCATAGAAGTTGAATATTATTTTTAGCAAGGTAATCCCATACACGATAAATGATGTTTATTAAGCACTTTTCAGTCATGTAAAAATTTAAGTATCATTGCCGAATTTCTGCCGAATTGAAGGCGACATCAAAATTATCTAAAATGTTTAAATAATTTTTTACATACAAATATTCCTTTGTGTATTCAACACGCTCTCGAAGCTTCTAAATACATACATCCAAACTCAAACATCCATAGAACATCATCCGTTTTTTTAAGTATTTCCAATACCTATTAGTACTGAAGCATAAAAAAATTTTTAACGTGTTTTGCTGGTTTCATTGAAGGGATTCTTCTTTAAATAATTAGTTAAGGACACTAATACCTCTTTTGCTGTCCTCAATTTAATTGTTGTCTCATCTTTTTTAAACCCCTTTAATTTTTTTTGCCGAAATACATTTTTTTAAATAGCCATTGAAGGAAATATATTTGTCATAATCGCACTAAAAAACGGCATTAAATGAAGTAAAAAATCTAATTTCTGTCCAACTTATTCATCATTCTTACTCAGAACTCCTATAAAATATATTTTTTATCGACGACGCGACGTATTTCTTTACGCAAACATGTTGTAATAATAAGACTGACCTTATTTTAACGAGCAGTTTGACTTGTACTTAATTTGGGATTCTCTTAAATACTTAACGAAAAATCCATATTCAGATCTTTAGGAAAATACGGTCTTCTTTTTGAAGGTATGGCTTATACCCTTCTTTAAATTATGCATATATTTTAAACACTTTAAATAGTTTGGCCAATTTCACTTGAATTCTGAATTTTGGAAGTAAACGATCGTCGTTAAAACGCAAAATCGATAATTTTTTTTATTAACCACATCAACCACAGAATTATTAGCGGGAGGACAAAATTCAAGAATAATTACAATATAAAAGTACAAAGTAAATTATAATTTTAGCTGGTACGTTAGTTAACAATTAAAGTTAAATTATATTAATATCTATGAAAGAAACATAAAACTAATTTATAATTTGTTAAGGATATTTAATGTCCTTTAGATAGTTACACAATTTAAAATTGCAATTAGGTCCTAAAACTTGTGATATATTGTCAGATATTGAGAGTTTGTTTCTTTTGTTGATGTATTTAGGAAAATCTACCATAATATATGCTATAGATATACCAGTTACGATATTCGCATAAGGGGCGATTTGATCTAGAGATAAGGAAACCATCAGTTATTCTGCTTTTACCTATACGCTTGCACAAGCGAGCGGTTTTAACGTATAAAGCAGAGAACGCGATCCCGTCCACGATGGCGATGGCGATCTCGGTTTCTGTAGAAAGCCAACACATCGGACCTACAGCGACCTGCGATTTGAATAGTATAAATAATACAATTGGAAATATGCATAGTTTATAAAATATGCGATTTAAAAAAAGAAGCATTGCAAACATTTAATAAAGGGTATGCGTAGGCGTTCTATTTTTTTCATTTATTCTTGTTCTTAGGGTGCCTGTCCGTTCCAAACGTTGGCGATCATTCTGGCTATGATGACTTTGTTAGTTGCTATACGAAATAGCTGTATTGAGGTATTTCTGTACCATGCTCTTAGGTTAGCAAGCCAGGATATTTTTCTTCGTCCTGGGGCCCCTTTTCCTTCAATTTTACCTTGCAAAATGCATTGAAGTAGCTCGTATCTGCCTTGATTTCTCATTATATGTCCCAAGTACTGCAGCTTACGGCCCTTCACGATGTTGACCAAATCCGCGGTTGTGTTCATTCTCCGCAGTACTTATTCATTCGTGACTTTGTCTGTTAATAGTATCTTCAGGATCCTTCTGTGTAACCATAGCTCAAAAGCCTGAAGTTTTTATAGAGTTTCCGCCTTCAATGTCCACGTTTCTACTCCGTAGATAAGCACTGAGTACATATAACATTTAAGGAGCCTTATTTTTGTTTCTATGGCATTTCTTCTTTCTAGGTCATGACTCTTAAACACAGAGCTCATAGTCAAGAATGCACTGTTTGCCCTTTCGATGCGACATTTAATATCTTTGGTATTGTACCACGACTCATTAATTATAGTTCCCAAGTATTTGTATTGTGAGACACGTTCAATTCTCATTTGGCTCACATACAGATTTGCTCTAGTTATGTTTTCCTTGCTGGTGATCATTAGCTTGGTTTTGCTAGTGTTTATATTTAATCCATATCTTCTACTTATTTCCATTATTTTGTTCATTTAGTTTTGAAGCCCTTCTGTGGTATTGGAAAACACTATTGTATCATCAGCTTGACTCCATTTACTGAGATGCCTTCATTAATATCTTTTAGAACCTCTTCAAAAATGTGTCTGAGTACAGATTGAATATCAGTGGTGAAATTATGCACCCCTGCCTCACTCCCCTTATGATTTTGACCTGATCTGTATATTCTCCATATATTCGGAGCACCGCTGATTGATTTCAATGCAGGTTAGCTATTATTTATAAGGCTTTTCCGTCAATCTCTGTCCTCTTTAGCACTTCCATCATTTGTTCATGCCTGACTCTATAGAAAGCCTTCTTGTAGTCAATCAGGCATGCAAAAACATTACAGCTGATATCTATACATTTCTGAAACAAAACCTGCACGCTAAATAAAGCTTCCCTTGTACCAACGGCGTTCACAAATCCAAACTGATTGGGCGCTATTTGTTCCTCGCATTTCCGGTAAATTCTTTTGTGTATGACTTTTAAAAACAGCTTCAGCAGATGGCTCATTACGCTTATGGTCCTATAGTCTTCACAAACTTTTGCTCCTGGTTTTTTGGGCAATGGTACGAACTCCGATTTGAGCCACTCTACTGGTATTTTTCCTGCCTTGTATATTTCATTAAATATTTCAGTTATTATTTTTATTTGTTCTGTATCTAATAGCTTTAACAGTTATAAATGCAGATATTTATGCAGTTTATTTTGCAGAAAAACAAGAGTTGTTTGGGTATATGACATTGAAGAGCAAGCAAGGAGAATTTCATAAATTATCCCCAGAACTGCACAGAGATGAGAACCGTTTGTATACATAGTTTAAAATAAATTTTGAAAGTTTCCATAAAATTTTAGATCAGACTAATAATTACCAAACAACAAACAAATTTTTGGGAACCAGTTAATGCTACAAAACGATTTCATTTTTAATACGTACGGTCTTGTAATCTGGGTGGGGCAAGTCGAACAATATAATATATTTTTTATAATTTCAATATTCATTTTTATTTGCATCGAAAGGACCAGCCATAAACGGAAACTGCTGCCTTCTGAACACGAAACTAATTATATGGCCGCGATTGCTGTGAGAACGCTGCACAAATTACTTTGATCGCCAACAGATCGCGACCAGTATGAGCTGGTTCACTTATTTGATTCACTGCATAGTATGTAGAAAAGGTTGTGACTGGAGTCATTTATTTTCCCACACACTTAGTAGTTTTTGTTTAACCAAACACTTGAAATTATATACCGACGCTATATTCACTAAAACCGACGATGCACTTTGTATTGATTCACGTGCATAATTATCAGTGTTTTCGTTGCCTTGCAAACCAGTATGAGATGGTATCCAAATGAAACTTACAGGCTGTTTTGCTTCATTTAAAAGATGTAACTGTTGTTAAATTAGATAGTCTATGGAATTAGTTATGAGATTAGCTATAGGAGACTTATATAACTTAACGCCTCTAGAATTGCGTACAGTTGCCAGACAGGATACTATTGATCGATGGTAATTTAATTTGCAATTTTTTTTTTTTGTTTTAAAATACAATCTCTTACATACAAACAAGTAACACTAAGCATTTGTGTTGAACGAACATAATAAATGTAAGCAAGAGTTTCAGTAAAATGACTATAAACTCCTAATATGTTTATTACTAATAACTAATAACTGCCCAACAAAAAAAAATGTCAGTGGCCAAAGAAAAACCAAATAAACGTAAAAGAAGATCCAGCAGTTTTTCATCTTTAAATTCAACCCATGCACAATAGTATCAAGATTCAGGTGTAGATGACTTGGTAGATAACTTTGAAGAAGATTTTATTTGTATTTTTTGCAAAACTTCATATTCTTAAGATGTCAGAGGCAAACAATGAGTGATGTGTCGGGGCTGTTTTAAATGGGCGCACGTTGAATGTTCTGGGTGTAAAAGAGATCGGTAATGTGTGACTTTTGCTTAGATAAAAAGATTTATTGTGTATTATATTTAAATAACTAGATTTTTAATTCATTTAAGGAAAAATACATTTTTGTTAAATGTATTTTTATGTCATTTTCATAAATAAATAGTTTTAATCTAAAAAACCCAAAATAATTGAACTTATTTTGAAATTTTACATTGTAAATGGTACTCCATATTAGAATACCCTATGCCTCTAATATGGGATAGAAAACCTTTTTTAAATACTGCCTATTTCCCTTTTTATATTTTTTAAGCTGTGTCCTTTTAAGAAAACTTTTTTTTAATTACTGCCTATTTCCTTTTGTTTTTTTTTTAGTCGTGTCTTTTTACTAAACGCTTAAAAAATTGTCCAAGAAATCCTAAAATTTAAAAATAGTGCCTAAAAGTAATTACCAAATTTTTAATAGTATTTTTAAAAAAAGTGTCCCATGTTAGCCAACTTTCTTCTTCTTATGGGGTTTATTCTCTTTGTTCCTTTTTGATCTTTTTTGAGGTTTCCTATTAACTTCCATGCTCCAGATACTCGAGTTTGATCCATATTTCTCCACATCTTGTGTCCTACGTTTCGTTTTTTCTTCTGCTGACAGTTTTCTTAACTTCCTTAATTTAATAGGTGTATGTTTTTTAATCTTCTGATTTTGTTTTTGTAGCCAGATTCGATAGGTTTTCTTTTTGGTATCTACCAACTCTCTAATTTCTTGGGAACACCATTCCGGATCTTGGTTTTGCATATTTTATCCCCTATGGTCCATTTTGCTGTATTATGTATACAATATTTTATTTGACCGTATAGTTCTTTCACAGTCTTGTTTTTTTTTCCAATATTTTGTAGTTTTGTAGCCAATCTGAGCTTGTACAAAAATTGTGTGGATTTATTCTTTAGATTTTCCAAATTATACAGTGCTAGTCAAAAGTCCGTTCCCTCATTAGTATCTTTTGATCGGTTATTGTTATAATAGTTAAATTTGGTGGAAGGTGTTAAACAGAGGTAGGATTCTCAACTAGTGATAACAGGTGACGTAATAGTGATAGATGACGTTACATCGCCACGGTAACAAATAATTTTAAATTGGACCTTATGGCAAGTGATACCTTGTTTGAAAGATATTGAAAATATCTATTCAGTCATAATAATTTTGTTCAAGTTTAAGCTCATTTAGATGAATAAAGTAAATAAATACTAAAATTGTAGCTTCTCATTAAGTAATAAATATTTAACAACCAGTTCATATAGTAAGTGTTTAAAATGTACTCCATCTACTTCCTGACAGTAATGCAACCTATTTCTAAACTCTTGCCGTACTTGTTCAAATGTGTCTAAGGAAATTGCCCTACATTATTCAACAATTCGTTGTTTTAAAATGTCACTTTTGTCGGGTGCTGTAGCTTAAACTTTAGATTTCAAGTATCCCCACAAAAAAAATCTAATGGTGTGAGATCCGGTGATTGAGCTAGCCATTCTATCGTACCTCGTCGTTCAATCCATCGACCACGATATTCTTTATCTAGGTAACGTCTCACTGCACCATCATGCACCATGCACCAGATGGTGTGCAGGAGCACCATCTTGTTGAAACGTTATGTCCAAGTTGCCGAATTCATCTGGATTATCCTCCAGAATTTCAAGTATTAACGGTTCAACTGCATTTTGTAACATCTCCAGATACACTTCACCGGTTAAGTTAGTATTCAGAAAAACAGGTCCAACTATGTGGTTTCCCAAAATACCTGCCCAAACATTTATTTTTTGTTGGAAATTGAGTATGTGTTTCACGAAAGACGTGAGTATTTATGTCACTCCAATACCTGACATTGTGTGTGTTAACATTTCCATTGAGAGAAAAAGTACTTTCGTCACTAAAACAAATTATTTTTATGTAATCGGGTCTTGGTTAATTTTATTGGACATATTTTCACAGAATTCTAGTCTTCGGTCGGGGTCATCATCTGAAAGTTGGTGCACAAATTTTAATTTGTATGTATAAAATTTGTTTTTAGCCAACACTTGGTGTACTTTCTTTTGACTAATTGCATAGATAGAAGCAACTCGGGCTGTATAAGAAGTAGGTAGCTCACTATCATTTCTGAAATTATATCAATTTTTTTTTTGTCATCACTAATAATTGTTGGTCGACCAGATCGTTTGACATCTTGAACACTACCTGTTTGTTTAAACTTCCGAAGAAGCTTCCTCAAATAAGCTCTCGATGTAGGGCGATTGGGGTACCTCTCATTAAAAAGACGTTCCGTTGCATGGAAATTATTTCCACATTCCCCAATTATTAACACAGCTGCTATTTTGTCGGCTACAGTATATACCATTCTGCATTTGTAAAAATTTAAACGTCTCGTTAAACAATAATTAAACTAAATATTAACTAAATTAAGATCAACTAACTAAAAACAACTTGACTAAACTTAAATTGACTAAACTAGGCAGAAACAGAAACCAAATATTCAAGTATAAACGCGTTTGCAAACTAAAAATAACTAGAGAATTAATACCTTTCAAACGAGGTATCACTTGCCATAAGGTCGTATTTAAAATTATCTGTCACAGTGGCGCTGTAACGTCATCTGTCACTATTACACCACTTGTGATGACTAGTTAATAAGCCTACGTCTGATTATTACTTACCTCCAAGTTTCATTATTATACTCCATTCGCTTAGCTTGGGCATATTTTGACAGATTCATTGTCGGAAACCTACAACACAACAATTCCTACTTCTCAGTATTAATAGCTTAAGTATCCTACTATTGCAGACTTCTTTCTTTAAAAAAGAAGAATTATTCTAAATAGTGGAAGTGTATACTAAACCCATCAAATTTTGGGTAGTATATATTTAAAAAATATATTTTAGTTGTTATAATTTAACATAACTATTTATTATATATGATGCAAATAAATAAATATTGATTGTCGGTAATTCGCAAAGTTCTACTATTTTATTTACTATTTAGTTTGTTTACCATTCATATTGGCTACGAGTACTTATGCTTGGTTGTATAGTAATTTCCAGCCACTTTTAGTCTCTCAAAAAGTAACTAACTTCGCAAAAATTAATTACATACTAAGTTCACTAGATAGTTCGGACTGGGAATAGCGAACCGAGTATATAAGTATAACCGTTCAAAAGATACGAGAGAAAACGGACTTTTGATTAGCACTGTATACTAGTAATATTATACATTAATAATTTAATGGTATCACTGAAACTTTTCGCTGAAGTAGATTGTTCATTACGTTAATACATTTTTCTGGAATTTCTTGTTTAAGAATTTTTAAACTCATTTAAAATGGGCCACACATATCTAAAAATTAGATTTTGCTTTGAATTACTTCTTTTGTATTTCTAGCGCTCCTACCTTATTTTTTTAATTTATATTTCAAGGAAACCAGAAATTAAATAAAACCTAACCTAATAACATAACATAACTTGTTATGTCATAATTATACACATATAATACAAGATAGACTGACTGCTTCAGATACTGACCAAATACAAAGAAAATTGACGCAAAGCAATCCCTGCATCTCTGTCTAATGGGACTAGTTTATCAACCACATGGCCTTCTCATTGGTCATTTAGGTCACGTGATCGATAGAACTGGTAAATTAAAAAGAGGTATAGGGACTGCTTAGCGTAAGTTTTCTCTATCGCAGTGTGGGAGGAGTATTGAAAAAATCAGTCTATCTTGTATTATTTTCAAGCGTACAGACGTATTGAGAGCTCTGCTATCATAATCAGTGGTAATTAAGTAGTAATTAAGATATCATTAGTCGTGAGTGATATCAACGGCCATGGCTATAAGCTATCACGATAAATTTAAGTAGACCTAGGTAAGCAAAATATTTAAATATTTATGTATAATGTTTCCTATTCATACGGAAACAGACGCACCACTTCTCCAACAAAATAATGCGATGTTCGCAGAGAATACACAACGTTCACAAAATGAGCAGTCGCTTGGAAAAGAGATTTGATGAAAAAGATTTAGCGTATGAAACGAGCTAAATAAGAAACGAAAACAGGAAAACTAACAAAAAACGCAAAATGGATACCTCATTATCTCATATAAAGTGCTGTTGACATAAGCAACCTCCTGACTGAGGCTGGTATTAACTTCACTATGAAAATCATAGTGAAGTTATAAAAATTAATACAGCCAATAGCGATCATTACAGAACTTTAATAGAGAAATTAAATACGACTAACCTTTTGTACCATACTTATGAAAATAAGCAAGAGAGGCCAATTAGAGTTAATGTTAAGAAATTACATTACACATGGCCACCAGAAGAAATAGTAAAAGGCCTACAAAAATGACAATATAAAGCCATTAAAGCTGACAAGAAAATCAAATGGAAACTAAAAAACAACTAGATATGTTCATCCTAACATTTAGACAGGATGAAGACATAAATATAATTTACGGTATAACAGACATACTTAGTACGAGAGTTGAAATCGAGACATTAAGGAGTTCCAGATTAGTCCCGCAATGTAAAAGATGCCAGGCTTTCCAGAGAGAAAACAAAAAAGACAATGTTATAAAGGCGCCCCATAGGTTTATTTAAAGCAAAAAAATTAAAAACGATGTAAAAAAGAATGCAATGACATCGCAACAAGAAAAAGAAACTGATATTACAATAAAGATGATATTGAAAAAGCTCACCAAGATTGATAACAAAATAACTCAAATCAATATCAGAGTTATCCGACTATAGAATAGCGCTAAATTCCTAAAATCAGAAATGGCTAAGGACCTCCGAGTAATGGGGTGGAACGCAAATGGACTGTTACAACATCAGATCGAGTTGCAAGCAGTACTAGAAATATATAGAGTATATTCTAGTGTATACCCCGATAAGGCAGCTAAAGGAGAAAGCGCTATAATCTACATATTATCCAGAGATTTCAAAATAAAGTACTGAGGAACATTGTTAATGCTTCTTGGTATAGTGGTCTTCACCAGGACCTGGGTATGGAAACTGTGACCGAAGTAATCAAGAAAACAGCAGCAAGTCACGGGGAGAGGCTGCACAGTCATGTAAATGTCCAGGCAATCCAGCTTCTTGACAACACTGAACTAAATAAAGACTCCTAAGGACAAACCATTTGAGTTAGTGTAAATGTGTAACAGTTTAGTGTAAAAAGCAGAGTTTAGTGCTGTGGGGTTATTGCATGTTAGTTGTAGTGCATTAGTTGATAGATAAAATAAGAGTAAGCCATAGGGTAAGCCCTTAGATTTAAGTATTTGCTGTTTATTAAGTTTGGTCAGAAAATAACGGCTAATTGGCAACTTGTGACCAGATAGCACTATACAAACACCCTACAGGTGTTATACAAAAAAAAAAATTGTAATATATGTCTATGGTCATAATCGTGTGATTAAAATTTTTATTATTGTGTAGAAATGGCTAACCTAACAATTAACAAAAGTTTTATTATACATCCAATTCTAATTACATTGTCTTCATGGCTCTTTAGAAATATTTTAACCCATTTCTCAACAATTAAAGTAATATATCTCAACATTCTAACCTATTTTCCAACAATTAAAGTAATAGATCTCTATGTCTGGTTTTGTCTATATATCAATATATCAGGTCAGTTACTGTATTGTCACCTCGGGAAACAAATAAGGGTCTAACCACCTTCTGTTGTCTCATGGTGCTCTGTAGAGGGCTTTGAATATACTGTCGAGAGCTCCTCTACTTAAGTCCATTTTCGGGTTATGGACTTGGAAAATATTTATCTTCGGTGTCTTGCCTTGAAAAAGGCAAGATATTTCTTACATGACAATTTCTTCGTCGAAATAAAAACACCAAGTTAAGTTAAAACAATTCTCAGCCACAGAGTATGGAAAATAAATGCAGAAAGCAGAGCCCTGAGAGCACTAAGCTCTCGGAGAGCCCGTGAGGGACTGACCTGAAAATCGCCAATATTTATATGCGCTGTTCGAGCGATAAATAGGGATTTCCAGGTCAAGAGCCAATGGGAAAATTCGAGGCGGGGCGATGCGCATCGAAATGCGCACTAGTCCACAGACTATGGCATTCGATGACATCCCCCCTCCTCTGGAGACTCTGCGGCTGGGAAAAATATTTATTGAAAAAAAAAAATACTATAAAAATACATGTGAAAATACACAAAAAAATATGCATAAAAATACAAGTAAAAATGTTCAAAATAATTTACACAACACTGCACTACTTACGGGGGAGGTCGGTGGTGATGACGGCATCTCAAGCTCCTACAGGTCCATCCTCGGTCGGTGTGCCAACTCCTCCAACGGACTCGTCTTCTTCTCGGTCGTCCGGATCACAACTGCCATATCCAACGGGGTTTCGTAGAGTACCAGTGTGCCGAAGCCTACGTGGTCATCCAACCACTTTCGGTAGGGGGGCGATGACTGGGTCTACTCCGGGACTTCCATTGGCATCTGGGGCTTCTAACTTCGAATAAGCCTGGCTCGTCAAAGGCGTCTGCACGTCGAAGGCGTCAGGTCTGCAGAAGGCCTCGATGTCGGAGTGTTAGAGTATTGCTCTCTAACACCACGTGGTTCTCCCCATTCTTCTCTTGACTTCAACCTATGTTGAAGTCAATGGTGTGTTGCCTTCTGTGAATTCGAGCTGGGTCGTGGGTTCGGATTTTAACCACGTTGTCGAGCGCCATGTCACCTCGGGAAACAAATAAGGGTCTAACCACCTTCTGTTGTCTCCAAGTGCTCTGTAGAGGGCTTCGAATATACTGTCGAGAGCTCCTCTACTTAAGTCCATTTTCGGGTTATGGACTTGGAAAATATTTATCTTCGGTGTCTTGCCTTGAAAAAGGCAAGATATTTCTTACATGACAATTTCTTCGTCGAAATAAAAACACCAAGTTAAGTTGAAACAATTCTCAGCCACAGAGTATGGAAAATAAATGCAGAAAGCAGAGCCCTGAGAGCACTAAGCTCTCGGAGAGCCCGTGAGGGACTGACCTGGCTGACTTGAAAATCGCCAATATTTATATGCGCTGTTCGAGCGATAAATAGGGATTTCCAGGTCAAGAGCCAATGGGAAAATTCGAGGCGGGGCGATGCGCATCGAAATGCGCACTAGTCCACAGACTATGGCATTCGATGACAGTATTGTGTATTAAAATTTATTGGCTTTTTTCAACTACTGGCACTACGTTATTATTATGCAATTTCACAGTCTCTATAAATATTAAAAATATTGTTGATATAAATTCGTTTAATAAAAACTGTTTTTATAAATATCTTGTAGTGATCAAAGTATGCTAGTCTACACACATATAATGGGTAATATTTACATGGGTAAAGTTACGGTCAAGTAACGGTCAAATCCATTATATTACATATTTAACGTAAATTATTCTAATTGTATGCTTGTTACGTAATAATATTATACATATTTTACTTAAAAAAAACACTCTTTTTTTATCTTCTTTTATATTTTCGGGTGTAAGATTTACTGATAATAAAAACAAATATTTTTATCCTCTGTACTTCGTGCATCCCAAAATTACCAACGAGTACAATCAAGATTCTCGTGTTGCCATGAGTATCTGTCGAGTATTCTAGCTTTTCATTACAGTCACGTCTGTCTTTAACTAGCGTACAAGTTCGAAGTAACTCCTTTCATCGGTTTTGTCATTTTATTAGGGTGCGGAAGGTTAACTTTCGACAAGTTTTGGTCCTGGTAATCCCGGTATAAAATAAAGAATCAATTTTTATTCCTTTTACGATCATTAGGTTAAGTTATCAATATAATATTTATGAAACTAAATAATATAAACTGGTAAAGAACGATCTTATATCTACTATAGCGCCTTTATTATCCTAACGGCCTACTAAAAATAATGGTAAACTAATAAAAATAATCCTCCCTTAAAAATCTTTTAATGTTGACAATTTGTAAGTTATCAGGACCGTCTTAAATTCTAGTAATTTGAACTTTGTAATCTACATAAAATTTAAAATCTTCATTACCTTGTTATTAGGGTTAATATTAATGTTTTCATTAAATTAGTGTTTAAAGATTACTCTGTAAGTTTATCCGTTGTATATCGTAAAATACATTGTACGTCATGTATGGAAAAGAACCAGTCGAAAAATGGTCTCTGAATAAAGTTGTTAGATTTTGTGATAGTTAGCGAAATATTGTTACAATGTGGCGTCCATGGAATTGTGATAACAATAACACCGAAGAAGATAGTATTGAACCTGCCGTTAAAAATTATTATTTAAAAGATGCTGCTCCCAATAAAGTACAAGATTCAGAAAGGTATCAAAGAAGCCATCTGCCATTGAATGCAAAAAAAAGAAGTTAATAATTTTTTTAACTTTTTTAACCGATAAACATGTGAATAAAACTGCAGCTATAGAAGAAACTGCCGCTCTGACTCGAATACCAATTTTCCAAGGAAAATAGGGTAAAGGTAGGTTTTCCTCATGTGACTGAAAAATTAAACTGTATAAACACAATAACGTTCCTGTTAAAATTGCTGTTAAGAATGCCGAGACGGTCAAAAATTTGTTTTCTAAAACCAAAACACCCTTTTCCCTTTTGGAACAAGTGAATGTCATCTATCACATACCTTGTGCTGAGTGTGACTCGTGCTACATCGGTCAGACAGGGAGATCAGTGAGGGGGAGTCTTACGTCACACCGCAGTGATATTAACTTATCCAAGCATACTTGTACTCTTGCTTAGCATGCTATTGATACAAATCGCAAAGTGAACTTTAAGGAAGTTAAGATTCTTGGCAACGAACGCAATCTCGTGAAATGGCAGTTTTTGGAAATGTGTTCGATACTGAAACACTCTAACGCTCTGAATAAGAGAACGGACATTAGTAACCTGAGCCAAATTTATCATGCATTAATATTGCAGAACTAGGCTTTATCAGTTCTTTACTTTAATATTGTCTTCTATGGTGTGTTTTTGTATACATTTTTAGTTTTAAATAAATTCAAATAAAATTTCCTTTTTTTACTTAAATTATGATTGCTATTCAACTGATATTTTATTGATTCATTTATCATTTTTATAAAATAAAAAATTTTTTTGATGAAATAGTTTAATAAAATTTTAAATTAATTTGATTCATGTAATTCTCATTAATTACTTAGATTTAAAATATTATGAACCTTGGACTGTGGAAGTTGAATTAAATCTGTAACTGTGGATGGTTAACCAACTACAACTTAGTCACTTGTATTATGATATGGAAGGATCGACCTCACTTATTTGTTTTTCTTCGAGCCATTCCTTGAAAGAAAAATGGTGTCTCCAAGCATCTGTTGCTTTCTTTTTAATGGTTCGTACAGACTATATCATATCTTTAATAGCAATGCATTAGCGGTTGGTAATTCGCCTTGTATTGTCATGTTTGGACTTCAAGGACGCTGTCTCTCACGGAATGGTTCGTTTGCTTTAAAATATGTCCCATTTGCCGAGTGTTTCCGAGAAATGTAGAAGCCCTTTCTGGTAACTTTCATTACATTTTTTACAAAATTACTACAGCAAACTTTTGCAATAATTTAACAATGTTACCTTAAGTCAAAATTAAACTAAATTAATATTTTATTGTTGGAAGGGTGATCTTGTGATCTTGTTAGTTTCTCGGCGAATACTAGTTTTTTACATAAGTTTTTTACATATTCTTTTACATTACAGGTATAATAACCACATGTTTTTTCTGCTGTTCCAAGTCTGTGTTAAATTGTAAACTGTACTTAGTTTCAAATTGTTTATACAACTTAACTATTTAATGGTTCAATATCTCAAGTTTTTTGACATTTTACACCTTTGACTGCTACATGTCTTTTTGAGGTACACTTTTGTATTAACCTCTCTATGGATGTTTGGTTTTTTCATCTGATTCTTTTTAGATGAACTGATGATGCTTTCTGATTAGAGAGCGAAACGTCTTCAAATAAATAGATGAAGTAGCCACCTTCTTTGTCTTTTTTTCTCCACCTTTTGACCGAAAAACCCACCACTCTTCTAGTGATCCTTGATTTATATTGGATTAACGGTCATACTCTTTTTCTCGATATATACCTATATATATATATATATATATATATATATATATATATATATATATATATATATATATATATATATATATATATATATATATATATATATATATATATATATGTATATATATATATTTTACTTTACTTAATCAGTAGACCCATTTGTACCTTTCGGTGTTGGGCCGTTTAAAATACAATTCATTACATTACAATATTTGACAGTCTTCTGAGGTGTCCTAGCTCTTACCGAACTTTCTCCATTCCTTCCTATTGGATGCCATCTGTGTTTCTTCCTGCCAAGTCTTACCCTTACTCTGCAGTATCTGCGAGATGTCACTGTTCCATTCTTTAATGGGTCTTCCTCTTCTGTTCTTCCCTATTGGTTTGGCGTCCCACACTCTTTTAACTTGTCTATTATTGTCCATCCGGGTTAGATGTCCGAACCATGCCAATTTTTTCTCTTTGATTGTCTCGAGTAGCGGTTTGATTTTGAGTCTTTCTCTTATTTCTTCATTTCTGATTCTATCAGTTCTTTTTACTCCTATCGTTCTTCTGAGGTATTTCATCTCTGCTGCCTGAATTCTGCTCTGATGTCTTTTGTTTAATATCCAATTTTCTGCTCCATATGTCACTGTAGGTCTATATATTGTTTTGTATATTGTCATCTTGGTCTTTGTTGATATTTCTTTGTTATTAAGGAATCCTCTATTTAGTGCTTGGAATAGTTTTCCTGTGTTTTCCATTCTGTTGTTAAGATCATCCTCGATGTCTCCTTTGTTGTTGATTACTGTTCCTAAGTATTTGTATGAATTTGTCTGTATTATTTTTTGTTGGTCTATCATTACTTCTATTTGATCTTCCGTCCCTTGTTTCCTTGATATTTTCATTATTTGAGTCTTCTCTTTGTTTACGTTTAAGTTGTATTTGCTTGCTTCTAGGTTCCATTTCTTTAAGTTGTATTTCAGTTTTTCTGCAGTTTCCGCAATTAGTACTATGTCTTCTGCAAATATACACATCTCAGCATTTATCATTTGCATTCTGTTCCAACCGATGCAGTATTTCTTGAATGTTTTCTTACATTCGTTCACTATCTCATCTATTACATTTATAAATAGTACTGGGCTGAGACGTCCCCCTTGTCTAACTCCTTGGGTTGTTTCAAATGGTTCTGACTGTATATTTAACATTCTTACTGTATTTGTTGTTTTCATGTATATACTCTTTGTTGCTTCTATCAGTTCTTCACTTACTTGTTTCTTCTTTAGGCTTTCCCATATATCTTTTCTTTTAACTGACTTACCAACTCTTTGTTGCTTCTATCAGTTCTTCACTTACTTGTTTCTTCTTTAGGCTTTCCCATATATCTTTTCTTTTGACTGAGTCGAATGATTTTTCCATGTCTATAAAGCTCAGATGTATTTCTTTATTTTTCTTTAAGGCTTTTTCTATTATTTGTTGCATGGTGAATATATGGTCTTGTGTGTTGTGTCCTTTCCTGAATCCACTTTGTACATCCTCTTATTTATGTTCTATTTCTTTTCTAATTTTCCTTTCTATTATGGTTTCGTATACTTTTGCTGCTACACATAGTAGTGATATACCTCTATAGTTCCTACAGTCTCGTATATATATATATATATATATATATATATATATATATATATATATATATATATATATATATATATATATATAATGTTATTTCAAAACATAAATGATGTATCCTCGATATGTGACTGACTTACTAATAGTGGTATTTTCCTTTTATTAACTTCCTCTTTTAATATTTGTAGCCAGATCCTAGTGCATTCTGCCGAATTTTCGACACAGTTGGTCTGATTTAAATTCTCATCTCAAATTCTCTGTTTTTAATATAACATTGATGTTTACTTATTTTAACATTTAATGGCCACGATGTTTCACCCAAATAAAACTGATCGCATTCACAATGTATTTTATAACTACAATTTTTTGTTCTTTCTTGTTCATTGTTAGGTTTAGTTTTAGATAAAATAGATCTCAATGTGTTTGTTGTCTTGAATGTTGTTAAAATGTTAAATTTATTTCCAATCTTGTTAAGTTTTTCTGATAATCCTTTTATGTATGGTATTGTTATTTTCCTCGTATTATTCCTTGTGTATGCTGTAGGATCTCGTTCTACGTTGTTGTGTTCCATTCGGTCGATGGTTGAAAATTCCTGATTTATAAACCATAAAGAATAATTATTTTTTAATAAATCAGTTGTTAACAAATATTTCTCATCTTACAAGGAATTTAATGATTCCCTTTTTAATATTGATATTGTGATTTGATTTTTAATTTAAATATCTGTTGGTGTTTGTTGGTTTTATATACACCTGAGTCTTATATCCAATATCGATCTTAGAGATTAAAACATCCAGGAAAGGTAGTGTGTTATTATATTCCTTTTCCATGGTAAATGTTATTGTCTCTTCTTTATCGTTTATATCATAAATGTTTCCCACAACTCTGATTAATATTTGTGTTTTAAGAAAGATTTCTGAAGTGGAAATTGACACGTCATTAAACTTATTTTAACATTCAAATTGTGCCTTATTCCCATTAAAATAGTAACTACTTTAAAATGCCATAAGAAAATAGCTTCAAAATCATTTAAATATTTTTAAATTAAAGAAATACGTATAGATTGGTGATATATTATGTAAGTTTGGCACAGGAATCCCAAATATCATAGAACTAAAAAATAAAGCAAAAACAGTCATTTTTAGTCTTACTTTAGGGATACTATACAGCGAGTGACCAACATCTAGTTAATGGTGCCCTTCTATCCTAACTTTATTATTATACATTACCAACTTGTTTTTGTCCTACACAGCTGTCTTTGTGTACATTAAGTCTAATGAATGATAATTCATTTTGTTTTTTATTTTAATTCACAAAAAGATTTTCTGGCCTACGGTTTAAAAAAATACAGTTGGTTTGCGCTTTTATGTCTAATAGACTTATGATCTAATTGTTAATGTATACTTAAAATTAAAAATTATATTGATACTTTTCGTAGATTTTTCCTACTTCAAGTAAAATATTATTAACCCTGCTGTACCGTTCGAGTCAACTATGCAAATGTACTGTTCGGATCAATATGACCCGACTATGGTCTATGGTCTAGTTAATTAAACAAAAATTATGTTACTAATGTAAATTAAACCTTATTAACAAAAATATAAGGCATTTTTTTCTTTCCCAGAAAAGCCTAAGAACAAATACCTACAAAATTTAGTTTAGTTTACAACTGGGACAGTAATAAAAAGGATGGGTTTTACAAATATGTTTGTGACATATACACCATAAAATATTGTCTTGTTATCGTTTTTAGAGGAAAATTTACAGCATGCTCGTTTAGCAGGCGGAGTTGGATTGTCCATAGACGGTTCACTAGAATTTCCATCTTCTCTACTCGCTTCTGTTCGTGTTTTTTTTATCAGTTTTTATGAGCCTTTAGTTCTTGGTAAATTTTTCCTGGAAAGGATAAGTGGTTACAACAGTGTTTTTCCCAATTCCTCAAGAAAAATTTGCCGTTTTGTGAGTTTGTTGGTGTTCCGTTGGGGATTTATTGATGTCCATAAAACGAACGCGTTGTAGGCAGAAATGTCCAACATATTATTAAAAATAATCAAAGGCCAGCGATTTGTCTTCCTCTTACATGTATATGTACCAACAAGCTGATGTAAAGTATCCACTGCTCCCTTACTGGAATTGTTTTCTAAAATAATTTGGGGCTTTTTGTCATTTCTGTCACTAATAGCCTTATCAGAATGCATAGTACTCATAAGAATAACATTTTTATCCTTTTTAGGAATATAGTTAACAACAGTCATATCTTGCGTGAAGTAAAAAGACGAACTATGAACTTCTTTATGCGCAATTTGTGCTAAAAGTTTTGGCTTATTTTTTCTTATAGTCCCCAGCATTGTATTTTTCTTTTTAGAAGAAGTTGTCTCAATTGTATGATGTAAAAAACTTATCACAAGTAATATTGTGGCCTTTCAAATTACTACACAAGTCGCACACCACACGCATTCCCTGATTCCGTTCCGGTGCGGCACCTGCTTACTTTCCTGTATAGATCTACAATTTTTGAGCATACGAACTTTTACTGTCACATAAAGCTCAAATTTTTATGCCATATTTCGCTGGTTTGCTTGGAATGTACTGTTTGAAGGGACAGCGGCCTCTAAAAGCAACTAATTACTCGTCGACGGTAACATTTTTATCAGGATTAAAAGATTTTGGTAGATTCTCTACCCCTTTTTTCCAAATTTCACGTATTGCAGCAAGTTTATCAGTACGTCTCCTATCCTGTCTAGTAGCCTTGTTATCAAAACGTATTACCAAAATTTTTGTAAATAATTCCAAGGACATTGTTGCTCGAAATGCACTACGACCCGTTTCTTCATTCCACAAACTTTTAGTTGATTCATCATGGGACTTGAAAATTCCAGCTAACAATAACTAATAAAAGACCAATGTATGCTTGAAAATCAATGTTATCCAAGTCTTTCCAGTTGGTTTCAAAAACACGCTGTGCTTCCATGTTGGTCATATTTATAATTTGGTTTGAAGCTATGTCAGAAAAGAGTGCGTCAAATAAATTTTTGATATCGAAAATTCGTGCACATGCGTACTTTGTAACTCCTGGAGCATTATTTATAACATTGGCCGTTGAAAAACGACCGCGTTGATAAGGAGGATCGAGAGACCACTGGATATTACCGTCTTTTGAAGGAACTGTTACAGAAGGTTCTACAGGATGTTGTAGGTAGAATGGAACAGCAGAAATGGAAAAGTGAAGTACACTGAATCTCTCGGCTGGGGACTAAATTAGTGTTGTTGTTAAAGGTATGCAGTATTGCGTACTTTTATTGTTCTCAATAATTTTTTGTCTCGACCCATCCTTCTCAGCACTTCCTCATTAAATATATACCCGTATTATATAAATTAATACATCTAGTGTTACCTTCATAATATATCCTGTGTTATCCTCATAATATACCCGTATTATATAAATTAATACATCTATTATAGTGTTATCTTCGCTCATCTCTGACTGTTGTATATATTTTGGTTTATATGTACCTATATTAATAACATGTTTTTATCCAGGTAAAATTATTTACTGTTAAAATAATAATACATAATCTATAAATATATGTATGTCCGTACCCGAATACTAAAATACACACCTCTTACATCTAAATAAAAATAGTTACACGCAACATATATACTCAAACAATATATAAGTGAATTAAGTCATCCTATATGCTGTAACCAACTTTATTGATACTTCTATATTTATCTCAATCTATAAAATATCAGCTGGGTCGTCCCATGTCCTGATATCCTTTTTAATTACATTAGAATTCCAAACAAGCCTGTAAACCCGAGACAAAAATTGCCGTTCGCTTGTCGCTTTTACTTGCCCTCCACTGTCTAAATCATTTTGGAACCTAAAAAGTGCAAATTAAAGCAAATTTTTTGGACTAGTAGTTTTATATCGTTTAAAGTTCTTGGAAGTTTAAGAACTGCGTAAAACTGAGTTTATAAAAAAACAATCAATAAACGTTCAGAACGTTTATTATACTCTTCGGATTATTAGATTAGATTATTAGATTGTTATTAAGTTTAGTCTAATTCTTTTACTGCATTTTTCTTTTGCTAAGTAATGTAGGTTTTTTATACATTCATAAAAATGTTAGAGATTAGTATATACTTACTAAAACTATTATTTACAAAATATTTACCTTTAAACTTATATTTCATAGTTTATAAAAAAATACCTAGGTAAATAAAGAAATAAATGCATTGCAAAGATGTTTCAAAAACCATGACAAAAATTTAGTAATAGGCTTTCGGTTTTGAAAACAACGTCGAAGCAGTGAACTAATTTATATACCTGGGAGCGCTCGTTAACACTAAAATTCTACCGCAGAGATCAACTGAAGATGCTATTTTAGGTTCAATCCCCCTCTTAAATCCCCAATTATATCGAGAGATACAAAATTAAAACTCTGCAAAACAATAATACACCCAGTTCTAACATATAGTTCATAGAGTTGGACTCTAACAAAAACTAATAAAAACATGTTAGGATGTTAAAGAAAAGTACTATAAAGTACTATAGAATGACAATAGATTGTGGAGAAGACGATACAACCTCAAACTTTATAGAATATACCAGAAACCTTCTTCTTCTTAACATGCCATACACCAAAGTGCGTAGGCGACTATCTCATTACTAGAATTCTGTTCTTGGCGGCGTGACACAGCTCGCCTGTATTATGTATTCCTGTCCATTCTTTAATATTCCTTAACCAGGATAATTGTTTGCGGCCGGCTCCTCTCCTACCTTCGATCTTCCCTTGTAGGATTAACTGTGGTATTTCATATTTTGCTCCTCTCAATATGTGCCCAAGGTAACCAATCTTGAGTTTTTTTATTAATTTAAACAGTTCTCTTTCCACGCCGGCTCTCTTAAGAACGTCATTGTTTCGAACTCTATCCACCCAAGGTATGCGCATCATTTTTCTCAATTACTACATTTCAAATGCTTCAAGTTTGTTGATAGATGTTTTTTTCAAAGTCCACGTTTCCATGCCATAAAGCAAGATGGACCATATGTAGCACTTGACCATTCTGTAGCGTATTTCGAAATTTAGGTTTTGATTACATAGGAGCGGTCTGAATTTCACAAAAGCTTGTCTTGCCATTTGTATTCGGGTTTTTATCTCTTGTTGTGGATTCGATTGGTCATTGATTGTGGTGCCAAGGTATTTTAAAGTTTTCACGCGTTTTATGCGATCGTCACCTATGTATATTATCGGGTTTTCTGGAGGGTTTCTGCTAATGACCATATATTTCGTTTTCAAAATGTTGGTTTTGAGGCCATATTTTTTACCTATGCTATTCACCCTATCAAGTAATAACTGCTGATCTTCCAAATTATCAGTTATAATCACTGTGTCGTCCGCATAGCGTAGGTTGCTAATTGGTATGCCGTTCACCTTAATGCCTAATTCCGTGTCTTCTAATGCTTCCGCAAATATATTTTCAACATATAAATTGAAAAGCATCGGAGAGAGTATGCAGCCTTGGCGGACACCTTTCCGGATTTCAAATTCATCCGTATATTGGTCTTGATCAATCCTCACCTTTGCCATTTGGTTCCAGTATAGATTCTGAATAATTCTGATCTCCTTCTGGTCAATGTTGGCCCTATGTAGTAGTTCCATCATGATATCATGTTTAACATTGTCAAATGCATTCTCGTAGTCGATGAAGGTGAGGTAGACATCTTTTCGTTGATCTAAACAGTTTTGTATTAAGGTGTTCAAACATAAAATTGCCTCTCTTGTTCCTAGTCCTCCCTTAAAACCGAATTGTGTTGACCCGCTAAGTTCTTCTAGTATCTTGTACATTCTTGAGTGTAATATCCTAAGGAAGAGTTTCAGCAAGTGACTCATTAAACTGATTAAGCGGTGTTCATTGCATTTTGTGGCATTAGCTGTTTTTGGGATAGTCACAAAGGATGACTGCAGCCATTCTCGCGGAATGTAACCAGTATCATAAATTCTATTGAACAGCTTTACCAAGATTTCGATATTCTCCTTGTCTATTAGTTTTATTGCTTCTATAATAATTTCATCTGGACCTGTTGCTTTATGCATCTTTGTGGTTCTAACTGCATATTCTATTTCACTTCGCATTATTGATGGCCCTGATAAGTTTTCGGAAGGAAGTTTGCGCGTTGATTGTGTTGGTCTTTCGTCATTAAAAAGTCTTTCTGCGTATTCTTTCCACGCCATTGCTATCTCCTCTTCTGACTCTATGTATTCGTTTCTGTCGTTGCGTATTCTTTTTCTGTGGTGGCTTTTGTGTATATTCGATATTTCTTTGATCTTCTTATGTAGTCCAAAACTATCTCCTTTTTCCTGCAATTGTTCTATTTCGTTGCACCTTTCCACCATCCAACGTTCTTTTGCTTTCTTAACCTTCTGGCGAATTTTTTTGTGTATCTGTTTGTATTTGTCTTGATTACGTTGTTGTTTATGTTGTCTTCGCTTTTCCATTAGATCCATAATTTCGTCCGTCATCCATTCGTTATGCTTTCTCTTTTTGATCTGTGTTTTAACTTCCCTGTTTACTGCCAGAATCGTTCCTTTAATATCATTGACCATCTCTTCGATATCATAATTTTGTTCTATTATTTGCATTCTTTCATTAATTTGATTTGCATAAATCTTCTTCAGATTTTCGTCTCTCATCAATTCTCTTGTATTTATAGGCGTGCTGGTGTTTGTATTTGTTCTCTTAATTTTTACTAGTTTTAACCTCACATCTGCTATTAGCGGATTATGATCGGATGCAATATCAGCACCTGGATATGCTGCGATTCTTTTGATAGCGTTACGAAATCTTCTGTTTATTAAAACGTAGTCAATTTGGTTTCTAATTATTCGATTTGGACGGTCTCCTGGTGATTTCCAAGTATATAACTTACGAGGTGGGAGCTGAAACCATGTGTTCATGACGACAAAACCGTTCTTCTGGCAGAATTCACACAGCAGGTCGCCTCTTTCATTTCTAACTCCAAGGCCGTACTCTCCAATTATGTCTTCATATCTTCCTTTACCCACCTCGGCGTAGCCAAGGTATCATACCAGAAACCAGATATCGTAAAATAAATTAAGATAGGACGCCTAAGGTGTATTGGACATTTAATACGCATGGAACAAAATGACTCAACTAGAACAACGCTCCTTGATAGACGTATTGGTCACAGAGAAGAGGAAGACTTTAGAAGGCAATGGATAAGAACGACTGGAGAAAAATTCTTAAAAAGGATAAGAAAATTAGACGAGGAAACTAATGATTTTCTCATGACATTCGTTGATACAGGTATTTAACAACAGCTCTTGATAAATTTGGTGATAACAATATACAATAAACAAAATATCCAAAAGGTTAAATGTAATTTTTTACTTATAAACAATATATAAATAGTACTAATAATAATAATAGAAAATAAAATTTTATCCAAGCCCGGATAAAAGAGGAGGGTTAATGCGCCAGGTTAGCATCCTACCCATTGTAAAAGAAAACAAGGCTTAAAAAACCGATATAAAGCATTGGAACCAGACGAAACCTAAAATGATGAACCACGCAAAGAAAAGGAAAACGAGAAGAAAAACAATACTTCTTTGGAACATAGACCAAGAGATAATAGAAGAACTGATAAATATAAACATAGACATTTATGCAATCCAAGAAACCAAGAAGAAAGGTAAAGGCCAAAGATACTATGGCAAATATTTTCTGGCATACAGTGGAGTAAAGAAAGAAGAACGAGTACGAGCACACATAGGTATACTTGTTCATAAAAAATTTAAAGACAACATAAATAACTGCCGCTATATCTCCGAAAGAATAATACATATGAACATCAAAATGGACTACGAAAAATTAAATCTCATATCTATCTGCAGCCCCGAGGACTGCAAACCTAAGTAGGAACGAGAGTCATTCTACGAACAATTACAAATCATCCTGGATAAAATACCTCATGAAAAATCCTTAATTCTTATGGACGACTTTAATTCACGAATCAGAAATGAAATAGTTCTAGGAGTGAATCAAAGATTTAATGAAAACTATGTCAACGCAAATGAAAAACTCATGACTAATCTCTGTGCTTTTAACGAACTGAGAATCAATAATACATTTTTGTATTAATCTATTTAAAATCTTAAATAATAGGGATAAGAAAATAGCCTAAAACATTTCATCAGAGTAATAGCAAGCTTTTGCTAAAAGTTTGTAATCATTTGCACATTTTGATAGCCCAGAGGAACAGAAAACGATTTAAATAAATAGTTTTCGTAATTCGCCGTAAAAGTAGATGGCACCTCTGTGAGCTAACCACTAAAAGTGGAAACTATTTTGGAGACATTAGTTGAACTTTTCGAGTTTGAACTTGTAATCAACTCGAACGACTGATGAGGTGAAGACACCGAAATAACAGATACATCTTTCATTGATACCGATTCAAACTCGAAAAGTTATATTGGTGATTTACATTTATTTCCATTTATCTTTTTCTCGGTCGGAGAGAGATGTAATCGTCTGGCCTGGTTGCGATATTATATAGGTTAAAAATTTAGCTGTTTACGAGAGCTGTACGTTTTTCTTCTTTGGTTAAGTGTTGGGTTTTTAATCAGTATTTGCCACCTTGGGTGTAAGCTTAGATATTTATCTGTATTGTTAAGGTTTCTTGATACTTTGATTTCTATGGCTTCAATTTTCTTGTCTTGTACTGAGAGATTTCTGTGATCTGTTTGTAGCAGCTAAGGCCCATTTTTTCCCGTGGTTTGTTTGTTTGTAAAAAAGGCTAATGGATTTGGAGTAAGGACTAAACTTTCTTCTGTAATTTGCCGCCGATATTATTCTAATAGAAAACACCAGATTAATGATTAAGAAAACTTTAATTGGGTTCGAGAAGAAAGCGGAGAAAATGGGGCTTCTAATCAATGAAAACAAAATTAATCTTAAATTAAGTATCTTGTAACATTAATAACTGAAATACAACAAAATCTTATAAAATCGAAACAAGGAACAATATATACAAAGATACAACTATATAAAACAATCATACAACTCGTAGTGATGTATGGTAGCAAAACATGAAAGAGAACATTCTGACGAAAGAATAGTAAAGCTGGTATGGAAAGAAGCCCCAACTGGAAGAAGGCCACGTGGACGACCATTGGCCGAGATAATATATAAGGAGATCTTAAAGCTATGGGCGTGGAGAATGGAATAGAGGTTGCATAAGACAGAGAGGAATGGAGGCATGTTGTCAAGTCGGCTAAAACTCACGAAGGGTTGTAACGCCACGGAGTAAGTAAGTAAGTTGACTTAATCCTTAGACTTAATTTTTAGATGTCTATTCGAACGGATATTCTTCATTTGATTTGTTCAATATACTGTTGGTCAGAAGTTCCGCAGGCTATACTATATATTTCTAATTTTATATTGGAAAGATCCTTGTATTGCTTATCGTTGATCCAGTTGTTTTTGTTGATGTGGATACGTGTGTAGTGTTTTATTTACGTAAAACTTACCCTGTATATTCGCCTTGAATTAATCCTTTAAAACTTTACATAAACCTGTTGAAAAATTTTGCTGCGTATAAAAGTAAATTAGATACTACACAATTTTGCACTCGCCAATTAATAGAACCTGCAATAAACGTATGCGTCCGTAAAAGTTCTCGAGTCACTGACAGGTATATTATACAATAAATTTTAATGATGCTTGTGAGCTCAAATTAGTTCGGTGATAAAATGCTAAATAAAATCAACATATTACTGCAGCTTTTTTACATAATGGTAAAAGTTGGATTTGTTTTTAAAAATAAGTATAAAATAAAACGTAGGGAATTGGAAAAAAATATAAATAAAGAATAAATAAAAATGGAGCAATGGCAACTACCCCACAGTATCATGGTACAATGAACAATGAACACAAGGTATGATACATATTACATAATGTTCCAAAATCGATTCGCGTCGCGCATGACGTAGTCAAGACCGCTTCATCACGCAACATTTAAATGTAGTTGTATAGGAAAGACTTTTAATTTTTAAGTGTTTCTATATAATTTGGCTAATTAAATTATAGTAATTATAAAGAGATGATAATATTATGTTATTATAATATTTAATCATTAATAAAATTTTGAAGTTAATTTAAATTTATTGATTTTTGGTACAGTTATTTTGTTAACATAGATATCCTTTATAAAACAAGTTTCTATTATTTTTTATTACAAGTAGGTACAGGTTAACTAACTTATACTCCAGAGTTTGAAATTTCAGATGTTCAAAAAGATTAGATCGGATGAGCTAGCTGGCCATCGAATATGAGTGTAGTAGTGAGGTCACACAATATTGCACAATATTTTAAATGACATCTTCTTTAATTTTCACACATAAAATTATCTTGGTATTGTTTAATAATGATAACATTATATATTTTAATAATGATAACATGATTTAACAAAGAAAAATATGTTATTTTGGAAGATGCTAAATTGATTTCCTCCGAAACAGATCTTATTGCAAATTGCATAGCAGGCTAAGGCTAGTTTCTTACTTAACAAATCGATATAAAAGAACCATTTAAGGTTATTTTCTAAAAAATAACAACAATTTTACAGTAACATGTTAAAAAGCTTTAAACTGACATATTCATATGAATTCTGGGTCGTCGTTAATCTACAAAATAAAAGATATTACAATGGAGTCTTTTCTAGTTGCATAACTATGCACATCACTCAGTTTATCCAAATGTTTTTAAAAGCACCTATTTCTAACACATAAAAAACATTCAAAAATAGCGATGGTTCATGAAGAATAAAAATGAATTAATGCAGAGGATGAATTACTGCAGAGCGCAGATATCGTTAGATTTGTAAAGTCACAAAGACTAAACTGGCTTGGCTACTTAAAAAGAATTTAAGATAATCGAGCTGTACAAGTAATCCAGAGATTAAAACGCCAAGTAAATAGGACAAGAGGTAGGCCCAATAAAAAGTGGATAGAGGATATAGAGGAAGATCTTCAAACCATAAACATCAGACAGTGGTGACGCAAAGTATTCAACATGGTATTCAACATTTTACCCATCAAATTTTTTAAACCCTTGCGAAGTGGATATTTGTATAAAGAGACATATGTAATCATATATCTAAATTATTTTTCTATTATAAAATAGATGACTCAGTCAGTATTGAGTTACTTTAAAATATATTTATTATCTCATAACTTGCAATTTGCAGTCGTCACCATTGATAACTGATATCATTGTCGAACTTTTGTTTTTATACAAGCCTTCTGTCTTGCCGGTGTAAAGTCGTCTGAAGTCAATATTTATTGTGTTTTGCGTTTGAACTAATTTGTGCCTTATTTTCATATTATTATATTGTTTGGTAAGTCAATTTTGTATATAATATTCGGTGGATTATAGTAATGTGTATATTTTTTATTTTACTAAATTTAAAAATAAATAAATCTAAAATACCATATTGAATTATAAATTAGATTTTTCTTTATTGTAATCTACTTTGTTTTTATTTTAGTAAAACAGCTTGGAAATGAGTGACAGTGAATCAAAATACGCAAATCTACTACTATTTACCTATACAAAAAGAGTGCGTATATTATTAGTATATGTATGAAAACAAAAATAAATATTTCGCCTGAACCCCCAGGAAAAGAAATTATTTTACGCTATTGAAAATATATTTTTTATTTAATTATAAGCAAAACAAAACATTTAAAAAAAATTCGATCATTTTTTGACCAGCATTTTAAAATTAATGTGTACGTTAAGCTGTAATAATAGGTTCGAGCGGTCTTGACTACGTCACACTCCTGGGCCAGCTGTCAAATATCATGCGCAATATCATACCTTGTATTCATTGTACCATGCCACAGTATGGTATGAAGGTCTACTATTATACCAATTTCAGTAATATCTGCACAGTTTTTACGCAAAATTGGCATCCGCGCGGTTTCCGCCGTGTTTGTACTAGCCCCATCTTCTATTTCTAACTATAAACATGTTTGATGTAAAACAAGTAAACATATTAAAAGACAAACATAAGAGATAAAAAGACACAGATAAATAAAATAAAAACGTGTTTTTAGTACCTTTTAAACAGCAATTTAAAAAGTATATAAATAAGACGTACTATGTTATTAAATAAACATGAAAAAACTTTCTAATAAGTGATTATTATACTAAAGTTTCCATTAAGATACACACAACGATACAATTTACCCTTAGTAATCGGTAAGATATCAAACCCCTTATTCTGTATAGAACAAAAATATTAATAAATTGCCTTTGTTTGTTTATGAATCGCATCAAGCGCTAAGGGTTATTAGCTGGAGGAATACAATAATAACAATATACAATTAAAGAATAAATTATTATTACTGTTGGTATGTTAATTAAAAATTAACATTAGAACACGAGAGCGGTCATTTTGACCGCTTTCTATTATTGACTTTCTGTATTACTTATTCATAGTTAGAAACTTGATAATTTAGGACTTTTCCTAGATTTATTTGAGGATTATAATTATGAAAAAGATACATTTTTCTGGATTTCAAGGGTGTTTCGCTACGCAAACATTTCCGTAGTATTTTCAGTGTTATTTACAGCTGATGTTGTTTTGAAAGAAGGAGACGAAGTGTTTGACTTAAATCTGAGAAGGGAATTGAAGGGGTATCATTAGTTTCATGAGGTTTAGATAATGATGATGTGGTTTGGGTTGAATTTAAGAGAGTAGTTGAATTAGTTTGGTTTGAATTCTTAGCGCATTCTGATTCTTGATGACCAATGGTTTTACATTTGGAGCAACTGAATCCGTCTATGAAGAGAAATACCCGGTACGAAGTGTTATCATGACTTATGGTAAAAGAGTCAGAAATAGACATATTTTTCAGGGGTGTAATGAATGATTGCCTTCTAAAGCTCAGAACATGACTGTACTCACTTTCATACATACCTACTCAAAGAAAAGTCATTTTGGATACAGTGTGAATACCAAGTTTTTGTAATTCTTGTTCAATTATTTCGTTCGGGATTGTAGGACATGCATTAGATTATAGAAGTCTCTGGGCTGGAGAAATTAATCTTCTTACTTCGACTTGACATCCATTTATTTCGATATATTTATAAGAATGAAGAAGAGCATCAACAGTGTTTTTTTAATAGAGGTATATGCATATCCTATTGTTAGCAATTCTGAAGGCAAACAGTACATTAACTGGACCCACTAGTGATCCAACAGCTACAACGTAATCATGAATTTTTGTACCTTCAATGCTGAAAATGACTATTGCTTGTTGTTTTGTTGGATTTTTAAAAAATTTACGACATCTGATTAACTGTGTTCAGTGGAGTTGTGTGTAGTATTATTGTTGTATGAAGTCATTTGATTAATTTTCTTGATCAGAAGTTGAGCCGGTCCTGTGGCCGGTGCAAAAAACTGATCAAGACCCAACTGGAATTTTTGTTATCTCTTTACGTATGTAATATTTAAAGGTTATTTTGTTCTTGTTACAAAAATAATACAAAAAGAAGTGCTACTCACTTGAGATAATATTATCAGCACTAACTAATGTACTTAAATTTGTAGTAGAGGTATAAAATATTAAATTATGATTTGTTTTTACCATTTAAAATGACTATATTTAGGGACAGCTGATACCGTGGTAGATTTGATTGCTATCAGGGCAGAACTCGCAAAAAGATATTGTCCTGCAAATATTATTTAGATATATGTATCTACACCTGATAAACAATAAAATAAAGCAAAATAATTCTACAGCAAAGCAAAAGAGCTACTTCAATTTCTAAAACCTCAAGAAATTATTTTAATTCTCGGTGACTCCAATAATAAAGTCAGAAAAAAACAAAGTTAATGATGTAGAAGTTGCTTTCGAATTAGGTGTAGAGATAATTCATAATGTCGTGGACCTGACGTCATCATTTAGTGACGTCGATTTACGGACGAAACAATAATATCAGGCATTTCCAAAAACATGCAGTTCTGTTCAGTGCGTTATCGTAGCGAGACAGAGACGAACTAGTTTTTTGCGTTAGTGAAATAGCTTTAATATTTTAATTTTTTTGGGAAAAATCGTTTTTAATATTTTATAGTGAGGTGCTATTTATATTTAGTGCGTTTTAAGTCGTTTTTAACATTTTACAGTGAGATCCTAAAAATGTAAGTTAAATTATGTTTATTTTAATATTTTTTTGAAAATAACTTATATGTTTTGTACACTTACGACAAATTAATGAATTAAAAAAATTCACTTTTAAAAGTGTGTAAAATCTGATAACTTTATTGTTTATTTTAATATTTCTTGCAAAAAATTAATGTGTTTTGTAAACGCTTAGGATAAATTAATAAATTAAAATGAAAAGTTCTTTTAGAGTGTGTAAAGCATTTAGTTCCTAGAGTGTATAAAGCCAAAGGTGCCCAGCTAGAAATTAAATGCTTTACACACTTTTAAAGTACTTTTCTTTTCAATTCATTTTTTTGTAAATGTTTTTCTCAAACATAACTAATATTTAACATTGTATCTATTATCTAAAACCTAGCGGTTTTACAGGGAAAGTAACAATGGAAAAGTGGTCCATGGACAAGGGAGACAAATTATTTTTAACGTTTATTTATTTATGAAACGGGAAAAAGATTTGGGATATTGCACAACTCCTTTGCCCCTAATAGAGCGAGTTGCCCAAGCAACTGGTACCTCAGAAAGTACAGTGAAGAGGATAATTAAGGAAGGTAAAAACAAACCAGCAACTTTACAATTTTTATCACCCAGAACAAGTATTTGCAAGCCCAATCCCAAGTCATCAGTCAATCCATTTGAGGAACACGTTATAAGAAATACCATTTACACGTTTGCTACTATACACAAAAGAAGACCTACCATGAAAGCTGTTTACGAATCTGTTAGAAACGAAGGAATTGTAACTGGTAAACTATCTTCCTTCTCAATTCTCAATATTTTTGTAGATAGAAATATTGTATATAGTGATGAAACTTATATACATAGTTCCCACACAGTTCCAAAAGGTTGGGATGATGGACGAAACAAGTGCATAAAATCTCCGGTATCTAAAGGGTAACGACTGATCATCTTACATTGTGGTGGTAAAAATGGATTTGTCGAAAATGCTGCTCTCATTTTCAAATCCGGACAAAAAACTGGTGATTATCATGATGACATGAATCACCAGAATTATATGAAGTGGTTGAAAGACAAACTTCTTCCCAATTTACCTTCCAATTCAGTTTTGGTAATAGACAACGCCTCATATCATAATGTGACTCTTGAAAAATGTCCTACATCGGCTTCGAAAAAAGACATCATGAAAAAATGGTTGACAGAAAGAAACATATTTTTCGATGAAAGCGAAACAAAACCAGAGCTCTACAGTAAGGTACTCATTGCAAAACCTAAAAATCCAGTATATGCTGTAGACCAATTGTTAGCACAGCACGGCCACTCGGTTTTACGTTTACCACCATATCATCCGGAACTTAACCCAATTGAAAAGATATGGGCCATTTTAAAAAATGAAGTTGCAGCAAGAAACACGACTTTTAAATTAGCAGATGTTTTAGAACTAGCAAAAATCAGGCTAAATGAAATCACGCCAGAAATATGGGCAAATACTTGCAGGCATGTTGATAAAGTAGAAGAAGAGTATTTCAGCCGAGAATACATCCTGGATGAAGCGCATGAAATCATTATAAATTTAGATGACGATAGCGAATCATCTGAAACAGAACTGTCTGATAGTGACGACGACTACGGCTACAACAACGACCTATAAATACCAACTAGTCAAGGTGACAAGCTAGGTATTTCGTCCCTCCATGTATATTTTTTAGTTCTTTTAACATTTTATTAATTATTTCATTTCTTATTTTGTTTAAATTAACGTGTATGTGTGTGTCTTATCGTGCGTAACCTAATATACCGTCTTCATGTAGATGCCGCATTAATATTCTTAAATACTTAGAGACTATTCCGGTTGCACAGTCACATTGAGTATATAATATCAGTACCATCTAGAGAGTGTCATATAACCCCATAAAAGTAAATAGTTTATCACCGTCCATCCAAGTGCAAGAATGAAATTCCACAGTTCAGTCCAGCGTGCTGGAGAAAGAAGAAGAACGATAGAACATTCATTATTAAAGGTAGTGTACATTTAATTTAAATACACAGACAATTTATTTATTGATAACTTTGTATTTAACTTATTTCGTCTTAAAACATAATACCAGCAGAAGTGGTTCTAATTTATTTAAACAATAATTGTTTTTAAACAAATTCTATAAATCAATTTCATCTGCCCGCACAAATTTATTTTCGCTCTTCTGTATCATTCTGAATAAAAAAGGTTTATTGTAATTTTTCTCTTAAGTTGATCGTTTTCAACTTATACAATTTAAAATTGAAAAAAAAAACGAAAGTGACGATTTTTAAGGACCAAAAACACACAATTATTTTTGAATTCACCAAATCTTGTTCTATCAGTTTCTTATACTTTTGTTTGGCCTATTTGGTTTAAAACATTGTTTTTAGTTGTTTGAGGCCCTTATCCCAACCTAAAAATGGATTTATACAAAACTGTTTAATAAATTAGGACCACTTTTTGTATGAGTGACCTCTTGAACATTATTCTGCGATCTTTTATTTAAGTGATTATGCAAAAAATCTCATGCGAATATTTTTCCCAATCAATTCGAGGTTTTCCTCTCGTATTATCACCCCGCTAATAACCCTTAGTGGTTGATGCGGGTATATTTGTTTAAATAAAAAAAAAAAAAAAAAAAAACATATTTTGCTGAATTTAAAACCAAAATCCTATTATTTTTCTATCATACATTAATTTGTTATTTATTTATTTGTCCTGTAGATTTTTTTCAGTTCTTAAAAGGTTTATTTACAAGCCAAATTAGTGCAATGTAAATATTTTACATTTTTACACAGCAATTCTGAAGACGGGAAGTCGTAAATTTTTATTACATCTTTCAATGTGAGATTAAATAAAAATGCGATGACTAACTGTAACTGAATGTTTAAGATTAGAGAAACATAATACCTATGTCATGTTTATTGGAAACACTCGACATCATTCGCACGTGCAAATCCTACCCTGTCGACCAATTTCCTATGAAATTAAAATGGTGCATGTTTTTAGGATCCATTTATTTTTTCGGGCATGCGTATTTACGAGGTCCAGGAGATTTTGAAACATTTCTACTGAACGTTGGTCACTTCTCCAATGCTGTATAGATGAGAACATGGTAATACAAATACATTTAGAAATAATTAAGCAAGAACAACATTTGTTAAACTTATAAATTTCCTATTATTTCTCAATTTTCCATTTGCACTTAAGATACGTCTTTTGAATTGCTTACTAGCACTTATATATGTGCATATGGCCCACTTTACTTTACGGCTCAAAGTTGTGGTCTATTAAGTTACGATCACGAAACGGTATTGAAACATTTAAAATGGAGACCCTACGAAGACTCCAATGAGTGCAATGGACATTACACACTACGAATCAAAGAGTTTTACATACGAACCACAAGTACTTAATATTTTTAAGCAAAGAAAAGTTTTAACTTTGCCAATATTCTTTGGAGCAGTAAATAATACATTTCCAAATTAATTTTTGAAGTACAGTATAGATGCTCCAAGGCCAGGAACAAAACTAACGCATAGGTTTTGGTCGCCTTAATAACTTTTTTGAAGTGCCGTATTTGGTCACTTGTTTAAAGGTTCACGATATTCCTTACCAAGGTAAAGTAGTGGATAAAAGGGGATCTGAGATAGATCAAAATTCTTGGTAAGGTAATATTAAAGACTCACGTAAAATTTCCCACGGAGCCGGCAAATTTCGTCGGGTAGAAAATAACACCCACATGAATAATGTGACGATGAAAATAATTATTGGGTAATCTGAACATAATAAAATTATGTGAGAATAGAAGAAGAATAATTTTTTATTACTGGTATTTTTATAAGGTTGGTTAGGTTAGGAATGTGTTTAGCAATATGTATTTATCTCCTTAGAGTGACCCAATATTGTATGCATTCACAAAAATCTTTTTAACAGTACCTACGTGAAAAGCGATAGTACCTATTATTTCTTGTTTTTTAACTTTTTTTTATATTTGTCGTTTAGAACAAGGATGATCCAGCTGAGAGTTACAGCAAAAATCTAAGTGAAAAAAAAGAAGTTCCTAGGTACAGTATCGGTGTAACAAGGTAACGGTAGCCTGGGTACCAGTGCACGAGGGTCATAAGGGCAATAAAAAAGAAAATAAAATTGTAAAAAAAAGCCCCCTAATGCCATTTATCGGGCTTAAACCCTTCTACAGCGTTGCAAAGGCAGTAACAAGAATGGTTACAAGAAAGTGGGTAGCACACAAATCTATGGAATGGTATGTAATGGTGGAGGAATTCACCAGGACAAAGAAAGGAGAAACAGTACATTATAGAACATTCGCCAAAATCTACAACAGACCTAATGAGCAAACACACGAAAACAGTTAAAGCCATAGCAGGTCTGTTAACAGGGAACTGTAAGCTGAATGGGCAGTTGAAGCTGATGGGTTTGGTTGATGATGATCTATGCAGATTCTGTTACCCAGAGAAAGAAACAGCAGAGCACATTTTGTGTCACAATAAATCTGAAAAGGTCGCAGTGGAATAGGCCAAAAGCCACCTAATTGAATATATCTATCTATCTATGTATATTATCGGCTGTATTTTCATAAAGTAAATCAAGTTACACCAAAGACATCCTCTACTTATGTTCAATGTGTAAACAATTTCATCCATAATAACGTAATACTGTTTGTATTTTTAAGTTATAATTCATACCATACATGGTAGCAGAGAGGCAATGTGGTGGGAAAGATAAGAAATAATAAAAATTTCCACTCTGAAAACACCATTTAAAGAATTGCAAAGAAAACATAAATAAATAACTTTATGAATAAAAATCGTTGTACTCGTAATGCCATACAATATCAACAAATATACTGAAAATAAAATTAATTAAGAAAATATTAAAAGACAAAAAAATTAATATGTTTCTTTATGTCTATTTGACGACGACATGTTAAGTATATTAATATAGAATCGACGACATGTTAAGTATCTTTTTTTGTTTAAAGATATTACTTTCACGTAATAATTATTAGCAGAGATCTGTGTCATATACACTGCCTTTACTTGAAAATTACCCACCCTTAGCAATTCACAAATGCAACATATTAAAAAGAAATGCCAAAACACGTTAACGTTTACACTGAGGGGGACACTTTTTAATGCTTTCAGTGGCGTTAGGTATAAAGTCATCATCATTTAAAACGTTTGATAAATGTGTATTCAATCGTATTGTTTTTTTTTAATACCAACCTCCATTGTTAATTAATGACTGTTAATGACCAATAAAATGGGCTGCCTTTAAACTTTTTATATGTGCTCATAATATGTTGTGATAAAAGGACTCTATTTTTAAAATAAAATAAAAACAAAAACGGTCACAAGAAATATGCCTTTTCTTTTTTCTCAGATTTTCCCTTTTCAGAAGGGTCGCTGTTGATTCCTCTTCGTTGCCACTCATTTCTCATAAACCTCACCAGACTCTTCTCTATTTTTCCTTTCAGCGCTTCTTCTATTTTTCAATCACAAATTACTCATCGCATTTGCTTCCAGTTAAACCAACCAGCGTGTAGCTTGTGAGTATTTTTTCGGTCAAGTGTACAATTTCCATTATGTAGGAGCCAAGGTATTTAAATTGTCCCCTCTTTCATCACTTTAAAGTTGATTACTTCTTTAAGGTGACTTTTTCTACCTAGCACATAATCTTATTCTTTCATTTTTAGCAGACTTCTCCTACATAGCACAAAGTGCTTCTCCTCTGCATTAAACTGGATAGCTCTCTTAGTTTACCTGTCATACCTCCAACGTTAAGAGTTGTAATTCTCAGGACTGGCTTCTTTGGGTTCTAAAAGATCCTAGAGGGTAGCCCTAGCTCACATTTTTGGCAAGAGTTTGGTAAGGCTGCAACTGCGCATCGTTTGCGGGAAACGCCCTAGCCTCTAAACTGTTTTCTATATTCCTTCCTTAAAAAATCTTAAGGTAAATACTTATTAAAAAGTTCGTTTTATGTTTCTATAATCAATAAGTATTAATCTTCATTTATTTCAAAATAAATAACTATATTGACAAGTCCCTTGATTCAAGTTGTCAGCAGATATAGAGAAAATTGGAAACTTAAATAATATATCGCATGTTACCTTGCAGAACGTGTCGCAATACATCCGAAGCTTAAATAATATATCCGAATCTGTTAGTATATTAGTGAAATCTAATATTCTCTCTGCTTATAAACTTCCTACTTGGACCGCAGATATAAATATAAATGATAAGCAATATTTTTTATAATAGGTCAATATAATAAATTCTTTAAATCGGCAATAAATGTATTAATAATGAAAAAATAAACAATCTCTTTTAAATAGGCAGTGACGCCTCAAATATAAAATAGTTAACTAGGGTTAGTGTTATTTTTTCGAAAGCTACAAAATAAAATGTATAAAGCAAAAATAATAATATTTCATCTATTATATTTATGTTGAAATTTACCGTCATACATTCTACATTCATCATCATCCTGGTGTTACAGACTTTAGAATCTCATGAGTGAATAGAGTAAACAGAGCCGCAGGTTGTCTAAATAAAACAATATGGAGAAATAAAAATATCCGGAACAAAATAAAGGGCAGAACTAACAAAACAGTCATCATACCAATAATGAGATATTTGGCGGAAGCACGAACCGCCACAGAGAGGACAAAAAGAATGTTAGAAACAGCAGAGATTAAAACTCGTAGAAAAATTGATGATAAGGCACTATGTAATAGTAGTAGTAATAAATTATTTTATTATATATATTTATGTGTTAATTATTTAAATTATTTAGTTACAGAATGTGCGGTGGTAAGCAAAGCATACGTGTTTGTTTATTAAATACTCAATAGTTTTGAAGAAACGCGGTTTAGATTAACCGGCATAAATATTAACAATCCAAAAGAAAACACAGATCACTACCAAAAAACAATTGATGAAAGAATGCATGACCAAATCGACAGCTCTCAATTAATGGAAATCATCCTTGATCGTGCCAAAGAAATCCGAGGCATGCATCAACAAAATTAACATAGTAAACTGACTGATAAAACTAAAATAATGCTAAAACAAAGAAGGGGAATGTAAGTAAGCAGCAACATGCAGAGAATACAATACATAGAATTTTGTAAAACAATAAGAAATAGTATTAAGGAAGACATAAGAAAATACAATGAAAGACTGATATAAAATGCAATTAAAAACAGGAAAAACTATAAGAAAATAAGAAAAGCAATAATCATTGGGAAGAAGCAAATCGTTGCTCTAACAAACGAAAACACCAGAATTACAGACAGAAATGAAATATTACAACTCATAACTAAATTCCACAGTGAACTATACAAAGCCCCTGATACACTTGAAGAAGTAATCAGTAACGAAGAAGATGTACCAGAAGTCCTTCCGGAAGAAGTAGAATCGACAATTGTAAAAATGAAAGGCGTTAAAGCAGCTGGAATATATGATATAACAGTGGAACTGCTTAACTACACTGGCAATAATATCTGGAAAATTTTAGCAGGTATATTTACGAAATGCCTTGGTTTGAGATGCATACCAGACCACTGGAATACCGCAAACAGAATTGACATTCATCACAAGTACTTCTTTTTTTCTTTATATATATATATATATATATATATATATATATATATATATATATATATATATATATATATATATATATATGTATATATATATATATATATATATATATATATGAATTCTAGAGTTAGGATTAATCTATTATAAAAATTAATATTAAACTCACTGTACCGCGTCGATATCCATTGGGCCGAGCTTTCGATATGCTCACTGATGTCTTCTTCGGGGCTTCCGAGGTCTCAGTCTCCCGAGCCCCCAGAAACTACTACACTCACTAGTAACATGTTAAGTGACTGGATATCGACGCGGTTCAACCCGGAAGACTGGTGAGTTTAATATTAATTTCTATAATAGTATTAATCTCAGCTCTAGGTTTGATTGTACTAACCGCGGAAATCTTTCCGAACATATATATATATATATATATATATATATATAGAGAGGGAGAGAGAGAAGAGAGAGAAAAAAGGGGTACGACTGTTAATCCAATATAATCAAGGATCACTTAAAGAGTGGTGAGTTTTTCGGTCAAAAGATATTCTTATTCTTTTATTCTTTTTAGATGAACTGATGATGCTTTCTGATTAGAGAGCTAAATGTCTTCTCTTCGAATAAATAGATGAAGTAGCAACATTCTTTGTCATTTTTTCTCCACCTTTTGACCGAAAAAATCCACCACTCTTCGAGTTATCCTTGATTATAATATATATATATATATATATATATATATATATATATATTCTTATATATATATATATATATATCTTATATTCTGCATCTGTCCATGTTGAGTTGTCTATCTTCCATCGGATGCGTCCTTAGGTGGTAGATAGATGAATTCCCTAACCGATCCCAAGAAAGGCGGGTAGGAGTTAAATAAAATGGCGCGAACCAAAATAGATTAAGATATGGTAACTCTGATAGAAAAGTCACTGGCCCACGAGGTTGGCGGTTGAGTAGTGGATAATCAGCTCCCGTAAAGCTTTATTGTTACGAAAACCTTAAAACAGATCTGAACAAATAGTTTGGTTAACGGCAGTTTAGTGATATTGGTGTATTCATTGGTGGTTTAGTGTACAGTATAGGAAAGCTAAGCTAAACTTATCCAAAATTACGGCTGCACATGAGAAGTAATGAGTAGAGCGAAAGAATATAAAATACCGCTAGCATTAACCTTTATAGATTTCAAGAAGGCTTTCGATTCTATATATTCCAAGGCAGTAATAGAAGCTTTGATCAAGTGAAAGGCAGATATCGAGCATAGTTTATTAATTAAATCTTGCCCAAGTACTTTCTCTTCCTAGAGAATCTTTTGTCAAATTTGGCTTATCCAACAATCTTTGAAAATGTCATAAACATAAAATTGTACATTAACACTACACGACATAAGGACAAACAGTTTAAAATTTTTTTTTTAAAACGGCGGAGCTACGTGTTGATTGGCATCAGTAGAGAGAATGATTCTCGCTAAGATTTTCAGATGACATTGTTCTGATTGCTAATAATCCTGCAGAACTACAAGAACTTATAAGCGACCTAAATGCAGCTAGCAATAAAGTTGGCCTAAAAATGAACTAAAACAAAAACCATGTACAACGAGCTAGTGGATGTCTAAGATGTAATAATAAACAACACTGCACTTGAGACAGTAGACAAGAAGGTATACCTGAAACAATTAATATATAAATCTGGCTCCTTGCTTCCAGACATCAACAGAAGAATAAAACTAGCTTGGAGATCTTTTGGTAGAAATGCAGTTATATTCAAATTGAATATACCCATCCATCTGAAGAAAAAAGCATTCGATCAGTGTATACTACCAATCATGAAATATGGCTGCGAAACTTGGACACTAAAGAAAGAGAAAATATCGAAACTCAAAGTCACTCAAAGGTTAACGGAGCGATGTATGCTAGGTATAACAAAGAGAGATCAAAAAAGAATGGAATGGATCAGACAGAAAACCAAGGTTATTGATATAATCCATAGAATTAAATCTCTAAAATGGCAGTGGGCGGGACATTTAGCGAGAAGAACTGACAACAGATGGTCCACTAAAATTACACTGTGGTATCCAAGAGGCATCAAGAGACTAAGAAGATGTCTAAATTTAATTTGGGACTATGACATTAGGAAACAAGTACAACATGGCACAGAAAAGCGAATTTTAGACAATCGTGGGCAGATATAAGGAAGGCTACACCATAATCAGTAGAATATGCTGAGAATGATGATGATTTATATATATATATATATATATATATATATATATATACATGTATATATACTTATATATATATATATATATATATATATATATATATGTATATATATATATATATATATATATATATATATATATTGGATTTGAAATTTCCGCGGGACTTTATGTGGTTTCAGTTGTTTTCCGGGTTTGACTCCGCGTTAAATAGTTTTGGTTTTTATAAAAACCATTGTTTTGGCGACGTTTCGGCAAGGTCACACTTGCCATTGTCAAGTCAGATTAGTTCTGTTTCTTCTTGATGTTCTAGGCGAACTCTAGGTCACTCTAGGAGGAGGAGGAGTCACGCCTAGAACATCAAGAAGAAGCAGAACTAATCTGACTTGACAATGGCAAGTGTGACCTTGCCGAAACGTCGCCAAAACAATGGTTTTTATAAAAACCATAACTATTTAACGCCGAGTCAAACCACCCGGAAAACAACTGAAACCATATATATATATATATATATATATATATATATATATATATATATATATATATATATATATATATATATATACAGTGATGAGTGCCTTAAAAACCGGCAAAATAACGCAAAAGATAGAAAACATAACACGTTGTGAAATAGAGATGAAAGTAGTAGAGGTGGGAAATTATCGATAGAAACCTCTAATTTACATTAAATTACATTAGGACTATCGATAGTTTCCCACCTTTAGACGTTGTTAGCTTATTGACTTCAGTCATAATATTACAAGTATGACGTCGAATATTTACATTTTTTAAATTTCGCATAAAGTAAAAACTGATTGAAGGCAATAAAGCAAATGTAAGTAAACAGTTATTAGTAGTAATTTGATAATTAATTGTGTGTTGACAAATACAGATAACAAGCTATGATAATTCTGTATTGAGAAGAGTGTATGCGACGTCTCAAATCATAGTTTATTATTGATCAATACTTTAATTTTGGATAAAAAAGTATTCCTACCTAAACTGTTTTTACTTACATTACGTGATACGTATTACTATGACTGAAGTCAACCAGCTCATAAGCTAACGTCTAAAGGTGGGAAATTTTCGATAATTCTAATGAAATGTAAAGTAAATTATAGGCTAATATCGATAATTTCTCACCTCTACTACTTTCATCTCTTTTTATTTCACAACGTATTATGTTTTCTATCTTTTGCGTTATTTTGCCGGTTCTTAAGGCACTCATCCCTATATATATATATATATATATATATATATATATATATATATATATATATATATATATATATATATATATATATATATTTATATATATATATATATTTATATATATATATATATCTAAGTAATTATTTATTTTTATTTTCAATGATAAACTATGCGTTTGACATTACAGCACCTGAACTAACATGTTACTCTTCTAAAACTAAAATTTGACCTATATTCTATGCATGCATAATACAATTCGGTTGGCCACGTATCAGAAGAAAACTTGACACGAAAACTTCTTGGAAACTAATTGATATTCCGGTGAGAAAGGCTTCAATGATTTTCGAGGATTTTGTTGGTTGACTACCGGATTTTACACTTTGTTTTATATTTAATGATGTATAAGTGCTTAATGTAGACACTGTTTTCAACTAAATAATCTATACACAAGACTCCGTATATTTTCTTTTAATACAAAACGATAAAAAACTTATTTTGACACGTCTGTCTTGCTTTTAGGTTTGCACAGTAGAATCTTCTTTTTAATTGCGACTTGTCGTGGTCGTTAACATAATAGTGATATTTCAATCGAGAAAAGAAAATTGAATACATGGACCATACCGAGAAATAAAACTGATTCTTTAAATTGTTGTAAAAAATTGTTCACACAATCTAAAAAATAAAATAATTATTTTTCTGATTTCGCATTAGGGCTGGTACTGTATCTGGCATTTGACGTTTTGCAATACAAGAAGCAGATTTTTTTTATAGTCAGTGAATTTTGGCCAGTCATAGTTTGAAGTCATAAATCATCACAAATTGTACTTCTAATTGACGATTTCTGTTAATGTGTATCAAAATTAAATGCAATATAATTTGTTATAAAAGTTGTAAATGGTACTTACCTAGGATCTCGATATTTTGTGTTTAATTGCGAATATTAAAAGTGTTTAATTACAGTTAAAATGAACACCAGTGTTTAAGACTGAAAGTTTAATTATTCACATATTAGTTAATCTTAAAACTGCACCAGAACTTTATCTATTGGTTTTTCATGTGGTTTGATCGATCGTAAATAAACTCAAAAGTTTGCACATAATATCCTTATATTTAATATTGTAGCAAATAGTATTTATTATCTATTATAGCTGAATGGATCAACCAATCTAAAGCCAATAAAAAGATAGTATTGTTTTTAGCTGGAACACACAGGTACTACTTTCTGTGACTAGGTAAAAATAATTATTTGGTATGTCGTCCCATGTTACCACAGAAAACGTTCCTTTAACTATCAAATGTTATTCTTTAGCAGTCTCACAGCAGATTTTTTCTATTTAAGAGCAAGCTTCAATGTTCAGTGCTTTAAAATAATACCCGTTTTTAAGATTACTTGATTTCTTTAGGCACTTCATTAAATCCAAGTTTTTTTTCGCCTCGTTTATCCAATAATATAATATGTAGTATCTTAATAATAGACTCACCATAGATGATTTTATAAATACTCGATTTAAACACCAGGTACGCTGACTTTATATTTGGAAAAGTCCTGGAGATAGGTTTATAAATCAAATTGACTACATCCTCACAAATATTCGCTGGAGATTATCAATCCCAACAGTCAGATCATGCCCAGGACCAATATATATGTGGTTTACATCATACTCTCCCCGTAGCTTAAGTAAAGCTCAAACTTAAAGCGCCTAACAAACAAAGAGAGAGACAACGAGGATAGAACTAAGAAAGAATGACGATCTTCTCCAAGAAGTGCAAAAAAGTATCCTCTCTATTGGTAAGAATACACTATTAAACATTGTGTAGTAACATCAATTAGTCGCCCAAAGGTAAATATTCTATAATATAATCTTTGTCAAAGTGGTGTATATAGTGAAATGAAAAAAGCCAGTTTAAGAGACCTAAAACGAAGATGCAAGGCAGATAATCTGAGGCTGATAACAAGAGACATTAAAGCCACAACTTGGGCCGTTGAAGACCACACAAGAACGCTGAGAACCAATAGAGAAAATATAGCAGAGACATGGAGATTATATTGCCGGGATCCATATAAAGATGATCAACGCCAGGAACTACTTTACCAAACTCCTGAAGAAATCGAAGAAGAAACTAACATACTTGAGAATGAAATAAGACTAGCAATCAGTAAACTCACATATAATAAAGCTTTAGGTCTATATATGATAACACCAGAAATGCTAAAAGCTACAGAATAAACAGGAATAAAATTGCTTTACTTGCTCTGTAACAAAATATGGCAGTCCAAGTAATGGCCTGACGACTGGACAAAATCTACAATAACGACAATAAAGGGCAGCTTCCATAAATGCAACCACTATGGAACTATCTCTCTTATCTCACATGCCAGCAAAATATTGCTACTGTTACGCTACTGATTCATGATTCTACCGGTTAAAAGTACTAGTCTAGACTAGAGAATTCGGTGTTAATTTACTTTTATTAACCTGTTTGGCATCCAAATTATTCTGAAGGGTTTGCAAAAGGTCACCGGCGAAAAAGTAAACTGGTTCTGATGAGTCGAGAAGCGACGATCAAGGGTAAAGACCATATTCCATTCTTCTAGCAAAATGTATTAAAATCCTTTATAAAAGGTATATATTAAAAATCCCAATCGGGCTATATCAAAACGACAAAACGTTTTCGGAATCCATATTCCATCATCAGTGTCTAGGTGTACATATTTAAAGCCACTAAATATTTGTGCAAAAACCCGTTAAATGTTATTATTTTAAATTTATTTTACATTATTAGATCTTATATGTTAAGATGTTAGAGTTACCAGTGGATTTGATAACATGGCAACGTAAGACTCTACATGAAGTTGCTGGTCCTGAGACAAAGTGTCTACGAGGACTTGATGGTAGCAACTCAGTTGCTGAGGTTGAAGAGGTGGTCGGTATTCCAAAAATGGACTAGCCCGAAAATTTCGAACCTTAATTCTATTAAACGTGTTAGCTTGGTTAAAAGTTGTGTGAGATGTCACATACTTGCTCCAACAAGATGTGAAAAGCATTGAATGGCTCTTACTGAAAAATGGACCACTTTTCTTTAAAAAGACGCTTACAAAAGGATCTGTTTTGTATAAATCGAATAAGAAGTGTAATCCGGAATAAGGGTGGCAACACATATTATTAAAAAGTGATACTTGCTTTTCCTAACTCTATAATTCAATTCTTGATATAAATATAACGTAGAAATTTTTAATACATTTAATATTTTCTCAAATTGTTTCTTGTTTTCCGTTTAATACTCATGATAATCTAGGGTTATAAATTACAAGTGTAACTGCTTCCCTAGAGAATAGATTTAATGTGATAAATGTTAAAAAACAATTAAAATATTATAGTTTTGTATAGAAAAAGTTTATTATCTTTCATTCTGCTCAATAAAGAGTACCACCTATTTGTTTCATGAACTAAAATATCTAAACTATACTTAATTTTAATGGATAAGAAATATACCATTTAGTGGTCAACGGCTTCGGGCGGATGATCTGGTAAGTGAAAGGGCACTCTGTTGTGCTAAGATTGAGAAATTGGTCTCGAAGGCGGAAGAACCAAGAAAGTGGTCAACAGCATTAGAATGCAGAAGGCAACCAGAAACCACTGCATTAAAGGTCCCTGATGACATCTCTAGTACAGCTATCATGGCAAAAACAACTAAAGTGGAAACAGCTACTAATCATGGAATACGGAAGCGAAAATTCGGCAGGGGAGGTGATCCACCTCTAGATCACAGGGCCTCCCAGGTCGTAACCTAGAGAAAACCCTGTGACAGAACTGGAAAAGTCTCTCTGACAACTTCAGAGTTGATTATCAAAACATGTATCTGTAATGTGAAGACAATGTATCAGGCTGGAAAATTTCATACCATTCAAGAAATGACCAGACTTGGAGTAGGTATAACGGACATAAGCGAAATAAGGTGGCCAAATAGTGGTGGTCGTATTGTTGACAACCGTATGGTATACCACTCGGAAAATGATAACGGTCAACATATGTATGGAGATGGAGTAACCATATCTCCTTAATTACGTCACAATTAATTTTACAAATTTTATATCTGTTTTTGAAAGATTAATCTCTTCTAAAGACAGAATCTTATGTGTACCTTGGCACCAACGTAAATGCAAAATGGGAACAGGCCACAGAAATTAAGGCGAGTATAGAACGAGCTAGAGCAGCATTTAAAAATATGAAAAAGCTCCTCATAAGCAAGGATTTGTCTCTTCTCCTAAAACTACGTCTAGTTAAATGTTACATTTTTCCGATCTTACTATATGGTATGGAGGCCTGGACGCTGACAGAGACGCTTACGAGAAAACTAGAAGCATTCGAAATGTGGGTGTACCGACGCATTCTTCGTATATCCTGGACGTCACCAACATAGAGGTACTCCAAAGAATCGGAAAGGAGAAAGAAATCGTGAGCACAATCAAACAAAGAAAGCTTGAATATCTCGGCCACATATTGCGACACGATAAGTACCGTCCACTGCAATTGATTGTCCAGGGAAAAGTAGACATTAACGAGGGCCGGACAGGAGAAGACACTCGTGGTTCCAAAATCTGCGGAAGTGGTTAGGGCTCACATCGGTCGAACTATTCAAAAGCGCCGCAAACAAGATCAGAATTGCCATGTTCGCAACGGACAGGGCACCTGTAGAAGAAGAAGAAAGATATAGAATATTATTCCAACTGAGTACTACTTTGGGCAAGTTAGATATTTTAGAAGTGTATGCTCCAATTAGCGATAAACCAGAAGCAGAGGTAGAGCAATTCTATGAGTTGTCGATAAATTCACTTAAATAAATTAAAAAAGAAGATATAACTATTACTATGGGTGACTTGAATGCAAAAATTGGTGAAGAGAAAAGCGGTAAATTCATTGGTGATTTTGGTCTAGGGGAGAGAAATGAAAGCGGAGAAAGACTAAAACTATTTGTAGAAGAAAGATAAATTTGCAATACTAAATACGTTTTTCAAACTACCACCAAGACGTTTGTATACTTGGATCTCTCCGTAAGATCAACCAGGAAACATAATAAGGAATCAAACTGATTACATAATGGTGTACAAGAGATTCCGTAATGGATGCCTATCAGTTAAAAGTTACCCCGGTGCTAACGTATCGCCAGATTATATTACTGTTATTAGTAAATTTAGATTTACACAAAAAATATGGTATGAGAAGACTAAAAGATAAGGAAACAAAGGAGACAGCTTTCAGAAAAGCTAAGTATCATAAAGCAAACCTATGATCCAGAAGAATCACTCCAGAATATATGGTAAACCTTTCACAAGATCAGAGAAGAACATCTAATAGAAAATAAAGAAAAGAGGAAAAGTTGGATGAATGACAATTTACTGCAACTCATGGAAGAAAGAAGAATATCAAAGAATAACAAAACAATGTACAAAAATATTCAGAGACAAATAAGAACTGAAATACGAAAGACCAAAGAAAATTGGTTAAACACACAGTGAGAAGATATAGAAATCTTGGAACAAAAACACTATACATTTATTATGCATAAAAAGGTAAAACAAGCAGATGGTCTTCAAAAATCCAACACAGCTAGAAAACTGCAAAATCAACATGGAAATATCATCACAGATAAAAATCAAGAACTATGCATACGGGTAAAATACATAAAAGAACTCTTTGATGATAATAGGTCCAAACAACCTACGTGCTACATATGTAATGACCACTTACCACTCACATCAGATGAAGTGGAAAAAGCAATATCACAACTAAAAGCTGGCAAAGCTCCTGGCCCTGACGATGCATATGCTGAACTCAGAAAGCTATTTAACACCGACAATACTCAACGACTAACAAAAATATTCAATGACGTATATTTAAACGAAGTAAACCAAGATCATGGCTGAAGTCAACGTTTGTTGCTCTACCAAAGAAAACAAAATCTAATATTAATCTCAACTAAATAACATTTGTTAACTACTTCAGTTTTAAATTTAATGCATTAATTGTAGTATGACCAATATTATTCTCATTGACACATCACGATGTTCATTAAAAATCTCACTTAATAAATGATTCGAAATCAAATATATTACTCGCAATAATGGCTACCATTAAATCGGAATAATACTCCCTCGCCGCTAATGCGTCTAGGTTCGTAAATATATTTCGAAAATAACAGCTATGATTATTGACTTGTGTTATTATCTACTATTATAATAAACAAAACACAAAAAGAAGTATATTAAAAAATTGTTAAGATTATTTTAATAATCTCTTATAACAAAAGAAAAAGGTGGCATCACGAAAAGCTTATTCGCCAATTTTTAATATTTTTCCAAGTTTTGGTGTGATTATTTTTTTTACATTTCCCCAATTTTTAGTTTTGCACAAGTAGTACAGTTTTTAAAAAATCTGTATTGATAGCAACAAAAACAAAAAACAATAAAAACTAGCTCTAAAAAATGGTCATATATAGAAGCTGGAATAAAAAAATTGAAAAGAGGGTATAAGAATTTCGATCTAATAAAACTTAAAACCATAATGGTAAACAGTCCTGAAAATAAATCAAATTGTTTTCTGATACAAATATCTAATTAATATACATATAAAAATACTATATCAAGTATACAGTGTGTCCGTAAATTATGGAATAAATTTGATATTTCCTAAATTAAAAGCCTTTTTAAAAAAATCTAGAACACGTCGATTTTTAAATTTAATGTTTGTTCTACATTTTACATTAAAATTTCATTATACAAGGTGATATACATTACAGTGAGGACGTCATCGGCTCCTTTTTTAAATGTAACACGCTGTATTTTAGGACATTTTTAGATCAATAAAAATGAGCTTCAAAAAAGTATGCCTTCAGAAAATGGTTACTTGATGAACTAGAACAACTGTAGATAATTACCAAACAAAGAGAAGAGAAGAAAAGAGGTTATACAAAAAAAAACGAAACCATTTAAATACAGAACGTAAATATATAGATAATCTTAACAAAGAGAAAGAATTCAGAGCATTCCATAAGAAAGTTAACATCAACAGCAAATAATTCAAGGAAACCACAAGACAATGCAGAAGTCAGAATGGCGACCTAATAACAACAAGGAAAGATATATTGAATAGATGGGTGAAATACTTTAACCAGGGACTTAATATGGAGGAAGAAGAAGAAAAACTGAAAGACGAAAGAGATGAGGTAAGGGGCAGACGAGAGGGAAGAGGAACCGCCAATGATTCTTGAAATTAAAGATGCAGTTAAAAAACTAGCCAGAAACAAACCACCCTGAATAGATAATCTCCCAACTGAACTATATAAAGAAGGTGACCATGATATCATTATGGTATTACAGCAGCTTATAAAAGAAATATAGACACAGAAATCTCTCACCAATCATTGGAATATTGGAATACTTGGCACCATACACAAAAAATGAGTTATTTTTGAATGCTCTAACCACAGAAAAATTTCGCTTCTAAATGCAGCGTATAAAATATGTTCCACAGTACTATGTTACTGTATGGCACCATATGCAGAACGGATAGTAGAAAAATACCAGGCTGGTTTCAGAGGTGGTAAATCGACAATTCATCAGATTGCAACCCTGAAACAAATTTTAGAAAAAACACTGAAATGTGGCATTAATACTCATCACATATTCATAGACTACAAAGCAGCCTACGACTCTGTGAATAGAAGAAAAATGTTCAAATCAATGAAAGAGTTAGGAATACCAAACCAGTTAGTAAATTTATCAAAACTAACTCTTGAAAAAGTTTAATGTAGAGTACGAATTCAGGGGGAAATGATAATTCCTGACAACTTAAAAAGATTACAATATCAAATAAACGACGTAAAACTGCGTGATTATTTTTTACAATTTCGTTATGTTGAAAAGCATTTTTATGTTGGGCATTATATAATGAAACATAAATATTTTATTTTCCAAATAAATCTAATTTAATCTGGCTGTATGTATGATCTTTCGGAATATCATGTTTCTGTTAAGCTCTAAATAATTTCTTTAAATTATCGTAACCAGATTCACGCCACAAATTTTGATGTTTGCCAATAATTGTTGAAAATAAAATGCAAGGCCAACAGAAAAGTTTGTTTTTTATTTCACTCCCGGTAAGCCATGAGTACTTGCTGTACTAATTATCTTAAAATGATCTATTACTTCCCTTACCCCCCGCACTAAAATTTAAAAGCCAGGACCTTTTAGGCAAACGAAGCCCTTTTATTTTTAATAATAATTTGTTCTTCGTATGGAATAGATGAAAACCCATTTTGCAAAATATAATTAACAATATCAGATTTATCAATACTTACAGTTTCTCCAGTAGCTTGCATTTTTAGGTTAATTTACCTAAATTTGTTTACACTTTTATTTAAAAAAACTGCCAATATATCAAAAAACCCCTTTAACTATTTACGACAGTGGTAACTTATTACAGAATACAATACAAAACAAATCGATCAATATAATACCAGAAAAGCTAGTCCGTGCACTCACTATTCACTTCACTACTTAAGTTCTTAAGTACTTATCTATCCCAAAATACCATTTTATCCCGTGCTCGCATGGTATACTCTGTGGCCAATCCAAATGTAGTATCGGCAAATTTAAATTTGCCGTACTTGTCAATTAAATGCATATGGAGAGGAATGTATATTTTGCTGCTTATCGACTAATATTCTGTTAATTTTTACATGTAAATCGTTAAGCTTGGGATCGGCTTGCCGAAACCCCGAACCGTGTCTTTTTAATAAGTCACACAGGCGGATGGATGTCTCGGATTTCGAATCATTGATTTGAAAATTGTCTTACGCAGGGATCACTTAACGCTCAGATTGGTCGAATTCTTTTAAAAACCATAAATAAAATTTAGTCTGGTCGAATTGGTCGACTTCTTTTGTCTCCTCAGTTGCTTCCATAAAGTCCTCGTAGACACACCGTCTCAGGACTTGCAACTTCAACGTGGAGTCATATGTCGCCATGTTACCTAATCCAACGGTAACTTTAACATCATAAGTATTTATAAGATATAATGTCGAACAAATGTAACTAATTATTTGTTAACGGGTTTTTACCCATATATTTAGTGGCTACATTCATGTACTCCTAGACACCGATGATGGAATGATGTATTCCGAAAACGTTCTGTCTAACACAGCCCGTTTGGGTTTTTAAATATATACCTTTTACAAAGGATTTTAATTAATTGATTAAATAAATATTAAAAAAATCTATAATATCTATAAATGTGTGGGTCGGCACTGCCAGCCCTGCCGACGCTGACCGACCGCCACTGGTGGTCTCTGTTTTTTATCATCCAATGTATATCTCGTCTAAATATCATGTTCACTGTCGTTCTGAATCTTAGTTTGTTTTTAATCTACTACGGTCTGATAAATATAGGATTAAACATGCCATAGCCTGCCCGGATTACCAAATTTTAGATAAAAAGCTGACAGCATTTATACCGTCTAGTACGAATTGCTAATATTTGCAATGTATTTACAATGAAAAATGTAAACTTATACATAAAAAGCTATTTTAATGTTTAGAATGTCATGGAATTTTAGCGTTGTTGAAAATTCTAAAGACTTTCTTCAAATGTGTTACATATACAATTTTCAATCGCTTAGGAATAGAGGGCACTCATCTTTAATTCATAACGTTATTAATGTCGATCTTGTTATATTATACTACACACGTATAAACCATTATGTAGTTCAGTCTAAACGTGCTATGATATATCTTTGTTGATGCTCCTTAATGCACAAGTTTACATAATGTTATCATTATTATAACAGTATAGTTTGTGTATATATTTTGGGCGAAAGTTCTAAGGAAGAGCCATCAATGTTCTAAAAACAAACTTTGGACTTAGTACTCCACAGGCTTACGTTTTAGAGTGTACTGATATCCTAAACATTTTTTTTTAAGATTAAAACTTGATAACCTAATAAAATGTGGTAAGAATAATATTTTCTACAAATGTTTATTAATCGAAATAAAGCAACTTTTAAAATGAATTTTTTTTATAATTTTTATAATCTACTAAAATTAGTTTTAAATAAAAATAAAAATTAATATATTTTAACCAAATATTCTAGAAAAATCTTCTTTAACTTTCGCTCCTCTGGGATATTAAAAATCATTCTGGCTGTGGCGCACTCAGGGGGCGGTTTTGGGGGTTAAATCATTCCCCTCCTCCCCCAGGGCATATAAATTAAAAAATATATAAAGAGTAGTAGAAAAATGTAACTTGTCTTTCACACACAACACAAACAATCCAAAACGCTAATTTAATAATTAAATTACCACTTTAAATATGAAGAATACAATAATTATTGCATTAATACACAATATTTAATAATATTTTTCATTATATTTAGATATAGATACCTAATATTAGAAACATTACAAAAGTAGATCGAACGAGTCTGTTGCGAGTAGCACACGCCTACAGGACTGTATCTGCGGCGGCCTTGTGGGCTATCACGGGTTTTGTTCCTCTGCATGTGTTAACAGTAGAAAAGAGACGTCTCTATGAAAGAAGCGAGCATTTTACAACAGCTATAAAAAAAGAAGAAAGGTAAAGATCAATGAAAAATATGGCAAGAAGAATGAAATAACAAGGAAGATGTTGCCCAATGGATCAAGATGCTGATCCCGAGACTAAGGGACTGGGTAGATTGTCTATTTTAGGGCGTATCTTCATAGGTTCAGAAAGACAGATACCGATAAATGCCTATACTGTGAATATTCCGACATTGTTACTCACACAATGCTGAAGTGTAATAGATGTACAGTGGCGAGAAACAGAATGTATAAAGAAATAGGTATGAACCCTATGACTGTAAAAGAGATGATCGTGAAGATGACGGGAAGTACGGAGGGGTGGAATAGTGTTCACAATTACATCCTAGCAGATATTAAAAAGAAAAAAGAAGAAGAGAAACACTTTGACCTTTGAATCTCCACTTCGGAATTCGTTCTCAAAATAAGGTAGGTGCGCTAAATATTGCCATAAGGTGGCAACAGTGGCAAGTATCTTTGTCTATCAGCAACTTGTGTTCTATTCAGCGGTTTTAGTCTATGTTATCCATCAGATGTAGAAGCTCGCTATTTGTTTTTCGTGTCCTCGTTTTAAATAAACCTGCTTTTCCCGTTGACCCTACGCAAGATATATTAAAATTTTTTGGATTTTTGTAATTAAGTTCAGCTCAGTACACTCCAGTGATTTGTTTATTTGTTCCTAATATTTCCATTACTAATAATTTCTAATATTGCCAGTGACAATATTAGGGAGTAAATATTAAACTCTTTTGCAGCATGCCAAGAAAACGAACTGAGTGATCAGAAGAAGATCTACGTTCGGCGCTGCAAATCATAGCGAACGGAATGTCAATCAAAGGGGCTGCCAAGGATTATAACAGTGCTCGCTCTACGCTAGGTCTTTATCACAAAACACGGTGTTGTCTGCAGCACAAGAAAATGATCTTGTCGAACGAATTTACACATTAGTTGAAGTAGGTATGCCTATCACAAGCAAGATTCCCATGAAAAGTGTGTTTTCTTACGCTACAAAAAATCATATACCAATCCGTTTTCTAAATAGTCAAATAAAGCTGGTAGAATATGCTTTAAGTAATTCTTGTGCAGCCATCCCCACGTAGCTAGGCGAACAGCTCAACTAGTGAATATGGATCGAGCCCAAAAAATGAATATAATATTCGTTGATGACTTCTTTTATAAACTGAGAGATACCATAGAAAAACTAAATCTATTTGACAAACCTGGTAGCATGTATATTACAAACGAAAAAAGGATGCAGATTGACAATCCATAAGCAAATTATTTATGTTAAAAAGAGGAGCAAAACGGGTACATTTAACCGCACCCGAGCACGGAGAAAATATGTCAATTGTAGGTTGCGGAAATGAGCTTGGTCAGCCTGTACCGCCTTTTGTGCTATTTAAAGGCCAAAGGTTTAAACCTAAATGGTCTGATCAATTTTGTGGCTTGACCATTTCTTTTTATTCGGAAACCCTAGTCCTACTCTACTAATATTAGTGGGAGCTTAAACTCACCTAAATATTTCCATAGTTAAGGCAGATAACCGCATAGACATAACTTTATTTTGTCTTCCTAGCAACAAGTCACAGAAGTGGCAACCTATGGACAAATCAGTCTTTAAAAGCTTTAAGACATTTTGGGACTAAGAAGTTCTACAGTTTTTAACAACAAACCCTAGCAAGGCGATTACCAAAATGAGGTTTGGAGAAATGTTTTACTCTATTTTAGCTAAAAGCAATGACACCATCAAACATTATCTCCGGTTTTGCATTTACCGGCATTTATCCGTTTATACTAGACACTATACCTGAAGTTGCCTTTGTACCACGTTTGATCACTCACAGAGAAGAAGACGAAGTAAATCACAGTAGCTTTCAAGGTTTATCAGATGTTCTTAGAAGTTCTAGCAAGTCGGTTGAACCCCCATATAAAAACGAGGCGAGTACAAGCGGATATCAAGTGCCAGAGAAAACTAATAACAAAAAAAAGAATCGTTTAATTACTGTCTCAAGTAGCAAATTATTATCAGATTTTAGTCTTTACGATGACGCACTTGACGATGTCGTTAGTTAAGATGTACCTATGAAAAGATCTAAAAGGACCATCAGCTCTGAAGATGACAGTCCACCAATTGAATTAAAATATAAACAGAGAGGTAATACGGTTACAAAAGAAACAACAAAATGTAATCCGGGGTCTAATCAAGTAAAAACTTTTTACTCCAAATGCTTAAACAGTTCTTTTAAATATAGAGGACTACTGATTACACCGGAAATTAAATTATCCACCATAAAGAAAAAGCCAGCTTTAAACAGTAAAGGCCATCAAGTTATCAAAGATTTGTTAGCACCAATACCAAAACTGAATAATCCAATCAAAGTTGTAAAAAAACCAACAAGCAGTACGACAAAAAAAAATCAAGTAATGAAGAATCTTGGTATTGTTGTCTTTGTAATATCTGCAGTTAAGAAGATATGCACTTGTACATAGCGTGCTATCGTTATATTCACGAGGACTCTGTAGGACTAAAAATGACAAAGAAAAGTTTACTTGCCCTTACTGTTCTTAAGTTATATTTTTCAGAATTTCAGAAAATTGCCTTTATTTTTTTAGAAAAATGTGTTACTGTTAACTGTAGTTCTGCAGTGCCCAATGTAGATATGGGTGGTAGTAATAGGAGATCTATAATCCTAATGTTGCCATTCACAACGTTAATAAAAAAGTATTCTTTATTTAGTTTTTGATATAATTAAAATATATTGTTAAAAAAAATACATTTCTTTAATACTTCTCAAATTTTTTTTCATTTATTAATAAAAGTGTAAGATTTATTTAGAACATAGGTGGCAATATTTGGCTCACTTACCTTATAAACAGTAATACGTCAAAAGTAAATAAACTTATTTTAACCTTCAATTGTGGCTTATTTCCATTAAAATCGTAATTACTTTAAAATGCCACAAGAAAATAGCTTCAGAACAATACATAAGGTCTAGATAAGAGAAGGGAGTGTTCCAAAAATGTTGTCAGCCTTACAGCGGCCCCCTCACTTGCAGAGTACGGTACGTGCGACAGTCAACTGCGCACAAGTAAGAAAGGGTGATTTTAGTCGGTAGGCAGAATAATAGATACCTGAATCTTGGGCACTGCTATCTTTAGTACTTTTAATTAAACTAAAACCCAAATTTTAGGGACTCAAAATCGAGGTAGCATAAAAAAATTCGAAACCCTCCCTCAGGCAAATTCTGGGTGCGCCACTGCATTCTGGCAATTATAATTTTGTTTGTTAAGCGTCTGAAAAGTTTAGTTATTGAACCACAGCCAAACCGTCTTCATACGCTTCTTCGTTCTTTAATTTTGCTCTGAATAATATTCCTTAACAGTTCGTATTTTTACCTTTTACAATGTGTCCCAAGTATTCCAGATTTTTTATTTTTATATAGTTTAAAACTTGACATTGTTTTCCTAGTAGTTTAAGAGGTTGTACGTTTGTTTTCCGATCCGTCCATGATATTTTAAAAATATTAAATGGGACAATTCCTGAAAGTTGGTTGTATAACATATTAGTTAAAAAACTCGAACATTCAAGTAGTTTTTATTACGATGTTTGAGTTTTTATTTAAGGAATACGTCGATAGAATTACATATTAAATGTTTCTAGGTTTTTATTGTTCGATTGTCTTCAGTGTCCAAGCCTCATCTCCTTATAACGGGTTGGAGGAAACATAATATCATAGATTACTTACAAAATCTCATGAACATGATTTTGACTGATATATTTTTATAGTTTATGTAATTATTATGGTTACTTTGCATTCAATACGCTTTCAAGGCTTCTGATCATTTTTTTATTTCAGATGTACATTCCTCATCCCACCAATAAGGCCTTGGCATTGAAGGAGTAAAAGGTTTTTTATGGGCATAGATTTGGAAGCAGCTAGAGATATAATCTAAAAGAGTAGAAAGAGTCTTCTCATCGTTAGAAAGATTATTAGATGATGAAAATATAGATAATTGTTTCTCAAAATCTGTCTGAAATAGCTTCCAGTCAGCGTGGCAATCATTTTATTTTGTAGATGGATTAATTAGGAATAAAGAAGAAATAATTTTAAGTTCTATTTTAATAGAAAAATAATTGGATCCCAATGTGTCGGGATATACTGACCAGTTTATACGGTTTGTTAATGTAGCTGAGGTAATAGTCAAATCAACTCTTGTTGATTTGACTATTAAAATAATTATTTAAATAACTGTATCCAATCAGCCTTTTCTACTCTGATGGTAGATTGTTTATATATAGACACAAAAAGTATATTAATTTTATTAAGTAAGACTGCACACACTTCTACTCCAATATTAAAATTATAGATATTGGTAATTATTTGATAATCAATGCCCTTTAGTATGAAAATTCCTACACCGCCATAGCCACTTTCACGGCATTTTAAAACAAAATTATACCCTTTTAATTTAAAATCCATTTGGCTTTTTAACCAAGTTTCAGATAAAATAATATTATCTACGTGAGAATTACTAACATTGTTTATGAGATTATCCCTATTACTTATTAACGATCTACAATTCCATTGTAAAATATTTAAGAAAGATTGAGAAGGTTGCATTTGGAAATTAATAATACTAGTGAATGCTTTCATTGTCACTCGTCGCTAAATTATCCGTTTCTGTATTAGCACCTGTTTCTTCTAAATTATTAGAAATAAGTTTTCTTAATTTATTTTCTAAATTGCATATAGTTTAAGATTGATTATTGGTGTACATAAGTTGATTAATATGAGATGTAACAAGTAATATAAGTTTCTCTTTATAGTCAATAAATTCGTCCCTGTAGGGATTGGGTATTATAGGATTAGATCTAGGTGTAGGTATTTTGCTAGAAGTTAGGACAGAGGTATGGTAGAGGTATGGGGTAAAATTAGTAATGAAGTTGCTTTACGTTTATTAGTTGTGTTATTAGTTTTTTTTTACCGGTTTATTTAATGTGAAATTGGGACATTGTTAGACGAGGTAGGTAAGCTGGGAAATGTTATTTAGAATAGAAAATCTATTATTAGTTATTATTTTTCGTAGCTTGGATTGTCATGGAATTGTTCTGCTTTTCTGAAGGTTATATATTCTGTTGCCATTATTGTTTTGATTTTCTTCTGTTTTTCGTATACTGTACATTTTCTAGACGAGAGGTGTGATCGTTGGTTTTACAATGTAATCAATTATTATTTTCCTTACAAGTTTTTACTGTATGGGAGATGTCTGTACATTTTTTACATCTACTGTCCTTAGATTTACATTGTTTTAAAGAGTGGCCATATCTGAAACATGTATAGCATTCCACCACCGGATGTATGTATGGATCTACTAAGAACTTGTACTAATTGAGTTGTGCCATCGTTTTTCGTTATTTTCCGTTGCATCCTTTAAACATTTACCACTTGTATGTCGGATATTATCGCATGCTTTAGATAATTCTCCGAAAAGAAAGTGTTAACGATACAAACTATGCCCTTTCTATGGGTATAAAATTTATTTAAAAATCATGATTAGTTATTTTATTTGCTGTAGATGTTTTAAAAATGACTTTTACCCTATTAATACCAACTATTTTTATTGCAACTACATCGTTTTTTATTTAAGAATCATTTAATAAAAAATGTGCTGCCTTCATTGGAAATAACCTACCGATATTTTTATTTTTGTGTTCAATATATACAAAGACTGGAGACTTGTCGCTGGGTTTATACTGGTTTTCAAAATCAATTAAAGTATTTACAGATCTGTTATTATCCATATTAGTTTTTTCAGAATGAAATTCATCTGGCGTTTTATGGATACCCATAGCAGCTTCTTCCATAATTAGATTTTTTGGAATACCAAATTATGGACCTAATTTGCACTAAACTAATTCACAAAATTAAATACAAACACAATAGTGATCACTTTTAAGTTCGCATTTAGAGCAATATTAAAAAGACAGTCTTCTACGGCTATCGACACCATACTGGTCTTAATGTTATGTTTGGTTTTAGAAGAGATGTTTAAGTTACTGATTTTTTTACAAAGGCATCTTGATATTACTTCTAAAATTGGTCTTAAATGAGATAAGGATTTATAAATGGATGTAGTATTGAGTTTGTTTTCCAAACGGAAGGCTTGGTTTAGTCTCTTTTCAAGCATTGACCTTTTAATGACCTTATCTTGTAGCATTTGTGAATTCCTTGGTATATATTGAAATTCCCTCGTATATGTATTAAAACACCGAAGAGTAATTTCAGTGTATTTCTATTTCCTTTTTCCGTCGCCGGGGTCGAAAATAAACCATTTTAAAATTGTTTATATTTCACAGATGGGTAATTTCTCGGTATTCTTTGATCGTTAAACCGCCCGATAAATGCGTTTCAAATAAACATCCATTTAGATCGCTGAGGAGTTTTTGCCGGAAAGATAATTGCGTCACTCTCGCTGAGGCGTGATCAAGAGCGGAAGGCTTCAGCGTTAGTCCAAATTTTTCGTCGAATTTGAAATGTTTTCTCGTTTTTTGTCCCTTTTTATGAAAAATAAGTAGTTTTGTGGCATTTAATAGTAGCAGTTCAATATTTAGTTGCAGTCTAAGTGAGATTTTGAAAGATAACCACATTTTGCTATTGTGTTCAGTTCTACCTATTCCAGTTTTTTAAGGAGAAAAGTTTCCAAAGTTTGTGTTCCAGTGCCCTAACTTTCAACCTCAATAATCCGCAGTGTGATATTTAGTTTTTGTTCGTGTGGCAGAGAGTTTAAGCCCAGTTCTACCTCTAGAAATTCCAGTGAAGTCTAGTTTCCACCGCCTGCATTTTTGTGTAAAACCCCAGTGCAATCCAGGCAACTTTTATGTTTAAATTATATATATATATATATATATATATATATATATATATATATATATATATATATATATATATTTAATTTAAATATAATATTTTTGTGTCATTTATATTTTGTAACTGTTTGTGTTGAGACAAGAATAAATGTTAAATTTTTTTTCCTAAACCATTTTTAATTTGTTTTCGTTACAATTGTTCCCCAAAACAATCTGTTTCTCACATATGTCGTTACAATTTGGCACCTCGAAGCAGCGTCCTTATTTTAAATAGGTAGAGGTCCTTCCGGTTGTTTTTTTCGTCCATTTGTTTCAGGAGATTTATGTAAGTACCCCTTTTGTGTTTCATTTTTGTAGTTGCCCCAATCCAACCCCCTTGCCATTCAACTTATCCACGACTCAGCTACTCCAAATAAACCCTGAGTGCCGTTCGCATAAGTTTCGTTTATTTTGCTTGCCCTATCTCCACCCCCAGTTAACTTCTGTCCCCAATTTTCAACACCCCCTCCCCCCCATAGTAATACACTATGTGATAGGCATTTCGTTACAATTTACAGTAGAAGGAGGAAAACCATTGTTGTTTGCTATTTGTTTATAAATTGTGATTTCTTTATCATAGTTTTCTTGTGACATAGTTTTGGAAACATTACAAGAAACATTAAATACTCTACTTCTGTAATTTGGATAAAAAACTGTATTAAAATGTAAAAAGGTAATGGAAGAATGTTGGACGCATGAAAATCAGATTAAAGCAATTAATTCAGTTATTATGTAAGGTTTGTTCTTTTAAGATAATATGATATAATACACTGTAAGGTAATATGTTTTTTATAAAGAAAAATAAGTGTTGAAATTATTTTATCGGTAAATGCAGTAATTAATGCAGTTTTGCACTAATGTTTGTATATTTTTGTAAATGAATATCAATTACATTATTTATTAAAAGCATATTTTGCTTGTCTTTGACAGTGCTTCCAATATTGGGGGAATTTCATATTAACTTTCTCAGCACAGCAGACCGTTTAAGTCAAATATGTCATCTATAATCCAAAATAGTTGCAAATTCACAAAATGTGTATACAAAACTTGTATACCATAACTTTTAAATAAAGTGCTTAAAAAAACATGTCAATATATTTGAGTTTTTCCATGACGTTGTATACGAGAATGATGAATTTATTTCTAAAATCGTATCCTATAATTTTCGCCTACTAATTTGATACTTTGTTAATCTGAATATTATTAGATTTTCCATTTCTGTACGATCAGTACGAATTACTACTTTATAAAATATAATAGATACGTGGCTCCTTGGTAATTTCATTTTTGCATAAGAAAACCGGCACGCCTATAGTTCGTAGACATGTCTTTTTCCTTATGCAAAAATAAAATCCCCAAGAAGCTTGTCTAGGTCAATTATTTTTCAGGTGTCGGAAAATCCACTTAAAGTATACTTACATTACTGACCTGATTAAATTTAAACAGCCAGCTTCAACATTTTGTTACCTTTTTATTTCAGAATGAGAAATATATTCATTGACACAATATTTCTAGATAGATAAGCATATAACCAAATGATTTGAGTATTGTCAGAAATTTTTTTCGTTATTTAAATACGATAAAATGGATTTTAAGGTACTGAAGCTTTGAGTTAAGTTCATTTATCACAAAAGGGTATACTTACTTATGATAGGTAAATACATAAACTCCTTATTTATTGCCGGAGCTGTTTTCTCTGTAAACCTTTTATATTCATAAAAGAAATTTCATTTCAGAAGTTTCAAACTAATTTTATTAAGGAGAAAAGAAAACTATATAAAAGGCCGCAAGAAAATAGATCGTACACGGATCTTTACTAAAAACGAAAAATAGTCAGTCAAATTTTGCTGATAATGTTAATTTTCGGACGTGATGCAAAAAATTTTGCTACTCCTACCCCTAAGCTTTCCCCTAAAACCGCTCTCACAGGGGGAAAGTTAAACACATTAATTAACCAAGAATATCTGTATGCCGTAGAAAACAAATTTCAGACAAGATATATAGCTGAGATAATTTTAAAGAAAAGTGTCTGTTAGGACTGTTTATGTACAATAAACTGTTCTCTCAGAAGCAACGCTTGAAGCGACCGGCAATTTTTAATGTTTGCTACGCGAGCGAAATCAAATTTTGAAGCCAAACTTCTATACTCGCGTTGTATTTTACTTTTTTCTCTATAGTGAAAGTTGAAAACATTGATTAACCAAAAATATCTGTATGCCGTAGAAAAAAAATTTCAGACAGGATATGTAGCTGAGATAATTTTAAAGAAAAGTGTTTGTTAGGACTTTTTATGTAGAATACACTGTTCTTTCAGAAACAACGCTTGAACCGACTGGCAATTTTTAATGTTTGCTACGCCCGCGAAATCAATTTTTGAAGCCAAACTTCTATACTCGCGTTGTATTTTACTTTTTTCTCTATAGTGAAATGCTGAGGAGATCGTCACGGAACTAGTGCCACAAGATACATTCGTCACGAGTAGTGTCATGAAATAGCGAACCTTAACATCGATTTACTACTCTCCTATCAATTCGTTTTTAGTTATCATATATTTCTCTAAGCAGGTTTAAATTAAAAGCTATGTACATTAAAAATAACTAAAAAAATACAGTCATTAGACGAAAATCTGTCAATAAAAGAGTAAAACAAACAGAAAAATAAAAAATCGATACTAAAATTCGATTCGTAACGATTCTTGAACGTGAAAATTTATCATAAATGTTAAAAGTCATAAATGTCATTTAATTCAATTAATAAAGAATTAATTTCAGAATAAATAACAATCAGAACGCCCACTCTCAGATGCCGCCTTTGAAATTTGTCAGCACGCGATCGCCATATTTTAAACGGAAACATAGGCTCGAATTGAGAAATTTGTGACAAGCTACGACAGAACTGTAATTTAAATTTTTAAAGATTATTAATTTAGTAAATTTGAAATAATTTAATCTATTCTTCAACTAAAAATACGAATAAAATAGTGTATATTATGTCTATAGTTGCCGTAAATAAATTAAACCGGTTTAATTTTTCTTTGCACATCAGATAAAATGTCACTGAACAGCACTGGTTCCGTTTAAAACATATAAAGAGAAATGACCGCCTGTCTCGCTCACGAAGACTTTAACCAATCATTTATTTTAACACAATCTGGGGATGTCACAAATAAAATAATCAAACGAAACTTAATTCCGCAATGTATATTGCACATCAAGCAAAAAGACAAAAGAGGGAATCTAATCGTTATTAAAAGGAGACCCAAATTCATAAAAGTGGCCTCTTAATATGGCGGACATATCCGGAAATGCAAAGGCGCCAAATTTAAATTTTACGACACTTATTAACATTAACTATAAAATATTTTTTAGAATGTGTCTTAGACAAGAAAGTTTTAATTAAATATTAACGATAATAGTCTAAAATGTGATACAATTGTTAAAAAACTTCAATATAAATAAGATTTCATGTGACAGTTGGGACAAACAATAACATAATCCAACTAAATTTGATTTCTTAAACAAAGAAAGAGACTCTCTTTCCTTGTTTGATGTGTCCTCCCAAAATGGCACTTTCGTTTGTATTTATTCGATTTATTCTTAGTAATTTTCATTTAAGCTGGTTACTTGGTTTTTAAAGTTTAGTTTTAGATACCTATTATGGGAGTGTGGGAAAGAATGTTTGTGTTGTGCTAGTAAAAACATGGTGAATTATTGTTTTGTACCGTTGTGTACAGATCATGGAAAAATACAAAAATGTGTAGGATTCCACGGATGATGATAGTAAGTTGTCACTTGTAAAGTGTATGTAGAAAATAATTGTTTTTTCGCAGTAAATAAAGTAATAAAAAGGTCCAGAAATTGGGAGCCATGCAAAGAGGAGTGCGTTCTTAGATGGGAAGACAAAATTTAATCAAATTTTATAATTCAAAATAGTAGTCCACTCAATAAAAATTGCATGACATACATCAAGTTATTTAGAAAAAATATGCTAGACTGACATTTATTTTTATTTACAAGAAGCGAGAGCGTTATTAGCGAGAAGCAAATCTTTACAATATTAAATATTAGATATTTACAAAATTAATAGCCTTAAAGTAATTTAGCATATTTGTGAAGAAACATTCTTTTAAGATTCTTTTGTAATTAGAAACTTATGTGTAGCACTGGTATCACCTAATATAAGACGGGTTATTGTCACTCGATTTCTTCTTTTGGTGGGGAAACATTTCCAGGGTTTAATGTTGTTTAATGTTCCAAACATTAGATACTGAAAATTGCCACCGGTTTTTCCACTTACTTAGAATCTGTGATTTGGTAACACTTTAAATCTCATTATATATGATATATTTAACGATTATAGAGTCAGCTGAGTTGACGACTTCACGCGCACACCTATCTTCTTCTTCATTACCTTGAATTTTAATATGTGATGGCATCCAAATGAAGATTACCTCTATATGAAAATTTTGTATATCTATCAGATTTTCGGTAAGATAGTTTCGAAACAAATTCAGATTTCTGCTTTAATCTGGAGCCTTCTAAAAATTGCAAGACATGGCCAGACGATGATAAAGATATTAAAAAGAGACATGGGGAATCTAAAATTTGCATTCCACGACATGTCTATTCATCTAGGCAGAAATCCTAACGAATTTGTTTCTCGTACTCATACAGAGTAGATCCGAATAAAATGAAAAAGACAGAAAAGATTTGATTTCACGTTCAAAGCGTCTATGTATCTATTGATACGTATTTCGACTTAAAAAGTCTCATCAGAATAGTTATTCATAGCCGTTCTTAACGTGAAAAATAATCTTCTCTGTCTTATTAGAAGTAACAATAACATGACTTCGTTATGGACGCAATAGCGACATCTGATAGAAAAATCAGATTTTCATTTTATTTTTTATTTTATAATTTTTCATTTTATTCGGATCTACTCTGTATGAGTACGAGAAACAAATTCGTTAGGATTTCTGCCTAGATGAATAGACATGTCGTGGAATGCAAATTTTAGATTCCCCATGTCTTTTTTTAATATCTTTATCATCGTCTGGCCATGTCTTGCAATTTTTAGAAGGCTCCAGATTATAGCAGAAATCTGAATTTGTTTCGAAACTATCTTACCGATTTTTCTATCAGATGTCGCTATTGCGTCCATAACGAAGTCATGTTATTGTTACTTCTAATAAGACAGAGAAGATTATTTTTCACGTTAAGAACGGCTATGAATAACTATTCTGATGAGACTTTTTAAGTCGAAATACGTATCAATAGATACATAGACGCTTTGAACGTGAAATCAAATCTTTTCTGTCTTTTTCATTTCATTCTATCAGATTTTGTTTGATTTTTCCTAAAATGTGATTCTCTGGGTATATTTTTCCTATGGATTGTAATGAGTACTTTTGTGTAAAAAATAACTAATATATATATATATATATATATATATATATATATATATATATAAATATATATATATATATATATATATATATTGCCTTCAGAAAATAATGGCTGGTTAACTGATTCGGATTCTGGAGGTGAGGAATGTAATGATCCTGATAGACTAAATAGAGGTCAATTAAATGCCTGCGCTGAAGTACTATTTCAGCGTGATGAGGAAAACGGAGAAAATTAAGTTAAGAAAATTAATGTACAACATCGAACAAAGAGAATAAAGAATATGCCACGAAAATGGTCGAACATGGGAATCGTATTCTTGGGAATTTTAATTTTAAGTGGTTGCATAAGTTGCATAATGGGTTTATCAAATGGATATTGTTTAAATTTTGACATATATCAAGGCCGAAAATTAACAACTGGTGCTAAAAAAATTGAAAAAATTGTGGATTAGGAGAAAGTGTGGTGTTGACGTTTGTAGAGATTTTGCCAAATACATATAAAAGTATAAAATTTTTCTTCTATTTTGATAACTTTTTTACAAGCTTGTCTTTGACATGGGATTATATAATTGCAGAAAAGGGGGTCTAGTCCCACTAGAACTGTACGCGAAGACAGAACAGAACAGTGTCCTTTAGAAGATAAAAAAGTATGATAAAACAACCAAGAGGATATTATTATAGCTCTTTTGACGAGAGCACTAAAATTGCGGCTGTAAAATGGAAAGATAATTATGTTGTACCATGTTATCCAATGAGCCTGGAACTGAGCCAATTCAAAAAGCAAGCCGATATTCAGCAAAGGAAAAACCAAAAATTTAAATAGAACAACAAATTTATGGTCGTAGTCGACTTAATGGACAACAACATTTCGAACTATAGAATAAAAATACGTTGAAAAAAATGGTACTTTCCAATATGGATATGGATGCTGGATGTTTGTGTAACTAATGCGTGAACACTAGCACGACAATTTGGATATAAAAATGACAACTTAGAATTTAGAAGACATACAGTTCGAACATTATTGTCTAATTATGGAAAATCAGCCCGTTATACTGGACCTCAAAATATTGCAATAATTCCTGCTCCATCCACATCAACACTGCATCTAATAATTATTACTGGTGCTCAAAGAAGATGTTGTGTATGTTCAAATAAAACTACAAAAGCATGCGATAGATGTGAAATTTCACTCCACGATAAATGCTTCAAAGATTATCATACAAACTATCTTAAGCCTTAAGTAATATAATTAAACTATGCGTGCTTCATTGTTATTGTGCTATTATTTTTATTTTGTACCCATATGTGCCCAACGGGTCCTTAACGACGAAGCATGTTTTTCGAAAATCAGTTCTTGAAAAAATTTTTTAGTAATTTTTAGTAAGGAGGTAAGGTGGTGTTAGGAGATGAGAGATCCATTTTTATTCGGTGGTTGAAAGGTTTGTGTAGATGTGATTTATTGGAGACAAATGTTGATTATCGATTAAAGTGATCATATTTGAATGTGTGGTTGTTAGGTGACGAAGATTAAAATTAATGTAATAAATGATCTGATAAATGATAAATGTGTCAAATAATTGTAAATGTAAAATGCCTCTATAATGTTTAAATTATTGATTGTAAAAAAATAAATAGCTGGTTGTTAAAGACAATCGATAATAATTATTATATTATTTTTTATTTGTATCCGCTTTCGACACCACACACCCAAGAAGTCTTTACTTCCTACGTCATAATCATACTCAGCAATCCTTTAAAACCGAGTACTCTGTTTGCATCAATTTATTGTCAGAAAGCTTCAAAACTCCGGAATATGACGTACATAGCAGTTATTCTGGGCATTAGTTGTTACATATTCATGGTAGGCAATCCCAAAAACCCCAAGTAATCTGTTTGCATCCATTTAGTACTCAATTCCCTCGAAACTTTAGAAGATGACGTGCCTTAACAGTAAACCTGGTCACCAGGTGCTCTGATGGTCGGTTCTGATGGTGTATTCGTAATCAGTGAGTCCAAGAACCCCTAGGTAACAAAATCTAGCTTTTAATATACTGATTTTGGCATGTTTTCATAAAATTTGATATGGCCTCAAAAATTGTATGCACTTTATGCACTGTAAATGCATTTATACATTTCCACTTATCTTTTTAATATAGACATTTTCAGGACCTCCATCTCGAACACAATGCAGAAAGTTGCCAGATAAATACTGTTTAAAGTCGATTTTTTTTCCTAAATGCTCTGATCCATACTTTAATATTTTTATATTAATTATTACTAACATGAATAATTATTTTCAATAAAAATGTTTAAAACACGTGTCACAGTCACACAAAAGTTGGTCGACAAATTTGATTGCATTTTTTAGTTTGTCATTTTCCTGTAAACATACCGTCAAAATTTAACATGCAGAGGGGAGATCACGTTCCTCTTTGATAAAATTAGAATATGTCACATACACAGTATGGATGCTCCTATTAATTCAGTAATAACTGTTTGCAAAAAAGTCAAAGCATGCCTACGGTTTAATTTATGTACAAATACGAACACGGAGTTTAGTCAGTGTCTCGGATAAAAAGGATAAAATTGTACAGCATTCAATATTGTCTGTACAAATTGTTTTTATATCTACGTGAATGTGGGGAGATTGTTTTTGAATATACACTGGAGTGCAAAATTAAGCAGAAGCTCAGATTTTTATGTATTTTTTGGTTGTTAAATAAAATTAGTAAAACTTTTTTATTTTTATTTTATACCTTATTAGGGATAATATTTTGTCTTGTTTGAACCAGTTTAGAGTATTTTTACGAACAACAGCAGTCCTACACACACTTTTTGTTGTTATTGTAAAATAGTGTATAAAATTGAACAGCATATTTAATAGTTTATTTTGATATTTTAAGTATTTACAATTGAAGGGTCCAATGCATAAACCGGTTAAGTCAAATAAAGCAAAATGTTCAGGAGAAGTAAAAACATTTTGAGCGAAAACTATGAAATCCTGATAAATTTTGTATTTTCTAACATTTAAAGATTATCTTGTTAACACTATTTTTTTTTTAAATAAAAAGTTTTAAGTTAAAAAACAAAAAATGACTGGTTTATGCAAAGTATTCATCTTTTTTTGCGGAAAAAAAATAAAACAAAATAGAATTTCATATTCAAAAAATTATTTTCTAGCAATTTATTAAATGAAATAAACGAGAACATAGTTTCAACTAAATGTTAGTGCAGAGTTGATATATTTTTCTTTACTTACTGTCACTGAATTCTGATACCGAAGTTTCCTTATTGTCTGGTGAGACGTTCTGATGGTAATTTTGGATTGCTTCATAAAACCATTGATCACACTGTGGCACATAATTTGTTGCCAAAGACATAACATGCTCGAATTTGTTCTTTTTCAGCTTTCTCATTTCAGTGTACAACTTATGGTCATGGTTTGGTAAGGTCAGGGGCTGCAAGTTCCTCTTATCTCTTATTTTAAAAGTATTGAATACAGTAAAGTTGACGGTTTCGCTACATTTAAACGTCATTTTACTATATAATTTTTCATATCGCATGACACGATATTTTGAGATGGTAAACTGGTTGTTCGTCCGTGAAGGATTTTTCACAAAAAATTGTTGATAATGCTCTTAAAGTTCAGAAACATATCTTGAGTCACATTAATAACTTGAAACTTTTTGTTACTATTTTCAATAATTTTTGAGTATTCTTGGGGTAAATATATCTTGTCATGTTTCCGTTTTTGTTTTTCTATTGCTCCAAAGCTTCTGTGACAGGGAAGGAAACTATGTCCGGATTCAGGGTATCTGTGCACTATCAATCTAAGCTTTTCAGTAGTTGCCAAAATGGTATAAAAAAACTGTACCAGTACAAAATTTTTGTTTTAGGACGAACAGTTATCAGAAAATATGTAAATAGTGGTTACGTCTTGATTAATATGATTATTTAAAAAATGATGTAGTATACTAGCTACATCGTTTTGTCCTTTTGCAGCTATTGTCTCATCATAAACATAAAAATAACTTTTTCCAGTACTTCCCGCATGAATACAAAAATTGTACACCTAAAGTTGAATTTTTGTAGAAAACTTCACTACTCGAGGACACTGGAAGTGGCAAATTTTGCTGAAAATCGAATATTAAAAAAAGTTTCAGCTTTTGTAATATGTAGCTTGTTCTCTGTTTCCAATGCTCTTTTTTGGTCATCATTATTGGCGGCATTAATTTGATTTTGTAACTTATCACACTTCTGACTAGTATCTGACTTTGGTTTACCGAAGGATATTATGCTGACGTATCTTATTATCAGTGCCGACGGGTAGTTTATTAGGTCTTATTACGTGTTTTTCTCTGCCATCCACAGGAGGAATTCCATGTCCCATATGTAAGTAATTCTGTAAACATTCAAGTCTTGCTTTCGAAATACCATGTAATGAAAGAAATGCCTTTTTGCAAATTTTCCGTGTCGCTCCATCGCAGCGAACCTGGAACAATAAAACATTTTAAATACTTGGTAAAAGCTTAAGCTCAAACAATTTATATTTCATATTTCAGCCAGTAATATTACCTTGTGAGTAAATGATGATTTCTTTTTCATTCCTTGGCCAGAACGTGATCTTACTCGTTTAACTTCTAATTTGTCAATATTTCCATATAAATAAGCATCTTGGAGATGTTTTCTTCCCATGGCACAAAAACCACGAAATATTTTCGTACAGTTTTCATGTCCAATTTCTTCAAAACACTTTAGCTTACAGTTGCAGTTAGTACCAATATATTTTCGGGGTATATATATATATATATATATATATATATATATATATATATATATATGTTATATGAGAAAATATTAACCTTGAACTAGCTTAAGTTCGCCGACTTCAGATTTCATCATCCCATTCCCATAGAAACCGCTGAGCACGCATTAGAACTTTGTACGAACCGTTGGCCAATATTCATGGGAACAGCAATTCAGCACTTCATACCAAACATATAAATTACCATTCTCAGATGCCGGAACCACTTTTAGCTGCAACTTCGACCAGTCCAGTTTTTAGTCATTTTAAATTAATTTAATTTTGTACTATTATTTAATATTTAATTTGTAACAAATAAAGTTCTTTTTTAAAAAGTCAAATAAGTGATTAGTGATCTAACAATTGGCGCAAAGTCAGTAGGATCCGGTTAACGTTGCTAGAACACGTGTATACTCACTGGCAGCGGCGGATTCTCATCCCTTAACGGAACAAAGAATCTACGGAAGTCCTCACTCCTGTGACCTACGGAAGGAACACCTAGTGAAGCCCCTGGTAGCCGAGCAGAGAGAACAAGACAACCCTTAAAGAAGAAAGCATCTCCGAACAACCTCACTCCTGTAATCTACGGAAGGAACACCTAGTGAAGCCCCTGGTAGCTGAGCAGAGAGAACAAGGCGTCCCGATGTTCTTCTTTATGTAAGTGGATTTTGAATCATCTCGTTAATAATTTTGTTATAATAATTTACGAAATTGACTATACTGCAAGTCAATTAATTAAGATACATAAAAAAAATACAAGTTGATTATCTAATATTTGAAATTATTGATATTTCTTTACATACTATTTTATACTGATATTTTATTGACATATTTTTTTTTACTTGCTATTTTTTGGTATATTTTCTCTCGATATATTTTTATTTGGTATATTTGATACATTTTTGTTGATATATTATTTGATATTTTTATATTGATACATTTTTGCCCTTTATATACCACCACATTTTTTTTTCTCCCTTATATACTGATACATTTTATATTTCTCCATACTTCTATTTTTCATTTTCGTTTAAAAATATCTCGAAAAATGCCTGAGACACGTTCCCAGACTCAACAAGAAATCGAACCATACAAGCTTTCGGAAATATTTTCTATTATCCCAGAATTTGAAGGCGATCCGATTTCTCTTTCTACATTTTTAGATGCGTGCGACTGTGCTTTTAAAATGGCCACAGGCGATCAGCGCGTTCTATTAACGATTCACGTAAAAAATAAACTCAAAGGTAAAGCTGCACAGCTTATTAATTCTAGAAAACCAATTTCTTATACAGAAATAAAACAATTACTAAATCTACATTTCGGAGACAGTAGAGACCTGACCTCTTTAATACAAGACTTACAAAGACTAAAACAACTATCTAACGAATCTCCTCTAACTTTCTTTAACCGTTTACAAGTTCTGAATGCAAAAATGCACGCCTCGATCCAAGTAGCAAATTTATCCCCAGATCAAAAAACTGCCCAATGTGACTTAATCGATACCATGGCCCTAAACACACTTTTAACCGGTTTAGAACCTCGTCTAGGACAAATTATTAGGGCTAGTAATCCAAAAGATCTCATTGAAGCAAGCAATCGTATTAGACGCGAACTTCAATTGTCATATTTTGAAGAACAAAAATCTAATTCTAGATCAACTATTCCTAAACCCTCTCAACCAATGAGAAGACCCTCATCTCAGTTTACAAAATGTACAAATTGTGGCCGCATTGGTCATCTAAATAGTGAATGCCGCTCTTCACGTTTCGTACAGCCAAACCAAACTTTTTCTAGGCCTCACGGTTACCAAAACCAATATAATAATGGACCTAACAACTATCAAAACAATCAGAATCCTAATAGGAATCAATACTCCTCCAACAATCCACATTTCAACCAACAGAGACCTTCCTTTTCATCTCAAAATCAAAATCGTCCATCTGTTATTCAAAGAAACCCAAACTTCCAAAGAGCACATGTTTTAAACGAATACCCTGATGAAATGACGACTAACTATTATACAGACGATTACTATACAGATAATTATTATAATACCGATAACTATGAAAACTATGAAACGGATTATTATACAGAAAATAATCCGCAAACTGATATCTTTTACGAAACCAATAACACACAAAATTATCAGGATTTTCTTTCACTTCAGGATCAAAATCATCCTCCCAATCATACGAACCCCTCAACGGATATTACGAATATCCAAGAACAAATCCAAGCACTCAACTTGGACAACTTTCATCCGAATCTCAATTTTCCCGAACAGACATTCATGTAACCCCATTTCATACAATGAGTTCCAAAAATTTATATTACATTTACGATGCTACCAACACTTTTAAACTTTTAATCGACACAGGTGCTGGAATCACTGTTTTCAAAGAAAACACAGCACGCAATTATCATAATAGATTTCCTGAAAACGTTACTATTCAAGGTATAACCGATCAAAAATTGTTAATAACAGAATCTGTCCTGATTCCCTTCACTGACAATAATCCTCACAAAGTCTTTATTTTCAATTTAGACATTGATTTCGATGGCATAATAGGCCTAGACTTTCTAGATCATTATGAATGCGTAATAGATCTTAAATCCCGACAGTTGCATACAAATTTTAAAACTGTCACCCTTCACAAAGTAGGACACGAGACAAACACACCTCCTAAAGACAAAACACCGACACACCCCACAGAAATAAGACAAAACGAACCTAAAATAAAAATTAAATCACATTCTAAACAGGAATCAAATTTAAAATATCAAAACCCTATAAATGAAAAATATACTATCGTAGAAAACCGAGATCAAGACAAAAATCTTGAAAGACCAGAGAGAAAACGAATAAAAGGAAAAAACAGAATTACCATTCACAGCCGGACCGAACAAATATGCAGACTAAAATGCAACTTATCAAATACAGATGCCATATTATCAGCTCAAGAAATAGAAAAAGTTAGATTACCTCATGCATTAGTCCATGTGGATGAAAATGGAGAATTCTTAACTTCCGTACTAAATGCTAATGCTATGCCGAAGACAATCGAATTTTCAGACATTTCAATCGAACCTTTCAAAAATTCGGAGACAATCCTATCCTACAACGGAAATGATTTTGAAGAACCCGTAGTAGATAGAACACGAATAATTAAAGAACAACTAAGAATTGATCATCTAAACTGCGAAGAACAAGAACTAATTCTAGACATATGTACTGAATACGCAGATATATTTTATGTCGAAGGCGACAAACTGACCTTCACAAACGAAATCAAGCACAAAATCGAAACAAACAACGCTAAACCTATCTTCACTAAATCCTATAGATATCCTCAAATACATAAGGAAGAGGTAAAGACGCAAATTAATAAAATGTTAGAAGAAGGAATAATCCAGAAAAGTGTCTCGCCCTGGTCGAGTCCAGTCTGGGTCGTACCGAAGAAATTAGATGCGTCAGGAAAACAAAAATGGCGAGTTGTTATTGATTATCGAAAACTCAACGAACTCACAGTACAAGACCGTTATCCTCTACCACAAATATCAGAACTATTGGACCAACTAGGAAGATGCCAATACTTCACAACACTAGATTTAGCGTCTGGATTTCACCAGATTGAAATCGAGCCACAAGACATCCAGAAAACGGCCTTTTCCGTCGAAAATGGACATTACGAATTTGTCCGCATGCCATTCGGACTAATGAATGCTCCATCTACTTTCCAGAGAGTAATGGACAACATCCTCTTAGGAATACAAAACGAAAGATGCTTAGTGTATATGGATGACATAATTATCTACTCACCCACTATTCATGATCACATGTCACGACTAACAGAAGTTTTTAAAAGGTTACGAAAAGCAAATTTAAAAATACAGCCAGACAAGTGCGAATTTTTAAGAAAAGAAGTAGCATATTTAGGCCACCTTGTAACAGAAAATGGTGTAAAAACAAATCCAGCTAAAATATCTTGTATCAAAAACTTCCCGGAACCAAAGAACACCAAAGAAATAAAGTCATTCTTAGGCTTAGCCGGTTACTATAGAAGATTTATTCCAAATTTTGCCAAAATTTCTAAACCACTTACGAAACTACTTCAGAAAGACGTACCTTTTATTTTTAATTCTGATTGCAAAGAAGCCTTTAACGAACTCAAAAATATTTTAACTTCGGACCCAATACTTATATATCCCAATTTTGAGGAACCATTTTTACTAACAACTGACGCTAGTGCATTCGCGATTGGAGCTGTTCTATCACAAGGCCCTATTGGAAAAGATTTACCCATAGCTTATGCCTCCAGAACATTATGCGGTGCCGAAACAAAATATTCGACGATAGAGAGAGAACTATTAGCTATCGTATGGGCAGTCAAACATTTTAGACCATATCTTTTTGGCCGAAAATTCACCCTGATTACCGATCATCGACCCCTTACATGGCTTTTCTCGATAAAAGATCCCGGAAGCCGATTAGCGCGTTGGCGCCTAAAACTCGAAGAATACTGTTGTGAATTTATTAATTGTTAAGTCTTTAATTTATAATGTCTTGTTCTTATCTTAATTCATTAAAAAGCACAATGACTGATATTTATTTATTTTCACTAAACATACATAATTTATTAAAAAGCGAACGTAACATTTTATCGCGAGCGCGTCGTCCGAATTAACTGTCCCTTCCAAATAAAGTTCCGTTATTATATACCAGTGCCGTTATCTCGAAAAATCCAAAACCTTCGATGGCGAAACGGTAAAGGCAAACTGGATTTCCCTCGCACTGGTTCTGGAAGGTCGCTCAGGTAAATCGAGGCCTCTCGTAATCTCTACAACATATTAGAATAAAAACATGTTTTAAAGGTTAAAAACTATGACTCATATTTTTACGTAACATTGCCCCCCTCTCAAAAGATGGTTCCTCCTGGAACCTTGTTGGGACTAGAACTGGAACGGTATGCTGGTATCGGCAACTGGACCCTCTTTTACAACTTCCAGTTGTATAAAAATGACAAGGGACGGTTTTCTCTCCGCACCAGTAACTATGCGGATTGCAACAGACTAACACCTGGACTTCGGTGTCTTTAAAGATCTCCTCCACCATATTTCGGATAACTCTCCAATCTAATTGGCGGCACTCCAACTTTGGCATGGCTAACTTTTGCACGTCGGACTCTAGTACGTGCCCTCTCAATTGAAGTAAGGCTTCCCATACATCTCGGTAGGTAGGTTGGTCACGGGCAGTGTCTTTTGTTACCAGGTAGAAAAGGTAACGTGATGCATCTTGGAGTTTCAAGGTTTTACCGGGAGCTGGCACTTGGCATTGAAGTTCTGCAACTCGACCAAACTTCCTTCGAAAGACGGATGCCAACCCTGGTGCGTCTTTGATACTGGCCGGGATGGTAAGGGCCAGCGAGTAGTCATCGGGGAGCGCGAGTAGATCTTGCTTTTCTTCAGTGGTAACACCATGTCTCGCTTTACCGGTACCTCCATAGGCACCCATGAATTCCTCAAACGTGAGGTCAGACACATCTTGGACTTGGTTTACTTCCACTTCTTCATCTACGTCGTGGTCACCTTCGAAAGATGCCAACCGGTTATGGTGTACTATCATCGGTTTTCCCCTCGGAATCTTGCTTATTCGGTAGATGACATCGTTGATCTTCTCCATGATGAGGTATGGACCTTCCCAAAACTGCTGCAATTTGGGAGAACAACCTTTTCGCTTCTTGGGATTATACAGCCATACTTTGTCGTTCTTCTTAAAGCAACCCTTTTCGGCTTGTGTATCGTACCGTTTCTTCATTCGGTCGCTAGCGATCTGAAGGTGGGAACGGACCAACTCATGTACATCGTCCATTCTTCTTCGTAATTCGATCACATAATCTTCACCTGCTACATCTTCTCCAGGTCGACACCCAAATTCTAGATCACAAGGTAGTCGCATTTCGCGTCCGAATAGGACTCTGGCTGGTGTCTGGCCCGTTGATTCGTTAACAGCAGATCTGTAGGCCATTGTGAAGAACGGAAGGTATTGGTCCCAGTCTCGCTGATGATCGGACACCATCTTTGTCAAATACTTGCCAACTGTCCTATTCATTCGTTCTACCATACCATCCGATTGCGGATGATACGCGGTAGTTCTTGTTTTCTTCATGCCTAGTCTATCACATATTCCTTGGAATAGATCACTTTCGAAGTTCCTGCCTTGGTCACTATGGATCTCCAAAGGCACTCCAAATCGGCTGATATATTCTTGGATCAACTTATCTGCAACGGTGGCGGCCTTCTGGTCTGGAAGTGCGTAAATCTCGACCCACTTAGTGAAGTAATCCATTACTACCAACATGTACTTGCCCCCATTTTCACTTTCTGGAAATGGCCCTGCAATGTCCAAAGCTATTCTTTCAAACGGGCTTCCAACATTATATTGTCTCATAGGAGCTCTCCTTTTCCGGTGAGGCCCGTTACTCGTAGCACAAATAGTACATTTCTTACACCAGTCTTTTACGTCGTCGGAACTGTTCATCCAATAAAACCGTTCCCGAATTCGCTGAAGGGTTTTCCTTACACCAAAATGCCCTCCCGATGGACTGTCGTGTAACTGACGAAGTACTTCGGCTATTCTGCTCTTTGGGATCACCAACTGTCTTCTCTTCTCTGAACCGTCATCATTTTCCAGGACTCGTTTGAGCAAGCCATCTTCGATGATAAATGAGTCCCACTGGGCCCAATACGTCTTAACTACTGAGCATAGGTTTGATATTTCCTGCCAAGGTGGTCGACGGTTTTCCTCTTTCCATTTTCGGATTTTCTGTATAACTGGATCTCTCTCTTGTTCTTCCCTTATCTTAGTAGGCGTCCAGTCATCGTTGACAATCGTCGTTCTTAGCACTGCTGCTTCCTTGGATTCCGTTTTGTTGCAGTGGGAACACTCTGCTGGGCATGGCCTTCTGGAAAGAGAATCAGCGTTTCTGTGGCTAACTCCGGCCCGGTGCTCAATCTTAAAATCGTATTCTTGGAGTCGTTCGATCCACCTGGCTATCTGACCCTCTGGATTCTTAAACTGCATCAACCACTTAAGGGCGGCATGGTCGGTTCGGATTAAAAACTTCCTTCCATAGAGGTATTGATAGAAGTGCTCTACTGATTTCACTACTGCCAGAAGTTCTCTTCTCGTGACGCAATAATTCCGCTCAGGTTTTGAAAGAACTTTACTAAAATATCCGAGGACTCGTTCCTGTCCTCCTTGAATCTGAGACAGCACTCCTCCAATTCCCACATTACTTGCATCTGTATCTAAGATGAACTCTCCTTCTGGCAGTGGATACCCTAAAATTGGTGCTGTTATTAAATGCTTTTTCAAGGTCTCAAAGGCATTTTGGCAGTCTGTATCCCAGCGGTAATCTCTTGCTTCCTCCGTAAGTCGCGTTAATGGCTTAGCGATATCTGCAAACTTCTTAATAAACCTCCGGTAGTAAGTACATAGTCCAAGAAAACTTCTCGCTTGATGTTTGTCAGTTGGTTTTGGCCATTCCTTAATGGAATCGATTTTTCCCTTATCCACGGCCACTCCTTCTTTACTGACTATATGACCCAGATAATTGACTTTACCTTGAAATAGCTGGCACTTCTTGGGGTTTAACATCAATTGGGCAGCTTTAAGTCGATTAAAAACGTTTTCTAAATTCTTCAGATGTTCTTCGAATGTCTCCCCCAAGACGATTATGTCATCCAAATAAACCAGGCATGTTTTCCAAGATAACCCTCTCAACACATTTTCCATAAGCCTCTCAAATGTCGCAGGAGCATTACAAAGTCCAAATGGCATAACGTTGAATTGCCACAATCCAGATCCTGTGGTGAAGGCTGTCTTTTCTTTATCGACTGGGTCCATTTCTACCTGCCAGTATCCAGACTTCAAATCTAAAGTAGAAAACAATTTACTTCCAGCCAATGTGTCCAACGTGTCATCGATCCGAGGCAGAGGATAACTATCTTTCTTGGTAACGTTGTTCAGCAAACGGTAATCCACACAGAACCTCGTCGTTCCGTCTTTCTTCTTAACCAGGACCACCGGAGAGACCCATGGACTCGTAGAAGGTTCTATCACCCCGTCTTTCTTCATTTCCTGAACAATCGTTTCAGCTTCCTCTCTCTTCGCCTGTGGTAATCGTCGAGCTGTTTGACGAATTGGCTTAGCATTACCAGTATCAATTTTATGCTTAACAACGGTAGTTCTTCCCGTCTTTCCTCCTTTCGGTACGAAAATATCACGATACTGCCGAAGAAATTCCCTTAATTTCCTTTTCTCCATCTGATTTAGAGACTGTCCTGCAACTGCAACCATTTGGTCGAATTTGTCGTTGGAATTATCAGATGTTGTCGCCTGACGAATTATGGATGTCACAGGTACACAAGTTCCTACTTTTGTCTCTTTCTTTATGGTCACTGGGTAGTCGTTGACATTGATAAGTCTCACAGGAATTTCTTTAGCCGAAGTCACCAATTCCTTTCCAATTATGATTCCACGGCCAACCTCATCGTCGTGGTTCCAAGGCTCCATCATAACAGGTCTCCCTTCGTCTACAATTCCCTGTAGTCGCGCTACTATGATCGTTTCGCTTCTCGCAGGCACGACTGTATCTTCTGTAATGGCTGCTTGCACAGTGTTGTCATTATGTGGATGGAGAAATACCTCCTCGTTGCCAACTTTGATTACCTTATTCTTAAAATCCAATTGGAATCCATGCATATTCATTACGTCCATTCCTAATATAACATCCTCTTCGATGTCAGCAACTATAACAGTATGGACAAACTTTTCTGTCCCAATTCCCAATTGTACCTGGATTTCTCCATGAATGTTGGCATTTTCGCCTGTAGCGGTCCGAAGTCGTAACCTCGTTGGTAACAGTTTCTTTCGGCTGTTTATAACTGTCGGGCGTATAATGGTTCTGGTCGCTCCGGTATCCACCAACAACGTATGCTTTTTACCATTTATGTCTCCATCTACATATACACTATCTTCACGACATTTCAAAGAAGCTATTAGTATGAGAGGGTCTTTGGAAAAGTTCTGGGTCGAAGCTGCCCCCCTAAGGCTGACCCGTTCTAGTTTTCCTGATGGTGAGTTTCTTGATTTGCGTCGTACCTAGGGTGCTTACAGGAGCTTCGTACGTGTCCTATTTCGCCACAATTCCAGCATCTGATGGTCTTCGTTTTCTTGTATGTCATGCTTTTCATCATATTAACGAGCTGGTCAAGTTTATCTTCATCTCCTTCCTCTTTTACAGTCCTAACTTTACTGTACCCGCCAGAGGCCTGCGTAGCTGACTCGTATTCGAGGGCGGCGGATAGGACATCAACCAGCGTCTTGTGACGAGCTAATCGCAGTGTTCTCTGCATTTCATGATCACGAAGACCATCAATAAACGTTTGAACGGCCAATTTTTCCATCATGTCTTCGGGAGCTGTTGGATAAGCATATCGTACTAATCTGGCAATATCTACCTCATATTCTTGAAGAGCCTCATCTTTCTTCTGTCTACGATTTTTAAGCTGTGACTGATATACATGCTCCAAATGTTCGTGGCCATATCGCATATTTAACCTCTTCTTCAGTTGTTCGAAATCATCGGTCTCCTCTACGGCTATGGTCTGAAGCACATCTAAGGCATCTCCTCGAAGGGCGATAGTCAGGTTTACAGCCTTTTCTTTTTCAGACCATCCATTTGCTCTTGCGGCTGATTCGAACTGTTTCATGTAGTTGTTCCATGACGATTTTCCATCGAAAGTTGGGACTTTAACATGAATAGAACCTCCACTTCCTTCAAATTTCGGCCGTGTCTCCAACTTACATTTCGTCTCGTCTTCTTTTATCTCCACTGTAATCGGATTGTTACCTCTCTCTGCTGTCCCTGTTTCCTCCATCTTCCTTTCCATCTCTTTCCATATCTTTTCTTCGAAGGCCAACATATCGGCAGCAACTTGGTTTTTTAACGAAGACACTCTATCGTCAAGAGCAGATATCTCTGAAGTGACTTTAGAGATGTTAGCAGAAACTTTGCTTTCCAGAGAAGAAATCTCGTTAGAAACTTTGCTTTCTAAAGAAGCGATGTCGCCGGATACTTTGTTCTCCAATGATGCGATGTCGCCGGAAACTTTGGCTACATCACCAGAAACTTTGGCTACATCACCAGAAACTTTGGCTACATCAGAAGAAACTTTCGAAATCGACGAGAGGACAGCATCATGCTTGTCTTCAAATATATAAGTTTCTGGATCTAGTCCTTCTTCTAGCAAAGCGTTCTTTAGTCGTTGGACTAACTCAGCCTTTTTTCCGGTAGAAGCTAATTCTCTGTCTTCTAGATGTCTTCTTAAATTAGTCACTGTCAGCTCATAAATCGTCGTCATTTTCACAATTTATTTTATATTCACTTGTATTATTATTATAAGTCTAATTTATGTTCGATCTCACTCTGACACCATTTGTTGTGAATTTATTAATTGTTAAGTCTTTAATTTATAATGTCTTGTTCTTATCTTAATTCATTAAAAAGCACAATGACTGATATTTATTTATTTTCACTAAACATACATAATTTATTAAAAAGCGAACGTAACATTTTATCGCGAGCGCGTCGTCCGAATTAACTGTCCCTTCCAAATAAAGTTCCGTTATTATATACCAGTGCCGTTATCTCGAAAAATCCAAAACCTTCGATGGCGAAACGGTAAAGGCAAACTGGATTTCCCTCGCACTGGTTCTGGAAGGTCGCTCAGGTAAATCGAGGCCTCTCGTAATCTCTACAACATATTAGAATAAAAACATGTTTTAAAGGTTAAAAACTATGACTCATATTTTTACGTAACAATACAATTATAAAATAGAACATCGCGCAGGAAAAATAAACAGAAATGCAGATGCCCTCTCAAGGATAAAGATTAACCATTTCAAGGATTGTGCAAACTTTCAATCAAAAATCTCATTACATGCATCGAATGAAGATGATACGGAAACTCAAGAAAACGAAGACGACGATGAAGAAAATATAGAAAAAATGTCCGAAGAACTTGACAAGTTTATCGAACTGTATAGAACAAAGTCAATAATCGATTATTCTAAAATTGAAACATCGAATACGGACTTATTAGACAAATCCAACAAAAATATTGTTACATTTTTTTGGCAAAATAAACTTGAAGAACTTCACGAGAAAATAATGAATGACATATTCGAAGAAAACATGGAATATAGTAACCGAAGAATTAATATTGTACACAGCAAAACTGTAAAAGATCGAAAATATTTTATTATACCATTACCGTTTGATCCCGAACGAGTAATATCACACTTGTTTCTTGTACTTTTTGCAAATAAAAATCAATTCGATGAATCAAAAATATATTGCGTCGAAAATAATCTCGAACTACCTATCCTAGAGATATTTTCTTATATTTTTGCTGACAAAGAATTAAAATTAAGAATCTGTCAAAATATAATTAAAACAGCCAGCGAAGACGAAATCCCTCAAATTTTAGATCATTACCATTGCGGTAAAAACAACTTACATCGAGGAATAAACGAAACTGTCAGAAGAATAAAGCAGAAATACAATTGGAAGAATTTAACAAAAGATGTAGAGAAATTTGTAAAAGCATGTGAAATTTGCCAAAAAGTTAAGATTTGCAGGAAAAACTTAAGTGGACCACTAGTCATAACAGAAACTCCAAAAACACCATTCGAAAGAATAAATATGGATATATTCGAATACCCTAGTAGGAACTACGCTTTAACTATTCGTGACGAATTGACAAAATTCACGCAAGCCTATCCTTTGGAAGACAAAAAGGCAGTAACAGTAGTCAAGACACTCCTACTCTTTTTTCAACACTATGGAACACCACTAAGAATTCATTGTGACTGCGGTCGAGAATTCGAGAATGCTATAATCAAAGATCTATGCGAATTATACGACATTAAACTAACATTTTCTAGCGTTAACCATCCACAATCTAATGGATCTATAGAAAGGTTTCATGCCACACTCTCAGAAATGATTAGAGCAAATCAAGCCGAGAACCCAAACGATCATCCCTTTACTATACTTCCTTATGCAATAATATGCTATAACAACACAAAGAATAAGACCCACGGTTTCACACCATATGAACTTATATTTGGGCACACTGCAGGCCGACCACCAGAAACTCTATACAATCAAAAAACACTAATGAGTAAATATATTCGAGACCTGAATAACCGCATGGAATATTTTTACAAAGTAGCCAGAGCAAAAACAGAAAGACAGAAAGAAAAGGCGAAAGTAAGATTTGACGAGAATATTTCAGAACGAAGACCTGATTTTAAAATTGGTGACAAAGTTTACGTAAAAGAATCACAAATTAAATCAAAATCGGATAATCTTTTTAATGGACCTTTCGAAATTCAAGAAGTTTTTACAAATTCCGCAATTATCCTTAACCCCAAAACTAACCAAACCTCTAAAGTAAATTTTGACAGACTCAAACCTTATTTTGAATAATTTTCCTTTACAGATTCTATGGACTCCTTCCTATCGTCCAATCCCAAATTCTCCTCACTCCAATTAATAACACAATTGGAATATTTTTTCATGAAAAAGGAACTATACGAATATCTAATGACAAATGGACTTTACTTGTTTACAAAGAATTATTACCTATCAAAACTACAATATCCAATAATGACAGAATTTTGGAAAACCTGTTAGAAAAATTTATTAACGTGGATACACCGAGAAAACTTGCCTTTCAAGCCGAAGTACAGACACATGTTAGTCTGCTAAAACAAATCTCAAACTCCGTTAATTTAAAATATAAAGAAATAACCTCTGACACAGTACCTTATAATAAACGCCTAAAACGCGGTTTAGTAAATGGTATTGGAACAATCTGGAAATCTATTACTGGAAATTTAGACGCCTCTGATGGCGAATACTTTAATAAATGTATAAATAAGATAAATTCCGATGAAACTCAAATTGAAAATCTCCTAAAAAATCAAATATCTGTTACCACTTCAGTTATAAGAACTTTCAACACTACAATTCAAAAATTGCAAATAGACGAAGAAACTTTTAACAAAGACTTAAAAACTATCGAGACTACACTTCTGGACATTAATAATGACATATCCTTTTACCAAGCACAATTACAAATACTAGATTTATGTGAGTCCTTAATGGAAAGCTACGTATTTTTAGAAAATTATTTAAATGATATACTAAATTCTATAACATTCTCTCGCCTGCAAATTCTACATAGTTCTATTATTTCGCCCATAGACTTAATGGACGCATTAAAAGAAATCTCACAGTCATTACAAAATAACGTATTGCCTCTACCCACTTATATGTCAAATATAGCTCAGTATATTGACATAATAAAACTGCAAGCTTATCAGCTTGATTCAAAAATTGTTTTCGTTCTCGAAATTCCGTTAGTTGATCCCGAAATATTCACCTTGTATCAATTATATTCAATACCAATATTAGATAATCAAACTGGTTTTCATCATATACTTTCAACTGTTCATAAATACATAGCGCGAGATGATGATTCAATTTCATATGTCTTACCCATGGACACCGAAAAATGCAAACAAATCAGTCAAAACCAAAGAATGTGTACAGACATTCTTCCGTATCCCATAGACACAGATGCTATATGTGAAGCCCAGCTTTTGAAACCTCTTAGCAACTTACCAAAAACTTGCCAGATGTCCATGCTCTTGGCACAAGGTTACAATGTACAAGAAATTGACCGAAATTTATGGTTACTAACCATTTCCGATCCATTACCAGTAACAATCAAATGTGCAAGAAAAGACGTCACTACACAAATAATCAAAACAAATTCAATCTTAAGATTAATTCCCGAATGTATTGCATTCATCGGCAGTACCAGAATTCATGCTAGAGACCAAATTGAGAAATATACAAATATCACGTATAGAAGTCACCCAGTTAACGTACCCTACAGATGCTGTGACCATTTTGAGACAAAGAGTCACCTATCAAAATTGAAACCACTTAAACTCAGTAAGATCAACGTAGATGACTTAAATATTGCACAACACAAATTGGACCAATATTCAGAAGAACTGGACCATATTATGAGCCAATCATTCATTGAGGAACATCTACCCTTATTCACTATATCAACCTTATCCCTGATTATTATCCTAGTTATCTTATACCTTTTCTGCAAATACCGAACCAAAATATTCCCAAAAATTGCAATCTCCTTGTCCCAGGATCAGCGTCCAACTTCATTACCACGCAGAAATTCCATTAGACAGAAACTTCAGGGCTTAGCCTCCTTCAGAAGAAGACCCAATGTCCAACAAGAAAGCGAAGCAGAAACACCAATTACTCTGTAAAAGTCAAAGCAATGGCATTGACTTTTCACTAATAAGGGGAGCTGTTATATGAGAAAATATTAACCTTGAACTAGCTTAAGTTCGCCGACTTCAGATTTCATCATCCCATTCCCATAGAAACCGCTGAGCACGCATTAGAACTTTGTACGAACCGTTGGCCAATATTCATGGGAACAGCAATTCAGCACTTCATACCAAACATATAAATTACCATTCTCAGATGCCGGAACCACTTTTAGCTGCAACTTCGACCAGTCCAGTTTTTAGTCATTTTAAATTAATTTAATTTTGTACTATTATTTAATATTTAATTTGTAACAAATAAAGTTCTTTTTTAAAAAGTCAAATAAGTGATTAGTGATCTAACATATATATATATATATATACCAGCAATGGTTAAATAAGGATCATTCTTAACTCGTTTATTTTTTCGTATGTTTATTTCCCATGATTCTGTACGTAAAAGTCGCTTTTTTTCTTTTTGTGTCGTATTATTAGACATTTCAGGAACATCTGACGTATTAGGGATGGCTTCAGGTTCTTTATTTTCTCCATCAGAGCTAAAGGAATCATCGGATGCAGTATAGTTTGTAAGGGACTAAATTTTGTGGTTATGTTTATTTTTAATTGGCACATAATCTTCGTCACTGGATGTATGGGTGCCTTCAAAAGGATCACTGACACTTTTTGTATCAGAAGACATAATTTTTAACCTTAAAATTATTAATAAACACTGTGGTCAAATTTACCGAAACGTCAAAAGTTTGAATCTTTCTAGCGGTAAATTTAAATATTGGTTGTCTTTATACTTACGAGAGTATATCGCAAAATTTAATATATAATAATTCACAATTACAGCGTAGAAACAACAGTTTCGATATACAACGTAATATACTACAATTTTTACTGGCTGGGTTAAAGAAATTTCAGACAAGAGTCTTAAGAGATAGAGATAATTAATCTACTTTTATATATAAAATAACTTCTAGAGCATTGGTAAGTCTTTTCCATTACATATTTTTTTCTATATTAGTAAAATTTTGATCAGCTACTGATATGTCACCGCATGGCGGCAAGAAAAAGCCACCTGATCTTCAAGCGATCAATAATGAAAACGATAATATGGATATTTCGAATAATGAAAATAATACAATAATAAATGATAAGTCTGATAATGAGAAAAAAAATAAATTTAATCAAAGCGACAACAGATACAAGAATAATGCTGTAGGGCCATACTTAGTTGTAGTAGAAGGAATCGAGAAAAAATTCAAAATAGGCAAGTATAATCATTTACAAATAGCAAATGACCTCTTCAATTTAAATTTAAAAGATATCTTGGAGGTTAAAGTTAAAGGTATAAATAAAATTGGTGTTTCTTTCGCAAACAGCGAAGCGGCTAACAATTTTATTAATAACCCTATCAATCTTAAAGATAAATATAAAATATATATTCCATATAATCAAATAACATGTAAGGGCATCATCAGAGATGTTAACCCGTCACTAACCGAAGATCAAATCAAAAAATCATTAATCTCACCCTTCGATGTTATAGACATCAAAAGACTAAACAGGAAAATTATTAAAGATGATAACTCGGTTGAATATGCTCCTACAGGCACAATACTTATAACTTTTGATGGTAAGATATTGCCAAGAGAAATAAAAATTAGTTATCTTAAATTCAACATTATTCCATATGTGTCGAGAGTCACACAATGTTATAAATGTTTGATATATGGTTATACCAGGACTCTTTGCAGAACTAAACCAAAATGTCATAATTGTGGACAACAGGTGGAAGAGGGTGAATTAGAGTCACATCTAGAGGCAAAATGCCTAACGATGTGTATATATTGTAAGAGTCCTGAGCATAACTCAGTTAATAAAAAGTGTCCTGAATATACCAGACAAACAGAAATTAAAAAGTTAATGGCATATGAAAACTTATCATTTTATGAAGCTGCACAACTAGCACCAAAAAATTATTTAAGTAAAGACTATAGAAAAGAAGATAGTCAATACCATCCGGCTAACTTCCCAAGTATAAAACCAAAACAAAATACAGAAAACAACAGTATTAATATTAATCAAAGAAGAACTACTGCAAGCCAGTGCATAAATTCTAAAAGGAGTTACGTTTCTGCAGCCAAATCAACGGGAACAATAAAGAAAAGAAATATTTCATATGATAAAACTATACATGAATCGCAATTAATAAATCAAAATGGTAGATTATCTCAACTAAATAGTACAGTTCAAATTAATGACACTCCATCTATATCTGGTATTAATAACAACAATTTAAAACATAATTTTAATAAATCAACGCCTGTTAGTGCATCGCAAAATTACTGTAATACAATAGATGATTTATACAGAAAATTTACAAATATGAATAAAGAAGAACAAATTAAAATTAGAGAATTAATATTAACATATTCAGAACTCAACAAATCAGTTCCTGATCTAGACGATCAGGACAAATATTATTAAAAAAATAAAACAAATTATGAGTTATACCAACAACTCACTTAAAAACATTAGTTTGATGCAATGGAACATGAATGGCTTTCAATCCAATAATTACAACCTGAATATCTTGATAACAGAACATTCTCCTGATATCATTATGTTAAATGAAACCAAACTTAAACCTCATCAAATATGTAGAATTAAAGGTTATGATGTAATTAGGGAAGATATAGAAAATGGAGCAGGAGGTATTGCCACACTCATTAAAAATAATCTAATTTACAGTAGGGTTAATTTAGACTCCAAATGGCAAAGCCCTAACTTTAGATATATAGCTATCAAAATAGATAAATATACAATTATAAACATTTACTCAAACCCAAAAAATAAATTATCATATAATTTTTTTGAATATATATATAATAATTGGAACAATGTGCTCATTATGGGAGACTTGAATGCACATCACCCATGTTGGGGTAGTCAAGTAAGTAATAGAAATGGTAACCTTTTATTAAAAATCTTTGACGAGGTTAATTATATATACTTAAATGATGGAAGAAGCACTAGAATTCATACCCCACTAGAGGGATCCAGTCCTGTAGATCTATCATTTGTATCTGACTCTCTAGCAATACAATGTACATGGAATGTCTTGAAAGATTGTGGTAGTAGCGATCATTTTCCTACAATTATTCTAATGAAAATTAACTATAGTGAAGGAAAAAGCATTACAACCAATAAAAACTTAAATTTTAGAAACAACATTAGAGAAATTGATTGGAACAAGTATAGTAAATACATAGAAGAACATTTAAATATAGAAAATCAATCCTATGATCACTTCACAAGTATAATTAACCAAGCAGTAGAAATTGCTATCCCAAATAAACAAGGCAGAGGCATAAGAAAACTGCAATATCAAAAAAGAGTACCTTGGTGGGACCAGGAATGCACTGAAATAATAAATAAAAGAAAAGAAGCGTTAAAGGAATTTAAAAATAATTTTAATCTTAATAATTATATCAATGCAAAACACATAATTGCTAAATCAAAACGACTTCTAAAAACAATAAAGAAGCAAAAGTTTATGGAATATTGTGGGAGTATTAATAGAAACGTAGACATCAGCTCTATTTGGCAAACTATAAGAAAATTTAAAAATGCATTCTCTCAACCTTCAAACAATAAACTTCCCAATGAAAAAATAAGTTATGAAATATTAACTAACCTTTCGGTAACTAATATTGAACCGGATTTTGAATTACAGACCATTGATCACTTGTCTAGTGAATTCAATCTCACGGAATTAAAAAATAGTCTATTTTTAAAGAAAAACACATCACCAGGCCTTGATAATATTAACTTTAATATGTTAAAACATTTACCTGAAATAGGGCTAATATGGCTACTAAATTTATACAACAAGGTTAAAGAAGGTGAACTGATTCCCAATGAGTGGAAAACTCAGATTATTATAAGTATTCCTAAGAACAACAAAATTCAAAATTATAATTTAAAAGCAGAAAATTATAGAGCTCTGGGACTTTCATCATGTGTAGTAAAACTACTGGAATCAATAATTAAAAATAGGCTGGATTGGATCGTGGAAAATCAAAAAACATTTAGCCAATTTCAAGTAGGATTTAGAAAAGGTATGGGAGTTAACGATAATTTAAATTATTTAAATACTTATGTTCAATTGGCTTTCTCACAAAACCAATATGTAAATGCTACTTTCTTAGATATTAAAGCAGCTTTCGATCATGTGAATATTTACATACTATAGAGACTTCTTAATAATCTTCATATTCCAGTAGACATCAATAACCTTATATTTCAATTCTTAAACAATAGGACTCTATATGTTAAAAATCATTATCACGAAATGGTTGGACCATCGCATACTACACAAGGTCTAATACAAGGCTCACCTTTAAGCCCAATATTATTCAATATTTATCTTAAATTATATACACAATAATGCCTGAAAATTGTGTACTTCTGTCATATGCAGATGATCTAATTATCTTAACAAAAGGTAGTAATTTTAACCATATAGCAAATCAGGTAAACTTTATCCTATATGAATTATCCAAATGGTTTGATACACATAATCTTAAACTATCCTCATCAAAATGCGAGACTTTGTGGTTTAAAATGAACCGTCCTATTAGTAATCCACCAGATATAAAAATTAATGACTATATAATCCCTAATGTTCTGTCGAAAAAATATTTAGGTATAATATTTAAGCACAATCTAAATTGGTCAGACCAAATAGATAACATGATTAATAAAGCCCAAAAGGGCATTAATATAATACGTGCTCTTTGTAGAGTATGGTGGGGATCAGACCCAAGAACACTAAAATTAATATATAATGGCTTGATACAATCACAATTAGATTATGGCGCTAGTATAATTAATAACTTCTCTCAACAAAATTTTATGAAATTAAACCGAATACAATTCCAAGCTTTGAGAACAACACATGGGATGATGAAATCTACTCCCACTAATGTCATTTTAGCAGAAAGTGCAACTATCGATCTACACCATAGATTTAAATGGATTGCCACGAAATACATAGCAAAGATTAGCACAACTCCAAATCACTCATTATTAAATATGCTTCTAGACTTAAAAAAATATCATGGTTATCAACAAGGATATTGGAAGGGAAAAAATCCAACATATTTGATTGACGCTCTAACAGAAGTTAAAAAGTTTTTACCATCAATGAACACAAGTGACATACCAGCCTGCTACTCAAATGAATATGATATCTACACTTATAATGTACCAATTATAAAAACATTATTAAAAAAAAATAGTTCCCATAACCTTTGGGAATATTACAATTTTGTAAATTCGTATTACTATAATTACATACAAATATTTACAGATGCTTCAAAAAAACAAAAAAATCAAAACCTTGAGGAAGCCAAAACGGGCATAGGAATACACATACCTAGTATAAATTATTCCTTTTCTGAAAAAATTCCTTCACTTATTAATATCTGTACAGCAGAAATAATAGCTATTCAAAAGGGTCTAATGATTTGTGAGGAAAAAAGTTTTGATAAAGCTATAATATTTACGGACTCAAAGAGCGCTATAGACAACATTAATAACAATATGATAACTGCAACAAAAGATTACAGAGTCTTGCAAGTTAAAAAGAAACTATACTATTTAAATAAATATGGAAAAGATATTAGATTATGTTGGATTCCTGGACATAATGATATCAAGGGAAATGAAATAGCTGACAAACTGGCAAAGATTGGGGCTGAATTAAATATTCCTGCTAAAATTCGATTAAGTAACTTGGATATCATGCCATTATTAAAAAATAAAATATGTTCTATGCATCAAAATAATTGGTTAAATTCTTTTCAATATAAAGGCAAGTGGTATAACAACATACAAAATTGTTTTCCTAATAAACCATGGTTTGACACAATCCCATACATACATAGGCGGCATATTACTACCATTATTAGAATGAGGAGTGGTCATTGCCTGACAGGATTACATTTATATAAAATCAACATTCGCGATAACCCATACTGTGAATGTGGGCAAATGGATACACTAGAACACATATTTTGGGAATGCCCAATAAACAAAATAAAAGATTATGATGTCTATCAGGAGCTGATCAAAATTAATATTAAAACCCCAATTAACATACCAATGCTTCTATGCGAAATTAACCCTAAAATTATCAAAATTCTTATCAGATTCCTACAGATCAACCATATAAAATTATAACCTTAATAATAACCTATCCAATATTAACATTTAAACCAACGATAAGAAAATAGAAAACATAAATAAAATGTAGATTTGTAGAAAAAATGTCTATATGTTAATGATAATTGATAATAGGGCATGAGATATTCTCAGACTCACGACAGTGGCCCAAAAATTAACAAAACAAATGTACTGGCTGATTATTCAGAAGAATAAAAGCCAAAAAGCAGAAGAAGAATAAACACTGTGAATTACTCAAAATAACAACACCTTGATGTAAACCAAGGTTAGTAGATGTTAAGTAGGTTGTCTCGTAACTATGTGGGCGGAGCGAGGGGAAGGCAGAATGCTTACGTTACTCATACGACAAAGTCAAATTTGACAGTTGATGGACAGTTGTCTGCACGTCTGAGTTTAAGTTCACGTTTGTTGTTGTCTCTATTCTATAGTATCATTAGTTCGTTTATTTGTTTAGTTTTTATTTTTAAGTATAGGTATAAGGACAATATTATTTATAGAGACTTATTATTTAGTTATTTGTGTACATAAACACTTGTGAAGTGTGTTTTCGTAGCCGTGATATCAAGGTTTGTCATAACAATTATATGTAGTTTTGTACGTTATAATAATGATATATTTTTTAGATGAGATAAGTATATATAGCTTGAAGATTTGTGCTTGAAGGACTAATCATTTTTTGTATTTTAATCTAATAATAAATTATTTATATTACCTATTGGTTTTTTTTGTCTACCACTAGATATAATAAAAATGCTGCAAATTCCAGGAAAAACATAATAAGTAAGTTCCTACATATTTAGTATTTTTGCTTTTGAACTTTTTCTACTGTTTTTTTGGGTTTTTGTGCGAAATAAACTGTTATCTCCATTTAAAACACACAATATTATCACTATAATCAATTCTATTTTTTGTCATCAGACTATTGATTTTAGAAAAAAAAAATTGATATAATTACTAATATAAGAACCACTTAACATCCCTATACCCAAGAAAATCCCAAAATATATTGCAAAACCTAAGTTTTTGAACCTTATATTAGCATTGAAGCTTATGGCAATTTTAAAAGTGTCGTATGGGTGACGTATTCCCGCCTTTAAAAAGCGAGCATTTGATTGGTCTATAGTTACGAGACAACCTACTTAAAGATCTACTAACCTTGGATGTCAACAACAATAACACAATGAATGATAACCTATTTGACTGAGGACTAAGAGCACTGTGCATAGTATCAAAATGCAGGCAACACATTATACGCTCTAGTATTGATATTTTTAATCCTATCCACGTCCTATCGAGCTGCTTTATGCACTGGAAGATGTAGAATTTTATACTGTCCATGAATAAATGCTTAACTCATTTTGGCCAAAAAAGTGGACTTGCCCGGTTTATGCATTGGACCCTTCAATTGTGGCTGTAGTTTTCTTCTATTTCTGCTTTTCAAAAATTGCTATAAAAAAATTATGACCCCAGAAGAAGTAGCACAAGCTGTTGCTTTACAAGTGAATGGGCGAAACATTCGTTGCATCGCAAATACTTTATTTTCTCTAAGTGTAGTATTAATGTAATACAACGATTTCGAGAAACATGATAATATACCAGGAAGCCAGGTCAAGATAGACAAAGAACCACAAGTTAAAGATCGGTTTATTAGATTGCAAAGTTATACGATCGCTCATTACCGCCGGTAGTTGTTCAACGATTAAGTGATGCCCATATATAGAAACACAGTTTCCATTTATACCGTTCGAAAACGCTTAAATTAATATAGATTACAATTCATAATACCTGTAACGGGATATCTATTAATAACATATTATCACAGGCACCGTTTACACTTCACTCGTAAACATTTTAACTGGGGTGTTAAAGAATGGGGTGTGGTTATCTTCATGTATGAATCAAGATTTCACGGATGCTTATCAGACGAAACCTAGGATTTGGAGAAGAGCTGATGAACGTTACCAGTGTTGTTTTATTTCTATAGTTTAATTTAATGAAGGTAGTATAGTAGTGTAGGCAGGCATTTTCCTACAGGCTCATTTAGAACTTGTTACAATTCGAGAGGGTAATTTAAATGCTGGGAGGTATAATGAATAGCCTACATAGATGTAAGAACTTATTGTGTATATTGGTACATAATGGTATAATATAAAATTATACTAAAGAAGTCCTTAGTTTTATGTGTTTTTTAAACTATGGTATAGAGCCAACCACTAGGATCCACTAGCTCCCTTTTACTTTATATATTAAATAATGTTTGGAAAATCATAGAGCGCCATTTGCCTCGTTTGTTTTTTTGTCTGATACAACAAAAGGCTCGTCCGCACATTGACAAAATAAGACAGGATTACTTGGATAATGTATCTTGGATATATCTTGGGTATTTCTGAAAAGCTGGCTCATCTCTATGCAGTGCGTTAACAAAAGTTTTTCATTAGACTCAGTTTAATATACAATGGAAGCAACAAACATTTTAACCTGGTTCTGGTGATTGTCAAGTAGCAATCTATATTTCCTATTCTAATGTACCTTGACCGCGGCAAAGCGATGTAGCCTTACTGTAACCCAAAGAAAAGCGCAACCATGCTCTCTGAGACATATAGTCTGCGCTCTCTAAATGTTATCGTAGCGTTCCAATGGCTAATACGAAACTGTCTCTTTCTCGTCCTGTGCATATATCTAAAGGCCTGTAGTACATGTGTGAATAGAAGATATAATTAATTACATAAATGCAGATTAACTAAGAAAATGACGTAAGCATAGAAAATGACAGCTATGTCATTAACTGTAAATATTTTATTTGAAATATGATTTAATTTAAAATACATACACATATCTGTACTATGCTTAATCGTCAAATTACCAGACAGCCGCCCATTATGTATGATGAAAACAAAGTCTAAGTAGAGAGAATTCTTCTAGAAATAGAAATATAAAGGAAATATGGAGAAAGAATACCCCGATTATTTTCTTTTTTCCAAATAGGTTCAATGGCATAATCGTATTGTGAAATTAGGATTTTTTCATATTGATGGCATACTTCCTTCTTGACAAATTGTTGTGTATCTCTAGCGTAAGTGAATGTTCAATGCTACCTTTAACAACGAGTTTTGAGGAAACTGCCATAGCTACATATTGCCTTAATAAACTTAACATCTGCTCCATATATACTCCTCCAAATCATCCTCTAAAAGAAGAAGAACTCACAGCAGACTTCAATGCACATGACAGTATGTGGGGTAATTAAACAACATTTGGACGTGGAAAAGTAGTTGAAAATAAAATCCACAAGGAAAATAATTTCTGCAGCTGGCTGTATACCACGTATCACAAAAAGAGATTGATCTTTGTATGTGGATATATTTTATAAAAACCCTTATAAGGGCAACAAATTTCAAATTTCAATTTTTTTTAAATTTAATTCTATATATTATAACTTTAATTCCTTCAGCCGGAAGATTTTTAATCCCTTTTCTCAATCTATTGGACTCACTTATATTAAACTTTTTACGATATGAGCAGTATTAAACAATTTCATTTAAATACGAAGTCTTACATTAGCTACAAATATATACTATTCATTTTTTCTTGTCCTAGATGTAAGCAACATAAAAGGACAATTCCATATATTTAAGCTAATTCGTCACAAATTACACTCTTTAGACCACACTCCATACGATAAAGAGTAACATAAGCTGCCTAATGCATACGTCATTCTCTTAAACATGACCTTCAACAACACCAGTAATTTACATCTTTTATATCCAATATTAAATAATTATAGAAAAATTTTTAAATCCCAACACCTGGATTGCTGTTATCATTTTAACATCATCAAAGTTTTTTAATCTTTTGGCTGTAGTAATACTATGTTTAACTAATATTGTTTCATGGTACATTGACATTTTGTTTTTGACACCGTTCATGGGTATCTTATCAATCAGTTACCAGCTGAAGACCGTTTGAAGAGGTTTACTCTCCGGACACTGGAACTCACTTAAGCATGGGTGTATGTTACCTGAAGTAAAATTTAATTAAAATATTAAATATCATATAATATTATCAACATCATGTACAATCTTTGGTAACACAATACATTTTAAAGGGTTTTTACCCAAATATTTTGGTGGCTCAGGCATGGTAACCTGTAAGTATAACCATTTTGCTTTTTTTAACCTTAATCAAAATTTTAAACCACGTTTGCTTTAATTAAATGGTTTATACTTATTTTAGGTATTTTAACCTGATGATGGAACAGTTGTTCCGAAAACGTTCGTGTTTTTAATGTTGCCCGTTTAAGGGTTTTTATAAAATATACCCACATACAATTTTTTTTTTTTTTTTAATTGAAAATATCATTAACTGTACAAACTCATGTCTTCTCAACACAGGATCTAATACTCATTTTAATATTTCCTCTGGAACTTTCTCTGCTATATATCTTGTTTATAGATCTAAAAATACACCTTTGTTACCGAAACATTTTGCTTTTTACCTTTTTCAAAATACACACATAGCCATATGCACTGATTCACTTTCCTCTATATACTCCCTTAATGTTATATTCATTAACCATCCTCTCGTCCAAAATATTCATGACACATATCAGCTAGACTAAAGAAGCTTAATCTATCCACTTGGCAGATTCACTGAAACAAAGTTACCTCGGCGCTGCATTAGATTAAACTTTTAGTGAACCTACTTACCTATCTCAGTTTATCTCGGAAAAATATGGCAATCATACGGAGATGACGTATAGAACATATCCGTCGAACACATGGCTATCTGATGACATCATCTCCACAACCAAAATGTCAGCACTATAATACGACTCTTCGTATCAAGTCTATACTTATCGAATATCCTTTTTATGCCAAAATACGCCAACAGCTCGGTATCAGTATTATCTTAGGTCCTTAACAGCACCGACCAAATCAATAAGGTGATTAAGTTGCTCGAGAAAAGTCAACTGCTTAACAAAATATAAATGTTATTGTAACATGTTTTTATTTTTTTCTCTTTATGTTAAACTTTAATTTATCTATATTATTTTCTAATTTATATCATATTACCATGTAAACCGTAAAGTGTAACTCGTGCTTGTGACCATAAATATGACACGCACGTTAATTTAAATTAAAAAACTATTAGTCGTACGCCACTGGTAAAATTTATATTGGCAAGAAGTAATACTCCAAATAGAAACGTTATATTTTAATTAATTGAAGCTTTTGTCATCACATTACGAAATAATATAAAAATTTATTGTACAATAACTTACTCCAGAATCCACATAGCTAGCTAAAACTAATTTGCCAAAGTAGCACTAATGCATACGGATGACAAACTACCGTTTGGTTTATTATTACGTTAAAACTAGTTAAAACCAGCAGCATAAAAATACACAACTATACAACAACAGACAAGCACTCTTTGTTAGTTGTATTTAGTTTACCAATATTTAACAGGATTGTAGAAAATGTAAGATATATAATAGAGTTTAAGCATTCTCCATAAAATAATTAGGGTTTCACGCGCCACAGGCTCTTGTCCCGTCCCTTGTCCCTCACTTTTCCATCTTTCACGTCCTGCAGCTATTTTCGTTGTCCCGTCCCGTGTCCCGCTATCCCGCAAATCTAACCTAAATTATATTTTTTTAATTATTAACACGTTAATCGCCCAAATGAAGCGAATAATATCCCACCCCCAGGCCCAACTTAGTTTTTCTAGTAAATCATTAGGTTTTTACCTCGGATATGATGTACTGGCTGTTATAAAGCGCTAGGTTAAAAAAGTTCTCTAAAAATGTATTTTGAAAATGACACCCTACTTATGGGTTTCAGATCCTCTGACGACCGAGCGCCGCGAAACTCGAGTATCGGTTGTCATTTTTTTCGAGTTCTAATAAGTCTGTATGTGCTAAAATTGCAGTTGTTTTGTTTAGTCTACAATCCATTTGTTGAAATTACGGCGCGTAATAAGGTTGATTGTGAATTATAGAAAATTGTATTGTGTTTTGTGTCGTAATAAAATGGAAAAAAGTTACGAAAAGGAGCAAGAGAGACTTTTGAAATTATGGAATGAGTTATTATCAGACGAAAAACAAGAGACTTTAGACTTCATAGATAATACTTTAGATGATTACTTGCCCAGTAATTCATCATTAGATGTTGAGTCTGCTGAAAGTGCATTGAATTTAGAAGCAATGAAGAAAAAATTAAAAAGGTAATTATTATGTGAAACATATCACCAAAAAACTTATTAACTTATTTTCCTTTTTGTTGTGTTGTTTACGGCTTAAGGATTAAATATTTGTATGTAGTTCAGTTCTAGTTAACCATTTTTAAATCTAAATAAAACGTTTCAATGTTTCTACAACTATAGTTCAACCTTCAGGATTTTTTGAACTAAAACATAATCACTTTTAGGTTCCCTATAAAAGCAAAGATTTCTATTGATGAGCTTCCGCCTAACACCTTAATACCTTCAGTTTCCACCACTAACTGCGAAACAGCTATAAACACTGCAAGGTCTAATGTATTACACTCCAATATATCTTCAAGTAGTGATTCTGATGATTTTTTAGAAGAAATAAATCCGAGAAAAAAAACTAAAAGGTAAATATAGCAATTTTCTCATGCAAATTGAAAATGAAAATGATGAAGAGCTTTTACAAGATGAACTACACTGGTTTCCTCCGAATGGTTTCCATTTAAAAAATTTCAATTTTGATGTAGATCATGTCGGTATTACAACACAGATAGCTGAGAGTTTTATTACAAAGGCACCATATGATTTTTTCAAGATATATCTCAGTGATAAACTTCTGGATTTGATTGTAGTAGAGACCAAGAGATATGCTCAACAAACCAAAAACAAACCTATGGCAGTTTTCTCACGATTACACAGATGGAAACATACTAACAGGGACGAAATTACCACATTCTTTGGAATTGTAATGTATAAGTAGAAAAAACAATCCAAAGGATGTAGAGACCCAAAAATTAAATAAAGGAGAAATTTACGCAACAGAAAGTAATACAGGGGTAGTTGTTTTAAAATGGCAGGATAAACGTGATATTCTTTGTCTCAGCACTATTCATAGTGACACAACCACTAACATTCATAGATCTATCCGATCAGTTGAAATCATATTCTTCCCCTTTGCGTAAAGAGATCAAGTGGTATAGAAAACTTGCATTTGAAATACTACTTGGCTCAGCAGTAGTAAACGCTTTTATAATATATAAAATGGTGACAAAGGCCAAAATATCAATTACGGATTTTATACAGAGCATTGCTCTAAGTATGTTACAAATGCATGAAGTGCATGTCCCGAAGGTGCAGGAAAATGACAACATAAAGCATATTTTACATGAAGTTGCTTCAAAAGATCGTCGAAAATGTGTAGTATGTTATGCGAAAATAAGCGCTGAAGAAGGCCGAAAAACCGCTCAGAAGAGGGACCAAAATCAAAATTTTCATGTGATGCTTGTAATAAGTTTTATTGTTTGTCATATTTTTTTGACGTTCACGATTATTCTGTATAATTAATAAAAACTGTTTGTATTATTTAATTAAAATAAAAATGTTTTTTCATAAATCCTTATAATTTTTTTGAAAAATCTTTAATGATACATAAAAAGTACAGTAAATACATAAAAAGTGCCGAGCTCAATCACTAGTATTACCTACCAGGCCCATCTGTAAAAACTTTCATATAGATTAATGTGTTTCGAAGCACGGCAGTTGGGTTACAGGCTTTTATGTTAACGCTAGTAGTGAAGGTTGCCCTATGGGTGTCGGGGCGTGTACGACCACAGGATCTGAAACCCAAATGTCGGGTGTCGTGGCGATTAACGTGTTAAATATATTTTTATAATAATTGTAGGTATAAAGACAAATGTAATATTTATATTTTTTTCCAAGCGTATTTTGATTTTACAAATTGTCTTAACAATTAGACATTTAAATTATATTATTAAACCAATTTAATAATTACTTCAGTTTCTACAAGTGGCACCTTTTCCTGTACAATGTATTGCGTAAAAATGTATTTGTTTGGAATTGTTTCAGATACTAAACTATGTTTATTATTATCACGCACGCAACAATTTAATAATTAAGTTAATAAGTTTTCAATGTTTAATTATTGTATATTTCCAAAAATTTAGACCAGGAGGGAGAGGTAAAAATTGCTCTAACTTTTAATTTAATATCTTTTATTAATTATGACTTTTGGTTAGACAAGTCGCTGTAAGTTTTTTTATTTTAAATGGAATTTTATGAGTAATGTTGGAGTATTATTATTAAATTACATTATTGATAACATGTTTATTATTTTGATTTTTTTGTAATTTTCTATGAATTTACAATTGGTCTACACATATATCGATATTTAATCTAGGATGTACCAACAAGCCAATGAATTTTTGTCCGCAAACGTCTAATCGCTAATTCGAATTTATAAAATAAAAGAAATGACACCCCTATTAACACACAACTCAGACCGTTTATCATAATCTTTTTTCTTGGATGTATAAATAGGAATCAAATTTTCTTAATATCGATTGTCGATATTGTTAAAAATAAAGGTAGGGGAGAGGGGGGCAAGTTGTTACATAATTGATTCTATTATTTATTTGGGCAATAGTAGATCTTTTATATGAAAACTAAAATCGGATTAAGGTAGTTGATACATTTACACAAATAATGTTAATTTTAATTTATTTAAAAAATCATATTTAACATTTTGTTATTATCAATTTAACTCAACTTGTAAATTGTAACAACATACCCCACTATGAGGCAAATTGATACAGTCCATGGGGTAAGATGTTACAATAGAAAAAAAAATTCTAAAAACTTCCCACAACATTATTTAGTGGTCACAGAAAGAACCCTTGCTTAGCTACAAAAAATATTATAAACATAACACAAAATGAAATAAAATAAAAAATGAAAATCTGAACAAACCTGTTTACAAGAATGTTAAACTAGTCACTATCGGACGAGCAGTGAATACAAATATAAAAATCATCGTCTTTTCCACAAGCAATATGTGCCCACTTTTGACACACAATGCACTGAATCCATTCTTCGTTTTTGGACTTCGAAAATGGAGCTAAACATACCAGACACGTCGATTCCTCATCCTCTTCCGAGCTTTCAGAATCTGATTTTTTGAAGGTGTTTTTGGTAATGACGGTCCGTTTCTTACATTTTTTAACAGTAGTTTTTACCTTGTTTCTTATTTCACCTGATATGTTTCTTTTGGTTGCCCCCACATTTTTTTTTCTTTGTCTTGCCTTTTCTTCCTCCTCCAAAGCTGATTTAATGGGAGTATCAGTCAAAACAGCGGAAGTTCTTTTCTTTCGACCCCCTTTGGATTTCCTTGGCATTGCTTTTGGATAAGGCTTCAACTCCTGGGGCGTTATATGAGTAGGTGAATCGACAGGTTCATTTATCGCCAAGTTAAAATCTGTGCTTGTAGAAGGTTGCTGTTGGGAAGGAGTTCTATGTGTTTCGGTGCCAATAGGTGCCGGATCTATGACTACTGTTGCGTTTATATTTTCTGTTATTGGCCTATTTGTTACCTCTGCAGGCAAGAATTCATCATCTTGAAAAATTTCTCTGTTGTATGGCCAAATTCCTGTCACACTAAATCCTTTTTGTATATTGAGAGGTGTAACAGCAAGAGGAAATGAATCTTTAAGAACGATAGGTATATCGTAAATGTTCATTACTTTACCGGGATTAGATCTTAACCATGCATCTGCAGCACTATTAAAATATCTTTTAAGTGGGCCAAATACCGTCCTATCAAGCGGCTGCAACTTGTGTGATGTATGTGGCGGGAAACTTAAAAGAACCACTCCATTTTTCTTTGCAAAAATTCAACACCGGAATAGACAAATGAGACTCGTGATTATCTAATACCATCAAAACGGGTTTCTCTTTGCTACATCGTACAAACTGGACGAAATGTTTCATAAACAACAAAAAGTTATCACATGTCATCCATCCAGAGGAATGAGACGCACCTACACAACCAGGAGGTCCATTGGATACCATAACATCTTTGAATTTCTTTCTCGGAAATATTAAAAATGGAGGTACAAAATTTCCAGTTGCGTTGACAGCTAATGCCAAGGTAACAAGTTGACCTCTTTCTCCAGATGTGATAGCACCTACCTGCTTAGTTCCCCTTTTTGCAATGATTTTTGTAGGCCTTTGGACAGTTGTAAGTCCAGTTTCGTCCATATTGTACACTTCTTGGAGCTCAAATTTATATTTATCATAAACTTCGCCGAGATTGTTAAAAAACTGTGACACATTATGACGATTAAACGCGGTAGCTCGACCCATACTAGTAGCTTCAGGTGTCCGGACTGATAAAGTTCGATGCCTGTTCAAAAATCCATATAGCCAGTCTCTGGAAGCTATTTCATTAACCTTCCAATTTTCCGGAACAGATATTTGGTTGGCTGTTGCATATTGAAATGCAAATTTTCGCAAATCAGAAGTTGTAAGACCGTAATAAATTTTAGCAGAATGCTCAGTATATTCGGCAAGTTCCTCTTCTTCGGCATTGTTAAATATTTTTCTGGCCGTAGCGTAGCCGACTAAGTTCTTGTTACTGTTTTCAGCACCTAAGTTTGATTTTCTTTTCATATAGCGGTGCAATGTCATAAAATTAACTCCATAGCGAGTAGCAGCATCCCTAATTGACAAGTGTTCTTGTAAAACCGATTGCGCCGCCCTTTAAAATTGTTCGGTTGGAATAATACCCCTTGTGGTTTTCTTGGTATACGTTCGCACCATGTTAAGCTATCTGAAAACAACCAAAACAATTTCATGATAGAAAAATTTAATAAAACCTAATCTGTGTTTCTAACATGCTTTGCGAAAATAAATGTAGGTAGGTATGCTATTCATTACAAACAAATTACTATCTACAAAATATGTCTGATCATAATATTGGATTTTTAGTGAAATCATAAATTATGGTAACCATATTGTAACCATTGTAGGTATTTCGATATATTCTTACATTAACGTGTTCGGGGCAAGTTGTTACAGTAACAACCTGGCCCCAGATTATTCTAACAACTGGCCCCACGTATACGAAATGAGGTTAAGTCAACGTTTTTTGGTAAATATTGAGAATCAATTACTAACAATAGCATGCCAATAACGAGAAATATATACGCTTCAAAACTATATAATACACATATTTATACTACTTACCAATTTCTCACAAATAAAAACAAAAGCCACCTGACAACGGTACAGTTTTAGACCCGAAACCACATTCTAAGCAATAACACTATGATGGATGTCTGACTTGAGTATCAATATCCGTTCACAGATGAACTTTCCATAAAATATCGGCAACTCATGATACTTGCTGCATTTTAAAATAATTGTGTAACAACTTGCCCGTGTAACAACTTGCCCCCCTCTCCCCTACTTACTTTACCCGTCATAAAATTCGTAAAATCCTAAATCGTAAATTTATTTTGGTTATTTTTTCACCAAGAAAAGATGTTTTCGTTTTTGTCTTCTGCTATATATCGATCCAGTTTATCAGGGCGCACCCTTGTCTTTTAGAGTAACAAAATTTTGAGATCGTACTCGTCACTAGAGGACCCAGAAGAAGACCTTACTTTCTTGGTGCTTCCAGGTTGAGGCTCTATTTTCATATTTTTTATACAATTCTATGAGTATTGTCTCTGTTTCTTATTTCAAGGAACGACCCCATACCGATAAATCGAAAGCTTCCAATTTGTGCCGGGGTTTGATTACTAGAACGATACAGTGCACTCAATTTGTTTTATGGTAATATTTAATAATCTTATTTCTTGCTGTTATAAAGAATTTTTTAAGTGGAATTCCTCGTTACTGTTTTGGTAAGTCTTAATTGCTAATATTTTTTGTCGAGGTAGTGAAGTAATAAATTTATGTATATAATTACACTGGGAAGCGTGACATCCTTTTCCCCTCCTAGTAAGTCTGTAACTTTTTACAGTTTTTTTAAGAAACCTTCTCTTAGTTTTAGTAAATTTAGTTGTGTTTTCTTCTTCTTCTTCCTCTTCGCGCGACTAGGATTACTCCTGTTTGTCTGCCTCTTATTCTGTTTCATTCGTTGTTGACTGTACATTATCTTTCCACCTTTTTGGCGGCCTTCCAACGGGTCTTCTGCTATACGGCTTGTTGTTTTTACAAATGTTCGCTAATCTATCTGGTCCCATTCGGTTTACATGTTCGTTCCAGTTTTTTTTTTCTTGTTTTTATCCACCTGTTAATATTTTGAATTTTGCATTGTTCGCGTATACTTCTGTTGGTTTGTCTGTCTCTTAATGATATGCCCGGTATTGATCTTAATACTTTCATTTCGATATTGTTGATTTGTCCTTGTCTCCGCTGCATATGTTAGGATTGGTCTTACTGTTGTCTTGTATACTTTCATTTTGCTTTCCATGATCAGATATTTGTTTCTCTATATGGTTTCTCGGAGGCAACCACTTACTCTTGCCGCTTTTGATGCTTGCCTTGTGGTCTCTGTTCTTATATCCCTGTCACTAGTGATCTCTACTCCTAGGTAATTGAATTTTATTACTTATTCTACAATTTTGCCGTCTATTTCTAGTTTGCATCTACGCTGCTCTTTACTATACATTTACTTTTTTCTACTGATATTCTCATATTAAGTTTGTTTGCTGTGATATTGAAGGTGTGGAGCTGCCTTTGTAGGTTATCTTCGTTATCAGCAATTAGTACTGCATCATCGGCATAGCATAGTATCGTGATTTTATGCGCTCCCATGTGGTATCCGTGTCGTTTTCTTACTTCGTGAATTATTTGATTTATCACCATATTGAATAACAATGGGCTGAGCGAGTCTTCTTGGCGAATTCCTCCTTTTAGTTCCATGCATTCTGTCTCCCCTGTTGGCATTATAACTCTGGTCTTGTTGTTCTTGTTAATTTCAGTAATTGTCCTTATTATCTGATGGTCTATTTGTTCAGCTTGTAATAAATTTAAGATGTCATTTCGCTTCACCCTGTCAAAAGCACTTTTTAAATCTACAAAGCACATGTATGCTGGTTTTCCATATTCAATAGACTTCTCTATTATCTGTCTGATAATAAAAATTGCGTCTATTGTGCTGCGGTTCTTTCGGAAGCCTTGTTGTTCATTTGTCATGTTCGCTTTTTCCTCGATTTTGTCTTTTATGACTGCCGTTAACAATTTTAATGTAATATTCATCAGACTAATACCTTTATAATTTTCAGGATTTCTCGAGTCTCCCTTTTTAAGTATCGGTAGCAGGAGACTTTCCTTCCATTCCGCTGGTACTACTCCGGTATTTATTATATCGACGAATCATTTTAGGAGCCATTTGTGTAGTGTTGTTCCTCCATATTTTAGCAGTTCATTGTTTACCTTATCAGGACCAGGTGCTTTTCTGTTTTTTAATTTTTTTATTCATTCTTGTAACTCTTCTTCTGATATTAGATTCTGATATCTAGTTCTGTTTTTAGATTCTGAATTGTATTAATTCTGAATAACTGACACAGAAGAAAGTCTTTTTATTTATCATGTTCAGGGTTAGATTGAAAATTATCATCATCTAATGGTGTTGCCGTAATGTCGGGTGACGGTTTATTAGCAGGGCATAAACCAGAATAATTTTTTGCATGCCAAACGTGCATCGCAATAAATAAAAAAAAATTGTCGAAAAATTTTTAAATTTTCCGTTATTCTAAACATATTAATTATGTTTCAACAATACTTATGATTAAAACAGAAAATCTTTTAATTTCTATAAATATTTTTACGTTGCAAATATCATGTAGATCCTTGTATAAATTTATTTACCAAATCATTCCTATAAAAATAAAAATGCAGTATGTTCTAGTAATAACTCAGTCACATTCCCTATGTGTTAAAAGTAAATTTACAAAATCTTCTTTATTTAATTCTAAACCAGCCATTTCTATCACTTTCTAAAAGTGTGAATAGCTACAAATAATGACAATTATTATTTTCGTATAAGGCCTGCTAGAATAAAACAATAAATGTAGGGTTGAGAATAGAAGTGAACTAAGTCCACTTTTTGTCAATTATTAGTTAACAACGCCAACTAGGTAACTTTTCAGTGTAATAATGAACCAAGTCCTAGTTATTGGCAAAATAATATACGCTAGACAGTAGCAAGTTCTGGTGTTTACTGACAGATTGTTATTTTCTGTCAGAATACTACGAAACCAAGTCCAGGTAGTGTTTTCTTACTGTGTACAGTTCTGTGTTAAGGTGCTTGAAACGATTAGTTACAGCTTTTGACAGATGAGTCCGCTAGATGCAAAACTTTGTATTTACTGTATAAGTCAAACTGAGTTATTTGCAAAAAACCGATAAATTTTGCAAAAAACCTTAGACATAATAAATGGCACTTTTTTGTGATAGATAAATGCTTTATTAGGTAAAATATAATGATTTTTTTCTTAGAAAAGTTATTGGGTTTTGCTAGAAAAATTTGAAAATACCGAGTTTTGCAAGTGAACTATGTAAATACAGATTTATGCAACTAACATTTGCAAATACATGATAATAGTCAACCATTAACGATATTAGTGGTTGTTATATTAGTCTGTTTTCTAAACTTAGTGTGTTAGGAATAAGGAAGAAAGCATGTGGAAGTAAACTTTTAGTGAAGTTTATTTTTATCCAAAGTACAAAAGGTATTACAAATTATAATATGTATATATTTATATTAATTCCTAAACTCTAAGTTCCTCTGGGTCCTCATCATCAATATGATCATTTTCTGCAGCACGCTCGTTATTATTTGCTTGTACGCCAGTATCTATAATTTTATAAAATTTGAGATCCGGCTGGTCTCCCCAATTTTCACCAAAATGGTTTCTAAGGAGAGTGCCTATGGACGATTTATCTCCTTTCAATGAACATCCAATCTGTTGTAACTTTGGTTTCAATAAAGAAATCTTTTTCCCTTTTCGTATTATAGACTTGCTGAACCCTATGTCAGAACGATAAAATATTTCCCCCCTTACCGTAGCCATATAATCTTTGTCCTTAGAAAATATAAATCGTTTGGTTGCATTACATTTAAAATGCCACTGGGAAGGTTTTTTAACAACAACGTCACTCGTCTTTCTCCAGTCTGATATCTGCCAGTCTTTACCAAGTCTCAGCACCTTTGAGTGTTTTCCAATTATGTCTTCATATTCTTTTCTGTTTATTACAACGTTCTTGTTTTTTATCTCCCTTTCTATCATACCGAAAATCCTATCTGGTGGCAAAAAGGAATGACCAACAACAGGAAACGTAAACTCCACTTCCTTGATGTGACCAGGTGCTTCATAAACCAACCAGTAGATTATCATAGACATCATCGTGCTATTTTTGTTCTGTCCACCACATCCATCTGCAAATAGGTGAACTTTTTCGATTTGACTTTTAAAGTTGAATTTTATGAGAGTATCATGTACAGCAGAGGCAACAGCATTTGAATCTTTTGGATGTTCAAACTCCAGCCACACATATGACGTCACATTTGCAGAAGAAAGATGGGATTTCGAATTTCCAGCCACGATGGTGAAATTATAAAAATTAATTTGCTGTGAGAAATAAGCCGCCTGGTCGGGAAGCTTTGGCAAAGAAAGATTTTTTTGACAATCAAAAGAAAATATTTGTATGTTATGATTTGATTCATTTTTTAACAAAGAATAAAAGGCTTTAGCTCTTAACGTATGAACTCTCTGCTCTGTTATAACCTTTAACTTTTCTTCTTCTGAATTTTCTTTTCTCAAAATTTTCTTCGCTCTGAGACACGCAGAACAAGCATCTACTAAGGGAGTGCCGAATGATATGTTGTAGTGTTCATTAACGTATGTTCGGAAATATGATAACTTTACGGAATGATGTGGATGACGTTGACAATACATTCTGTAAAGCTTTGTAAAATTCAGATCACATGGTAAATACAATCTAGTCGATCGTCCTCTATTATAATGACTCTCTGCACCGTTCAAACGCCCCATAAATGTTTGGATAGATAATTTTATTGGATCAAATCTACCTTTTGTTGTATCTCCCCCTCTTCTCTCTTTTGGTATTTCACCCCGGATAACAAACGTTCTTACAACACGCTCTATTCTTTCAGAACTTAAATGAGTTATATCAAGAAATGCATACTCTTAAACGTCCACCCTCTACTGTAGGAACAAAATATTTAATTGAAATTCCATGTAGGTTTGTACCTGATCTCTTGGGCTTTTGACCTTCACAAAATTTCAGCAAAAAAATATCTTGTTTTATTTTGTCAGTTGTTGAATACAGATTATTATGGAAACGCTGAATGTCTCGCATCTTTAAATCTATACAACAATACACTTTCTTTGTATGGTTACAGGTGGGAAAACCGGGTAAATCCTTAGGTTTATGCCTAAAAATATTGACAATAAGTCCCAAACCTATCTAGTTAATTGTAGACACCTCTTACCTCTTAAGTTTCATTACATTTCGTTTCCATTTTTCTGTTTGTACAACTCGTTCTCTCCCTTTTCCTTTTTCACAAGGTCTAATATGCACATGAAGATCCATAATGTTAATTATTTGCAATAAACTTGGTGTTTTTAGTACTCAAATAACAAACAGTGAAACCGGTAATGGCGAATGATGGAATAATTGACATGTGCACATGAGACGTGTCATGTGACTCAAACAATGTAAGCGATTGGCCAATTGCAATTACACAGTTATGCAACTGGCATAGGCTGACAAATACAGAGTTTTGCGTCTGATTCAAGATTTCTAATGCCTTTTTCTTAGTAAATACCTTACTTTGCTGCTGAATTTCTACATCAGCAGATAGCTATAACATGTGACAAATAACTGTCAGCTAAAACTCAATTTTTACAATTTTTGCAAATACAGAGTTTTGCATCTAGCGGACTCAGATACTACGCATTATTTTTTTTAGATAGTTGTATTAGGCGATGGATATTTCATCTGAATCAGGTGAAGAGTGGTCGCTAGGCGAATTTGATACAGGTAAATACAATGTTGTTATAGTTTAGTTAAGGATCGCTACTCAATGTGATTGATATTGGTTGAAATGTGTATCATAGCCTGAGCTATTATAATAAACATTTAATTTTATACATTTTTAGAGGATGATATTTCATCTGGCTATAACAAGACTGTTTCCAAGAGCCTTCTAACTGAAAACATTTCTCATGATTTGACTCAAGCCATCAAGTTTAAAATAATTTCTTTCTAGTGCAAAATATTTACGAACAGAAAATTGTGTCTATTTGTTTCTCTTGACTGTCTTATAGACATGTTTTGCATGGGAAAATACGTTTTACTATTTAATTTGTTTTAAGGTGACGAAGCTCCAGGTGACATCGTACCTGTTTCGGATACTGCTAACAGCAACATCATTCCTCCCCGTGTCCATTCAGATTGGGAAAATGAACAGATTTCCCGGGAGAGAAAGTGCCTGAGTAACTTTGAAAACTGGAAAGTTAACAAAAGGGAGTTGAATCGTAACAGCGGTAAAAAGTACACATCTCGCAGTAATAAGGTATCGCAAGCGAAGATATTTCCCTCTGGATATGACTTTAAATACCCCAAAAAGTGCCGTAAGAAGTTCTCTTCTGAAGATACATTGAAATAATGTTTTAATTCATTTTGTATACTTGCAGATTACTCAAAACAAAACTGTTTTTTGCAGGGCTTAGCTAAGGCCTTAACTGTCAGTAGGCGTCGGGCAAGAGACGGATTAGGAGAAGCAAAATCAAAGATGTATCAGTACGTTATTCCAGATGAACATTAACATAATAATCAGCTGAGGATTTGTCAGACCTACTTTCTTACCATGTTATAAATAAGTTAAGAAATATTATACAAATGTTTAAATAAAACACAAGTTACTGTCGTTATTGACGCAAGGGGAAAAATAGCGTTGCGTAAAATTGACAACTCAGATGTAGTTAACCATATAAAGTCATTTCCCTGCTATCAAAGCCACTATACAAGAAAGGACAAGAAGGACAAATAATATTTAAGTCCAGATTTTAATATTAAAAGAATGTTTGATTTATACAAAGAGAAATGTGAAAGTAAGAACAGAAGTCCTGTGATAAAAAAATGTTACTACCAAGTCTTCGGCTAAAAATTTAACTTGCACTTTACATCTTCTTCAATCGACACTTGCAGCAACTATAACAAGCAGTTTTAAAAAATCTGTGCTGAAACTAATGAGAAAAATACAACCGACTTAATGACAGAAAGAGAACTGCACTTAAGGCGCGAGCGGTACTGAAAAAGATGCCTCGAAAGCCTCGCAGAATAAAGATGTTTGCACATTTGACCTTCAAAAAGCATTGGCTTTTTATAAACTTTCAACTTTAATAGCATTCTATAAGAGAAATCTTTATATCTACAACTTTGGCATTCATTGTTTGAATAACAACACTGTCTACATGCACGTCTAGCATGAGACTAATGGTGGAAGGAGTTCTGAAGACCTAGATTTATGCTGTAGGAAATATTTATATGAATATGCCAGGACATTAAAACACGTTGTTATGTTTTCTGACTCATACACTAAGTAAAATAGGAATATAAAAACTAGCCTTATTCTCCTGAAACTTGTTCTAGACTCTCTATTGGATGTGGAAACAATTTATTTAAAATCTATGATACCAGGCCACTCGTTTCTTTCCAATGATACTGAATTCGGTTTAATCGAGAGAGTAGCCAAGAAACATAGGACCATCAATGTGCCTGATAACTAGTACAACATCATTTAAATTGCAAAAGTGAAAAAACTTTAGTTGGAAGTTGTAAAATTACAAAATGAAGAATTTTAGAGCACAAAATTCCTCGAAGATTTAATCAGAAATAGGAAAAAGGACACTGAAGGTAGACAAATCAATTGGCTTAAGACATGGTGGTTGAGGTTTAAAAAAGAAGCACCTTTCTAAATAAATATAAATGAATCTTTCAGTGAAATTTCGAGTTTCCAAACCTTGGTCATCTCGAAAAAGACAAGTAAAACATGGCATGGAAGACCTGTAGAAGTGCAAACCTTATTGACTGTACAACAGGATCAGCTTGACCCAACCAAAAGACAAATGATTTTCATAAAAAGAAGGACATGTTGTCTCTGCTACCTTACAAATGCCCTTTTCATCATGGATACTTCAGAAACCTTCCAGGGAATCAGCCAACTCGTCAAACCCAGGACAACGAAGCGATTGAAGGCAATGATACCGACGGCGACGATTCGTTTTTTTATGTCAATTAACTTTTCCTTTCACCTAAGAAGTGATATTTTGTTTTAATATTTCTAACATGATCTTTAAGTAGATATAAAAGTAAAGTGTATTAACACTATAACACTTGGAGTTGGTTCACTATCTTCCTAAAATGTTTCAGAATACGTTTGAACCTAGTCCACTTTTCTGCATTTGTTGGAGTTATTACATCAAATTTGTCCAATAAAAGCTATGTAAATGTGTAAGTTACTCATTGACCTTCTTAAATTGAATATATACTTTTAAAAATGTCAACGGGTAATTTTATTTTGAAGTTTTAACTTTAAACCTCTGTACCTTTAAACCATTTATACCTTTAAACCTTTAAACATTTATATTCTGAACCCTTCAAATATCTTATCTTTAACATTAAACCGCATTTATCTTTAAAAGTATTATTTTTATATATAGGAAACCCTAATACTATTAGAAAGACAATTAATTTTATTGGTAGCTGTTTTATTTGAAATTATTGACTCATTTTGGTTTGAAGATTAAAGAAGTATCATTTGTGAACACCTTGTATTTATAAAATCCAGTTTTAATATAAATTCCTGAAAGAACGTTACCTACTCTTTGTGTGCAAAGGATTTCAAGACATTGTTAATGTCAAAAGATTATCTCTATCTGTCAATATTTTTTTAGAAAAAAGACGAATAACTCAAAAAATATAAAGTTTTGAATTATGGTACCTCATATAAATTTTAGTAGTACTCATATAAATTAATAATAGTTCTATTTAAAATATCTATATAAAGTTGTTGTTTTCTTTCGGAATAACCGGAAGTTTCATGTCTATCAAAATATACACAAATAAATAAGTAAACAGGACAATAAATATCAAATATGATTATAAGAAAAGTTGGCAAATACTTATAACAATTGCGTCAGTTACTTTACCATATACAAAAATTATTATTTCTTAAAAATATATTACAACTTATAATTGATATTTTATAGCAACAAACATAATGTTTGCTGTAAATTACATATTAATAATAATTAAAATCTAGTTTAACTAAGTGTTAAATTATACTACCGTTCGCAAAATTATTTTCCAAAAGACAAGGAATCGCTGCATTTCAAGTTGACATTTTGTACCACGTGACAAAAATAATATCATGTACTTTCTTAAAAAGTTATACATGCAACTTACTTCTAAAGTTCTTTTTTGTCCCGATCCCTTAATCCTGTGATCCGGGGAAGACCTCAAGTTCTTTGTATCAATATGGACGTTGGTCTGCATTCTGCTGAAGCACTACGTAACAGGTGACAAGTTAGTAAACAAAACACTACCGCTACGAATTCAACGCCGGCATCACGCTGAAATGTATACCGCCGCACTACTGAAAATCTGAAAGCACGAAGTCTGAAGCTGAAAATGCGTGCTTTCGGTCCAACACGGTGTTGCCCGAACTTGACAATGATTACTCTGTCGAGAATTTTCTTGCGTTTTTGCGGTAGGGTCGGGCATGATTTTCTCTTTCTTTTGGTTTTATTGTATATGTGTGTCTAGTGGAATAAAATGGAACAGAATGGTGAAAATAGCAAAAGTGTCAGTCGTTCCAGATAAAAAGTTTGTTAGAGATAATTGCAAATGTAAAAGTACCTGCATCCCCTAAAAATTATTCTTGTAGTTTTAACTTAAAAAAGTCAGTTTATTTTAAAACAAAATTTTTTTGGCAACATGGGACAGTTTTTGTATTTAGACAAATAAATCTGCATCAACTATTAAAAGTTACTCTAAGTAGAAACATGTACAAACAAAATAAAATATTGTTATAGTTTGTTTCACGAAAAATGGTTGAATGCCTAATGGTTACCTGAGTTAATCCTATTGTGCATACAAGAGTCTCTCAATAAACTACCGAAGTACACAGGCTCGCACTTCAGAAAGTTTGTTATTTAATATATTTCATTGGTAGCTATGTAATACACGATTATAAAAATTTATTAAATTATTTTATATGGTATTTTCAGGTTGTTCAAGTGAATATACTTGATAATTGAACAATTTTTAACATGAAGAAAGTAGTTTTTTTGTTCTACTTGATTAATTGTAGTATATGGATCTAAATTCAGAAAGGTACTTTCCTTCACACTTTTTACAGGCTTAGGACTGTCAGCAAAAAACTGGCGTGTTTAAAAGTTTTTGCTCTTCCTAATCGGATATCGTTAAAAATTTACAGTAATAATAGTTCTATTTACAGTATATACATACAAACGAATACATAATGTACAAAAAATAGATGAATTGAAAAAAAATATAGAAAAATATATATAAGTTAATATTTACAAAAAAAAAATACCCAAAATAACCAAAATATATTTATGAATTCCTAAATACCTAATTCTGTTTCGCTGTCGCTATCCTCTTCAAGATTAATAAGAATTGGTTTAATTATGTGATTTAAAGTAACATATGAATTTTCTACGTTCATTACATGGCGTACTGAATTTTTTCAACTTTCTGGTGAGATATCATCAACACATTTCCTTATTAATTCGACTACACAAGTCGGAGAAACATTTTGTGACCAAACATTTGACTTTAGTTGGTGCCACATATGCTCTATGGGATTAAATAAACAATGGTAGGGCGGAAGCCGTAAAACTGTATGTCTCATGTCCTCCGCCAATGCATCACAAACATATACTTTTTTAATAGAAAATGATTTTAAAACTTCTAACAATTCGTTTTTTAAATAACTTTGGTAACTTGCATTGTCCATTACTATCACACTATTTTGAGGAAGGTTAGGTATAAGACAATTCTTAAACCATTGCTCAAAAAGCTCTGCCGTTGTATCCTCATGGTAGTCCACGCAGGAGTCTTTAATGTTCTTTGCAGAAAGCCATAAGGCATTTGGGACCCAACCATTTTCTGATCCTGCATGTAAAATTGTTATTCTTTTCCCTTTGTTTGATGGAGCTTTTATTTGACACCTGTTGGATAAATCGGGTCATCCTTTGGATGGTGTTTCATGAGTATCAAACCATGTCTCGTCCAGATAAATTATTGGTCGATCTTCTGTAAGGTACTTTCTTATGGAAATTATATATTCAGTACGCCACTTTAGTAAACGATGGGACTCCATAAGCACTTGCCTTTTGTCAATTGTACGATATCTGAAGCCCATTTTAGACAAAATCCTCCAAAGACTAATGCGGCTATAGTTTATTTGTGTATCATCATTAGTAAGCCGTTGTTTTAAAGCATCTAATATAGGTATCCGTTGCTCTTCGTACATTGTGTAAATTTTTCGTCTTATTAAGTACTTATTACTTTCGTCAATACATTTGGTAGAACCGGCATCCTTACGCTTGCTTCTTGACTTAATGGGATTTGATGTAATTCTTTTCGCTGTGGTTAGAGGTATTTTCGTTAAATCAGATATTTTACTGGCAGCAGTATTAGCAGTAAGTCCTCTTGTAAGTAAAGAACTATATATTGTTTTTACGATTTCTCTAGCGTCAGCAGATAAATGCTTTTTCTTTGCTGGAACACTGGAAGAAGCACCATCAATGTTTTTCCACGGACGCCACATAATGCTGTTTTATAGGTATAAATAGGTATAACACTGGTAACACTTGTAACACTTTCAACTAAATGAAACAAAATGTATATTTAAAAATTTCTCATCGGTTTTATATACTTTTACAAATTATATAAAATAGAGGGAACCTGTATAATTATTCCAGGAAATACTTAACGATCAACAAATTTATTGTGGACATTAAAAGATCAACCATTGATAGTGAAACTCACTGTTAAAATGTTTACTTTATGAAATAAAATGTATTCTAATCGTTTTTATAATTTTGTACGATTTTTAAATCGTTTTTATATTACCAGGAATTTATTATACAAACAAGATAACGACACTCCACAGTAGCTTTAATTTTACCTGAATACTTACCTGCTCAACTAATGTTGACTAAGCTGGGGTACTTGCGGTCGGGTTTTATTGCAATCATTAAGCACTCAACCATTTTTTGTGAAATAAACTATACCACTTAAGTGAGAAAGTAAGGTACAGTGAACGCCAAATCTGATAAACCAGCGCACAACCGGATTTCGTTTACTTAAAAGTCGACAACTTACACTTTAAACCTTATTCTGGCGTATACATGGATTATATATGTATAATCCGTATAAATCCGTGATATCAGGACAAAGTAGTGAAGTAATATAATATTTAAATAAAACAAAAAAGAAGGCGTTACTTTAGAACAGGGATCCTCACTAGGATTTCTTTGAGAGCCTAATAGTTTAAATGAAATTTTCCTCAGGACAGCAAGTACATGTGGTGGTATGAAATAACTTTAAAACTATATGACTATAACATAAGTTTATTACAAGTTACGTAAAAACAATATAATTATAAATTATATGGACTGTTTTGCATGTAAAAAGTAGGAAAATGTCTTTTACTTGACTCCGGGAATGTCAAGTCTTGACTTTGTTAATTCTTTGAAGTCGACGGGTGAAATCTTTCACAGCTCTCTAGAATGGCATCTATGTTAGCAGGTTGGGAAGAAACTAAAATTCTCAAAATGTTTTCAACGTCCTCACTAGTTAACCTAGATCTGTACGTGTTTTTTATGAACTTCAGATTACTGAATATAGATTCACAGACATATGTAGATGCAAAAATACACAAAACTTTCTGAGCACAGTCAATTAAGTTAGGAAATTTATTATTTTCAACTGCTTCCCAAAACTTATAGTAAGCTTTTTCCTCCTTTTTTTCTTCAAAAATACTCTGTATTATTCTGAAGATCAATTAACTCATTTTTCAAATCCCTAGCTTCTTATCCAAAAATAGAATGATAAGCTACATTTGCTGTTGTTATTGCCCATGGATTTTTCACCAAGCGAAATGATTCTTGGAACTTTTTGAAGTCACTTAACCCCACAGACATTTCATCCTTTAGGTATGCTAACAGCTTCAGTGGTCAGAAATCTCTTGACTTGCATCTGGATTTTCATCAAACAGTGCTTTAACGGAAGGAAAGGTGGATTAATCTTAATTTGACAACTCTTCAATATACATATTCAGCTTCTGCTCCAGTGAAAACACAATACTCATCATTTTCGTTACAATGTTATTGTAGGCTCCTTGCAATTTGGTCAATGTTTCATCCATAATGCTCATTGTATCAGTGAGAAACGCTACTTTAAGCCACCAACTAAAATAATGAATATCAGGAAACTCTTTATTCTTTGTAGCCAAAAACAGAGTAATCTCATGTCGAATGCTGAAGAAACGTTCCAAAACTTCACCCTTAGTCAAGAACTTAAGGGAATGGTTTGAATGCAGTAGTGCAGAACTTTTTAGAGTGGCAGTCAACAGAATCTGCATAGCCATGATGATTTCCAACCTTCGACAGAAGATGGAACTTAAAGAAGAAAAAGACTCAGCCATCTCACTTCTGTATAGTAAAGAATGTCCCCATATTGCGACATAAGTTCTTTCAAAAATTCTTCAAACTCTCTGTGGTTTAGTTCATTTGATCTTATGACATTCACAATCTTTACTAGTGTTTTCATAACACTGGAAATTTTCACCAAATTTACCAAATGACTATTGTCATATATGTTTATTGGAAATACTCGACATCATTAGCGCGTGCAAATCCTACCCTGTCGCCTAATTTCCTATAAAATTAAAATAATTTTGTGGTTTTGATGAAAACCACAAGGTTTTGAAACTGGCCGGCCAGTGTCACTGTGGTGGGGGTAAAGATGACTAATGCGAAATGCGGTATAATACATGGCGCCGCTCTACACTACTGTAATCTGATTAAATACATAAATAGAAACATATTATAACTCGCGACTTTTGTTTTACTGCCTAGCAGTCTGAGGGGCGCGAAAAATCGCTCCGAGAGCCGCATGCGGCCCACGGGCCGCGTAGTGAGTATGGTTGCTTTAGAAGATACAAAACGGCAAACTTCATAAGCAATAGGTAAAAATATTATCTAATTTATTTATAATGAAGCGTAGTTTTCAAAATTCTTATATACTGAATATCTTTACATTAAGTTTTTTAAATTTTTTTAGTTATATAAAAACCAGCTTACTAAAAAATGTACAAAAAGATAACAGTTTTGTAAAATAAGAATAAGGAATTCTTGGCATCTTTCATTACAATAAATCTAGTGACCTTTAGCACAATAATCTTTCTGGTTCTACAGGATTTGGAAATTGTATGAAAAACTTGACCTGATGTGAAAGAGATAGAAAAAGTTGTAATAAATGCAAATATATAAATAAATATAAAGTAGTTTTGTATTTTTTACAGTTGTTTCTTATACGACCGTTAAAAGAATATTCAAGGAGGGTAAAGGGTCAATGGAAACAACTGGAAAAGTTGCATTTTCCAGTCCAAGAAAAAACTTCGTTAAGAAATCAACAATTACGATTCTGCCTGAATATCAAATTAGGGATATTCTCTCAATAGTATATGATTTTCATAAAACAGAAAAGTGTCGTGTTACTATTAACCGGTTAAATAATAAAATTGGGGAAGAGTTGTAGCATTTTAAAATTCCTTGGTATATATTGCAATCCCCTCGTATATGTTAAAATACCTAAAAAGTATTTTCAATCCTTTTTAGACGAGTTGATATAAGCACATTTTATAGTTTGTTTAAACATATCACAGACGCATATTCTTTGGTATTTTCCTTTGATCGAAGCCGCTTAATATTCTGCGTTTCAAATAAATATTTCCGTTTATATGTTTTGTTAAGCGAATGATTTTTAAGAATTTACTCACTCTCGCTGAGGCCGTTGTTAAGAGTAGTTGGCTTCAGTGTTCGGTCTAAATTTTACGTCAAATTTGTAATGTTTTCTCGTTTTTTGTCCCTTTTTATGGAAAATGTGTAGCAGTATTAAGTTAAATGAGTAAGGTTTGAAATGTTTGCCATTGTGAGCAGATGTGTTTAATTTAGTCAGAAAAAACCGGATAATTTGTTAAAAAAAGGTGATTTATACTCAAAGTTATGTGTCAGTTAAAGCAAGAGTAATCACTGGTTTTTGTTGTGCGCCGTCTCTCATCGTGAGATATTTGTAAAACGGCGTTCCCAACAAATTTGGAAAATACCCATATGTTCCAGTTTTTTAAGAAGTGAAGTTTCAAATTTTGCGCCCAGTGTGACAACTTTTAACCTCAAATTTTGCTCTATCCTAATTAAGAAACCGTTTCAACACAATTCGCAGTGTGATATGCATATTTTGTTCGGGTGGCAGAGATTCTAAGTCCAGTTTCTACCCCTAGAAATTTTAGTGCAATCCAAGTAATTTTTGTGTTTGATTGTTAAAGTACATAATAATAAAAAAAATTTAATAATAGTTGCTTTCATAACAATTTAAATTGTAATAATTAAAATTATGTGTCTTAGGGCATGGCTTAGCTGTCATTTTAATTGTTCTCAGTTGTAAGCTTTAGTTTTGACCTTAGATTAAAGAAACCCGAGATGGAACATCGTTCATTGCGCAGCGTGCCAAATTCTTCGTTATCCCTACCTAATCGATTCCACCAATTGTAGTCGATAAGAGCTTCGTATCGTGACGAGAACCGCCGATAATGTTCGAAGCTCGTATTTTGTTTCGTGCCGTTGAACGTTGAGGGTTAACGCAAGCAATTCAATTTTGAATTTTAAAACAGTTTCTGCTTTTATTTTGTGATTTTAGTGTCAAAATGAGTCGATGTAGTGTAAAAGAATGTGTATACAATAAAAGCAAAGTATGCCGAAGTGATAAAAAAAATATTCATTTGTTTACGTAAGTATTGAACAGTATTTAAATTCAAATGCTTCTTTATTTACATTTGACACCAGGGTGGTATTATGCCCGATTGTTTAATTGTAAAACATTCCGAGTTACTTATTTTAGCATTGTATTGCTTTGTTTATTATTTTTTTAAATATATGCTCATTATTTCGTAGTATGTTAATCGTTGATTCTAAATATGTTTTATAGTTTTATATTACCCTAATTCAATGTAATATAACTTAAAAAAACCATTACAAAAATTTAGACACTATATTATTTAATCAAACTTCTTACATAATCATTATACAGAGTGATAAGGTAAATAAAGCATGTACACATTGTAAAATGCAATTGTGCACTATAGTTAGTCATTATTACTTATTAATACAGTTACTTTTAATACATTACTTTAATTTGATGGTGTATAAACAAGAGTGTGCTTTCTGTTGAATGAATCTATTTAATTTACTATTAATCTATTGGCTTATTAAATTGGTATTATGTGTAGTTTTCCAATGGACAATGAAAGACGGGAGGCATGGAGATTTGCCTTAAACATAAACAGTGAAGACATATTTAAATATTCACGTGTGTGTCACCTACATTTTAACGATGATGCCTTTGATTACGAAAGATCTCCGTTTTCTCTATCTCTGAAAAAGAATGCCATACCATCTGAGGTAAGAAGTATTTTCATATAACCTGATAGACAAAGGCTAAACATATATACTTTTTTTTCAGCGAGTTGCTTTAGCAGATATTCAATGTTCTGTACCTGATATAAGACCATCCACCAGTACTTATGAAAAACCAAATAGAGAACTACCATCAACTGTACAAAAAACACCTCCGAATTCACCTACTATAAAAAATGATTTGGTAAGTCCAACACCATTCTAATACTGTAATCGAATCTCGTGAATCTCGTAACTTAAAGAATTGACATTACGTATTTTCTTTGTAGATTGGCTAATAATCATTATATATATATATATATATATATATATATATATATATATATATATATATATATATATATATATGTATATATATATATATATATATATGTATTTATAAAACAGTGCTACAGGTTTTGGAGGGCCGTGGCTCCCATGGACTTGATTAGTTTCTTCCACTTTTTCCGATCTTTTGCTTATTCTCTTGTCAGTCCCTTGTTCTTATTTCTTATATGTCAGCCCGGACAGCATCAAACCACTTCTTTCTCATCCTCCCTCTTCTCTTCTTCCCCCATTCACCTGATTTGAGAACTCTTAAAACCTTTCTTTCCGTTGACATTAGTAAAACAGGTCCTAATCATTGAACTTTTTTTGGTGTCATATATCTCCATCAGCTCTGGTATGTTCTTTTATGCAATTTACTGTGAGCTTCCTTTATACCACTTTTAACTTCTTTCTGGTTCATGTTTCACATGCATACAACACCGTTGGTCTAACTATTGTTTCATATGTTCGGATTTCGGCTGCTCTAGTCACATTTTTTGCTTTTATCAGGCTAATAACCAATACTTTGTTATTATTATTATTGCTAATTTGATGTTATTATTATTACTATTATTAAAACTAATTTGGTATTATTTATTGTAGGCTGTTACACCTAGAAAATTAAAGTTAAGGAAACAATTAAGAAGAGCTAGAAAAACTATTAAAACCCTTAGAGTCTCCCTTAATCGTTATAAGAAAAAAGTTGCAGTTTTAGAAGATATTATTAAGTCCTTAAAAGGAAAAGTTACAGATGAAACTTTAGAAGCTTTAGCTGTAATAGGTCCAAATAAGGAATTTTTACAGAGACAACTGTCTACTAAAGGAAAATATGGTAGTGAACTGAAAACTTTTGCTTTAACATTGCATTTTTATTCCGTTAAAGCATATAATTATGTAAGAACTACTTTTAATTCTGCATTACCCCATCCCAAAACAATATCGAGATGGTACCAAAGTGTCAATGGAGATGCTGGTTTTTCAAAAGAGGTTTTTGAACTGTTGAAGATAAAGGCCACCAATACACCATATAAATTGCTCTGTAATTTAACAGTTGATGAGATGGCTATTCGTCAGCATGTTCAATGGGATGGAAAACGATATTATGGATATGTAGATTATGGTGTTGACTTACAAACAGATTGTCATTCAATTGCCAAGGAAGCAATAGTATTTATGTTAGTCTGTATGAATAGTTCTTGGAAACTTCCTGTAGGGTATTTCTTAATTGATTCATTAACTGGGAAACAAAAACAAAATTTAATATTACAATGCTTAAATTTGATAAATCAATCTGGTGTAGAAGTTATATCAGTAACTTTTGATGGTGCATCAAATAATGTGACAATGGTAAAAGAGTTAGGGTGTAGTTTTCAATTAAATTCATTAAAATCTACATTTACTTTACCAAATTCAAATAAAGAAATTGCAGTTCTCTTCGACCCGTGTCATATGATAAAATTATTAAGAAATACCCTAGGAGACAAACTAACTTTAGTTAATGATAATGGTGAAACTGTTGAGTGGAAATATATTAAGGAATTAAATAAACTCCAAGAGGAAGAAGGGCTTCATTTACGCAATAAACTTAAAAAATCTCATGTTAACTATAAAAATCAAAAAATGAAGGTAAGGTTGGCAACACAATTATTTAGTAACTCTGTGGCACATGCAATTGAATATTCAACACAAGTTTTACAATTACAACAATTTAGTAACTCTGCTGCTACGGTTAATTTTATTCGCATCTTAAATAATTTGTTTGATGTTTTTAATTCCAGAAATATGTCACAAAAAGATTATAAAAAGCCTTTAAATACAGATAATTATATCAAGATTAATGACTTTTTAACCGAAACTGCTAATTATTTAAAATCATTAACTTTAGTTGATGGGGTAAAGCTTTGTGAAAGCAATAGAAAAATGGGAGTTTTGGGATTTCTATTTTGTATTAATAGTCTTCAACATTTGTACAAACAATTAGTGGAAACAAATTTATTAGTATATATTCCAACCTACAAATTAAGTCAAGATCACCTTGAACTTTTTTTTGGGTTAATTAGATCAATGGGGGGTTATAACAATAATCCAACTGCTAAACAGTTTAAGGCAGCTTATAAAAAAATGTTAAAACATTTAGAACTAAAGGATAGTTTCAGAGGAAATTGTATTCCTTTAGAACTGATTACAGTTATGGCTCCTGAAAAAATAATTAATAAGTCTTGTGGCAGAGAACGAATTGTTGAAGATGAATTTGTTGATGATAACGATGACATATCCAATACAAATTTTATATCACTTCAATTAATGAACTTATCATTTACAAATTACAAGAGAGAAGTTATTATATACATTTCAGGATATGTCATTTATAAAATATCGAGAATTTTAAAATGTGAAGATTGTGTAAACGCACTTATAGGAGACCGAGCAGACTTGTTGACGTCATTCATCAACCAAAGAGACACATTAAATTTAACTTATCCATCCGAAGATGTTGTTATTATTTGCACTACTGCCGAAAAAGTGCTACAGTGCCACATAAACGTTAACAGACGTATTAATGTTAATATTGTTAATATCCAAATATTAAAAGAATTAACAGAACAATTATTATTTAAGAGCTTAAACAACCATTTCAAACATTATTCCTTTTTAGATTCACATTATTCCAATTTATTAAAATTAATAATTTCCACCTACATTAACGTCCGAATTCATCATTATAATAAATCAATTGTAGATACTGGTAAAAGTAAAAGAATTATTCATAATAAGATGACATTATTTTCTGGACAATGAAAATATTTTTTAGTTTTTATTTACTGATTATTTTTATTGTAAAACTTTATTCTAACTTCTTGTTTTGTGTTATTAGTCAATACAATTATTGTAATTAGTTAAATAAGTGTATATTAAGTTGTGTTTCTATAGTTGTGTATATTCGAAACTAATTCAGTATTATTAATTATTCTGAATCCAACTCTGTAGTTGCTCCCCACCCCAGTGATTAAGTTTAGAAATAAGGCAACATTCGCGCAGCTATCTAAATAGGTTCATGTTACATCTCGGGTTTCTTTAATCTAAGGTTTTGACATATGACAGCTAGCTTTATTATTTTTGACATCTGATAAATATCTAATCATATTTGAGATTTTGTTTTGTTTTTTTTAGTAAAAGGTTAACTTCTGTGCACATTTTCACTTAAAACTTTATTCTAACTTCTTGTTTTGTGTTATTAGTCAATACAATTATTGTAATTAGTTAAATAAGTGTATATTAAGTTGTGTTTCTATAGTTGTGTATATTCGAAACTAATTCAGTATTATTAATTATTCTGAATCCAACTCTGTAGTTGCTCCCCACCCCAGTGATTAAGTTTAGAAATAAGGCAACATTCGCGCAGCTATCTAAATAGGTTCATGTTACATCTCGGGTTTCTTTAATCTAAGGTTTTGACATATGACAGCTAGCTTTATTATTTTTGACATCTGATAAATATCTAATCATATTTGAGATTTTGTTTTGTTTTTTTTAGTAAAAGGTTAACTTCTGTGCACATTTTCACTTAAAAAGATAATTTTTTATTTGTAATGATTTATTTCTGCTACAAATTATAGCTCAGTAACATTTGTAAGTTTTGTAGTATCTTCAACTTGTAAACGGATGTTGTAAACGGATAGGACATAGTAAATGTTTCTCTTTGTTATTTTTTATATACCTTTGTGACTATTAATATAGTATTTTTGTACTATTTACTTTGTAACTGTTTTTGGTGAGACAGTAATAAATGTTTAATTGTTTCCCTATACCATTTTGTTTATTTACTTTAAAAAAAGTTCCTAACCTCTCTTTTAAGTAAGTACCTTCATTTTTGTAATGGCCCCAATCCAACCCCCTTGCCATTCACTTATCCACGACCGAGTTTTTACAAATAAACCCTGAGCGCCGTTCGCATGTTTCGTTTATTTTGGTTGCCCTATCTCTAGCCCCGTAATTTCTGTCCGCAATTTTCAACCCCCCATAATAATACCCTAAAGTCGTCTACTTTAAAATGTATAATGTATGTCTGAATTGTCAATATAGATGAGTCAGATAAAATTAAATTATTAGAAGAATTTTTCACTAAGTAACAAAAAACAAAATTTGTTTAATTTACTAATGTTTGTATTTTGAGAACGATTTCCGAAGTGGAAATTGAAACGTCAATAAACTTATTTTAACCTTTAATTGTGGCTTATTCCCATTTAAATAGTAATTAATGTATAAACATGTATTAGAATATTTAAAATATTTTATTTGTATACATTTATTTAATGTCAATAAATCAAACCTTTGTGTGTTACGTTTCTCCACTAATAATCCTGCGTGGTTAATGTAAATATCTTGGTCCTCTGATTATATGTCCAAGATATTCTAGTTTACGCCTCTTAATAATATTTAATAGAGTTCGTTGATGTCCCATTCTTCGAAGAACTTCTTCGTTTCTGGTTCTGCTAGTCCATGGAATTTTTAGTATCCTTCGATACAACCACATCTCAAACGCCTCGATTTTATTCATGATATCGGCGTTTAAAGTCCAAGTTTCACATCCATACAAAAGTACAGACCACACGTAACATCTTGTAAACTTTTCACGGATTTCCAAATTTAACGAGTTATTGGATAATAGAGGCTTGAATTTTTGAAATGAGTTTCTTGCCTGTTCAATTCTACATCGAATTGATGCAAAGATATAATTCTATAATATTCAAGATTATATTATTATATTGTATATATATATATATATATATATATATATATAATATATATATATATATATATATATATATATATATTGTATATATATATATATATATATATATATATATATATATATTATTATACACTGAAAGGCATTACAATACTTGGTAGACAGGGAAATATTAACGTAATGCAAGAAATAAATACCAGTGGGGAGATCCTCATACCCTAGGATAATTTTCTTCAATCCCACACAAATTCTTTTTCAATTAAAAAAAAATACCTTTTTAAGTAAAAAAAAAATGAGAACTGGTTTTGTGATTTTGTCTTGTACAATTTACTTTGAAGGTAAAATCACGTCTTGTGCTTTGGAACAGTGACGTTTGCACCTTGGGATGAAATATGTTTATACAAGAACTTTATTTTTTACTTTGTTTTGGAATAAAGGAGTGATAATTACAAAATATAAAACCTTTTGGATAAATACTCTTTATTTGTGATAATGCTGATAATATAATACTGTCGCAAATAGTAATATTATAGTTTTAGAAACATTCAGTAATCTTTGGAACACATATTTCGTTTTAATCGTTTTTGGACTTAGGCTTTACCACATTTCTAATAGTAATTTTGATAACTACTGCAATCTTCATAGACCCAAAAGCGAAAATTTTTACATTTAATCCAGTCTTTTTTTCTTATTGTAGTATAACAATTTTCTCCGCATCTTACACAACTATATTCTTCTTGTATATCGGTACATGGATCGTCACCGCTCTCTAACGTTAGATGAATGTCTTCCTCAGAACTAGTATGCTCAAAATCGATTTTTAATAGTCTTTTTTCTTTATTTTTTTCTTTACTTCGTCTTTCGTTTTTGTTTGTGGCTAACCCTTTTAATTTCCGTTTTTCAAGTATATCGATTAACACCTTAGTCTTACCCTTTCTGGTTTGTTTTTCTTAGCGGGGTTTTTGGGTAACATTGAAAAAGTTCGGGTGATAATAGAGTATCTCTTTTGGCTCATTCTTTTGCATCTGCAGATGTAGATAGTACTGGAGAATCCGTGATAGTTGGATTATCTTTTATTTGCTATTGAACATTGGGGAATTCGCATAATTATGCTAAATGAGACCAATTGTGTCGCGAATTTCTTGGCAGAATATAGTAGGATCTGGTTACCCATATTGAAAGAGGAAGCTATTAAAAGGAAGCTTACCAGTACAACAACATATAAAATCGGAATTTGGTGTTTATTGAAGGTAAACTAAATGCACGATCAAATACTTACCATGTCGGGATAGTATTATGAGGTTTTTTCCTGGTTTTTTCCTCATAATTTACTATGGAATCACTAACAGGAGAATTTTACTGTCATCATGGCATGTATTTGTCTTTTTAAAGACGAATTACATGTTATGATCTTTTCTGACGGATATTGTCAAGTTAAAATTGATTTCATGTAATCGAATGAACTATCTTATAAGTAAAGTCGTCCCAGGAACGCAACTCAACAATATTGGCAATATCATTTTAAAGTCGTCTACTTTAAAATGTATAAGGTATGTCTGAATTGTCAATATAGATGAGTCAGATAAAATTAAATTATTAGAAGAATTTTTCACTAAGTAACAAAAAACAAAATTTGTTTAATTTACTAATGTTTGTATTTTGAGAACGATTTCCGAAGTGGAAATTGAAACGTCAATAAACGTATTTTAACCTTTAATTGTGGCTTGTTCCCATTTAAATAGTAATTAATTTAAAATGCCACAAGAAAATAGCTTCAGAACAATATGTTTATACATGTAATTATATAGTCAAGCCAATTTTGATGTCATCTGAGATTCCATATGTTCTTCTTTTTTCTTCGTATCACTGTTAGTTAATCATAGTAAGCTTCACTGTCAACAGGAGAAAACAGTTTCTGCAGATTTGCGAAATTCTTTTTTGGTTAAAAACTTATAGGTTTAATCAGATTGGATTTAGTAAAGGAAGAGGTCTATATGACAACATAACATTCATCACATCTTACATTAACCTTGCATTTCAATCCTCTGAGTCAGTCATCGTAATTTTTTTAGACATAAAAGCTGCATACGATAATGTTGACATATATAAACTCTATAGTAAACTCAAAAACTTAGAAGTGCCTATCCGAATGTGTAACGTAATTCTCAATCTTTTAACAGAACGATCACTATATTGTAGGGGTAATGACGGCTCCTTCCTGGGTCCTGTACCACCAACCTCGGGTATACCACAGGGCTCCCCTCTGAGTACTATTTTATTCAATATTAACTTAAGGGATATTTTTGATTTAAATTTGGGAGAAGCATCTATTATAGGGTATGCTGATGATTTGGCAGCTATGATCAGAGGAAAAAGTGTAGCAGCCATGGTAAATAATATCAATAATGCTTTAAAGCACATAAATGCACACCTTCGTGAACATAACCTGTCACTTTCCATGGATAAATGTGAGGCAGTATGATTCACTAGAGGGAGAAAACATACCATCATACCCCCCGTACATATTAGTAATGCAATCATTGCCTTTAAAAAAGAGGTTAAATATTTGGGTATTATACTGCAAGAAAACATGAAATGGTCACCACACATTACTAATATTACATATAAAGCAAAAAAATCACAAAAATGTATTAAGAGCACTGTGTAGGGTATGGTGGGGTGCAGATCCAAACACACTTTTGATCGCCTTTTCTGCTCTAGTCCAATCACATCTTGATTTTGGATCAATGTTTCTTAGACCATGTTCTAAGGCCGCTCTCAGTAAATTGGATGTGGTGTTTTATGAGGGATTGCGTATATGTATGGGATGTATGCGTTCCACACCCAGGGTTGCACTTTTGGCGGAAGCATCTATATTAGATCTTGAACGTAGAAGAAAACTACTGGCCCTTAAATTAATTTCAAAATTCTTAGTTGTAACAAATCATCCTACTATTCAATTTATCAACAACTTTCTATTAAAAATAATCCATAGACCGGAGTTTTGGAATAAAGACAAAATACCTTACCTAGTGGAAGCACTTCAACAGTATAGGCCTTATTTAAAGTTAATATATAGAGATCCAAATTTTCCATGTTACGAAATTGATTTTCATATACTCAACCTTCAAACCTTTAAAATCTTTTAACTGTAATTGTAAAAAAGGAGACATTATGTCAAGATTTAATTTTGAGGCCGAAACTAATAGTCTAAAATCTCAGTATACTTTCATTTTTTCTGATGCGTCAAAGAGGGACAACAGAGTTGGTTTTGGTATTTTCATTCCATCCCTAAATTATAAATTTTCGTCACGTCTTCCCAATCATTTAAGTATTTACAAAGCAGAAACAATTGTCATACACGATGCAGTAAAAACTGCCATTATTAAAAAAATTAAAAATGTGATAATTTTCTCAGATTCACAGGAGGCTATAACAAAACTCTGTAATCCTTCTTTTGCAACAAAGTCTGAATATTGGATTCTTACGACAAAAGGGCTAATTGCTTCATCTAACATGAATGGTTATAATATCCAATTATCTTGGATACCGGGTCACTCAGGTATACCTGGGAATTCAGAGGCAGATTCTGATCTTAACAGATCTTAATATTCCCAGAAAAATGGTATATGACATAAAAGATATTTTAAATTTCTTAAAACAGGATATTTTTAAAAGATAAATGGAGATAAACATTTTTAAAGATAAATGGAGAATCTTAGTCTCAACCAGACATCGTAGGTATGCTAGAGTTCAATCAACATTCACCAATAAGACATGGTATGGCAATTTAAATTATAAAGATAGGGGACACATCGCAACTATAATTAGAATGCGTACAGGTCATTGCCTGACTAATGCCCATCTTTTCAAAATTAATATAAAAGATGACCCTGCCTGTGAATGCGGCATGAGAGAAAACCTGAATCACATATTTTTCGAGTGCCCTCTTAACCATATTCCTAATTTGGACTTATATAAGTACTTTGTATCAAAAAAAAATATCACCGTTATCCATGACTGACATTCTATCCTCTCCGGAAGACGAAACTATAGAGATAATCATGCGTTTCATTAACATTAATAAAATCAAACTCTGAAGCTCAACTATCCAATTTCCCTGATGTATCCTATAATCCTGCCTGTTTTAGTGCTTTGTTTTTGTCCTCTTATTCCATTTTTTGTAACATTAATTTGTCCTCCAGTATTATTGCCGTAAATCAGAAAGCCGATACCATAATAGCGAAGTTATAAGGTATATAGAAACAAGAAAAGCGCTAACACGAGAAAAGCTGTAGTTCAGTGAAGTTTTCAGAGATTCCTGCATGGCCCAGAGCCAGACAAAGTGGGGTCTCACACAAATCGGGCTGGTAATTGCCTTGCAGCAAAGCCATCAATACAACAAGACAAGACAAGACAAGACAACTTATAGGTTAGTGCAGTATGTCCAATTTATAATCGTTAATTATTACTTGATCTCTTCTATTTATTGAATTATTCAATATAGTGTTCACATGAGTAGAGATTTCATTTAGCTTTGTAATGTAACGAAAAAAAAAATAATAAAGCTTAATAAATTCAAAGTAAATTATTTTACATGCGTTCGAATTTAAATTAGGTCAATGCCGAACGTGATACTAGTAAAAAAATAAAAAACAAGAAAGTGCAAACTGGTATTGTAAATAATTAAATATTTACTATAAACGTCCTTGCAAGCAGCATTATTTAAAAGCTATTAATGTAAATACAAAGAGTTCATATGTCAATCCGTTGAGTGATATTGCTAACTGTTTGTACTTTAAATCGCAATCCGAGACCTGGGTCAGCACGTTGAAGTTTGGAATAAAGTAAAAAGTTAAAAGTAACCAAAAAATGCACAACTCCACAGTTTGGTTTCTGCACCTTTCTGGTCAAGTATTTATGAATTTCTAAATTTCGTTGTATATTGTGTTTATTCGATTTGTGTTTGCAAGGTTCTCTTTTTTTCTCATTTTCATCTATTCTTACATACGATGGGGCATTGATAAACATTGATAAGAAGATTGAATTATATTCTCAACTAATTTTTTACTGTCCAAAAAATAGGTATATTTGTTTTACACCTAATAGTGTAGTAAAAGAGTCTTTGATGACGATACATTTCTCCTCGCTACCCGTTTTGAAGAAAATTAAAACTTCCATATTAACTATGATCTCGCCTGTGAGAATACACTAATTTGTAGGTATGAATTCATGCCTGGATTACACGAGGCTAGTTTTTCAATCTATGATAGCAAGCTAGCGCTTTTAAATTAGCAAGCTAGTATTACTAGCTTCATGTATACAGAACTAGCTTCGCGTGTAGGCTAGTAAGCTGGTGAGAAAGAGAGTAAGCCAGTGTCCTAAGCTAAGATAGTTTAATAGCATGGAGTTCTATTTTGTTAAGCTAGTTGCGTCCCCCTCTACTAATTTTACTACCCTGGCTTGTGTACCACCCTCGTCTGGCCGGCAAAGCTAGTTTTTTCGAATGGCAAGTGCTTAGTGCCCATTCTTCGGCATTATTTGGTATCTAAAAAAATAATAATATACCTATTTATTATAATTATTTCTAAAGTTTTTCTTTTTTTGTTGTTGTAGGATAGTCAAGAATCAGCAATAAATAAAGAGCATGTAACAGCCCAGTGAGCAAAGCCAACATTAAAAATAGCAAAGAAAATAATATTGACAACAGCTGCAATGGCAATAATGATACCAGTGAAGACGTTTCAAATTCTGAAAATTGTTCATCACGACCTTCTACATCTGCGACAGGTAATAAACCACCACGCAACGAGTGTGCGACGCAACTGCGAAAACTACTTAAATCAAACGATAAAATATCAGCTCCAACTCCGAAAAAGAAAAAAATTTTAAAATTAGCATCTTTAGTTAGGGAAATAAAGTCGATAAAGAATGATTTAAATAGTACATCTACGGGTGAGCACTCTACACCACAAGAAAATGAGCATGATATTTTTGGAGCTTTTGTGAGTGGCCAACTGAAAATGTTATCTACTGCACAAGCTATTATGGCTCCAGACAAAATCAATGCCATATTATATCAGTCTCAGTCTCAATGTCATCGCATGGAAGATCTGAACTACATAAACACCACATTTACATACCAGACGCCTAGTAGTAATTGCTCTTTAGATTCACACACAACAATTAATATTGTACCATTGCCACTTACATAAGGAGAGTCGGATTTGTCAATAATTACAGAAAATGAAGCTAATAATAATCAACAACAAAATCCAATCGACGAGATTAATTTAGATTTTTTACGCCAGGAGAATCCTATTGCTTTAGCATTCCTCAATGCATAATTTTTTTATTACCTTTTTTGTAATTTTGTGATGAATACAAATATAAATTTATTATTATTACTAACCTTTCTGTTTTCTTTCAATGCCATGAAAATTTTTTTCTCTGGTATAAATTTAAATATAGAACACCTTGAAATCCGATTAAAGTGACTCAGTTTTCTGTAACTAATGCCGGATGAAAGAAAATCTAAAGTGATCTCCAACTTTACTCTTGCTGGTAAAGCCTCTCTCATAATAGTATGCTATCGTTGAATTTTTGGCATCACAAGACTTAACAGAATATCAAACATATGTGGTTCTTCTTCTTAACGTGCCCCATCCCTAAGGACATTGGCTATCATCATGGCCTATTTGACTCTATCTGCGGCCGTTCTGAAAAGTTCTATTGACGTTTGTTTGAGCCACGTGGTATCATTCGTAAAATACTGATACACTCTTTTAAGTTTTCATTGCGAAGTTCTTCTAAAACCAGTGCGAATGATCCACTTTCATTCCATTTTAAAATCCATGGTCTTATCCAAACTGGATTTTCCAATAAAACTTCTCTTTATTCATTTAATGCAATTTGATACAGTTTCCGAAGTAACTGTTTCAGTCGAACATTGTTTTTTTTTTAGAAATATTTACTATTTTCAGTGAATGTGTTGCTCTATTGCCACGTGTGATCCGGTCATTTGTGTGAGTACCATATTTACTATGTTATAGTTTAAAAGGCATCACTGTATACTATACTATATATTTATACTTGTATAGTTTAGAAGACATTGCTGAAAATGTGGAGATTTCGACCATTTGCAGTATTCTTTACTTTCCTTTTTATTTTAATTTATATTTTACCAAGAAGCAGGCTGTGATCACTTCTCGCGATTGCTGTATTTAAAGTTCATATACATCTAACATGTGATATAAATGTATGCAAATATTAGTAGTTATATAGTCTATAGTGGAATTTTGGCATCTCGTACTATTAAATGTGTTGTTTTTGGGAATTTTATGTTTATACGTTGATGAATTAATAAGTTAAAATGATTCGAACCTTTAGCGAAGCTAGACCGTATTTAATTACCAGTCTAATCCCAGCTAGTTTTTGCGTTTTTTGTTTTTATTTATATCCAGGTAATAATAAATTGTATTAAAGTGTTGTGTTATTATAAATAAAAATTAATGAACTTATTGGAGATAATCTGTAAGTAATTTTAAACTAATTAGAGCTACTTACGTCAAAACAAGTCCTATTGTCTATATTACCCGATGTCATTAATCAAAGAAAATGGATAATGTTAATACTTCAGGAGCATCGAGGCCCCAAACTTTATTAACATTATATCAAACTCCTTCATACTCTGCTCAAGAAACAAGATATTTTATACAGAGTGTCCAAAAACTCTCCTGACAAACGAAGACCGGAGATTCCTCAGATAATTTTAAGATAATTTGCTAGAGCTTTTTGAAAATAGCGCCTTGTACTTAGTTTTAGTTAATACCTCTTGAACGCTTCTAGTTAGAAAAACAAAAAGTGGTACGATTATTTATCATCCAGAGCTAAATCGATTCCATTAATTTCGAATTCCTAGTACCGGTTAAAGGCGTCCGTTTTGGGTAGGTCAACGTTTATTTTAACGTATAACATTTTGTCTTTAACTTTTAAGCATTCTTTATATTAGATTATTAAATTTTTAGATATTCTAGTACTAAAAAGTACTCTTATTTTAAGTCGGTAGGATAGACCGTTTCAAACACACAAGTATCAAAAGTAGAAAGTTACAAAAGATGCTCGATGTGCTGACCATTAGTCTGTATGCATAAATTTGCCCTTTTTCTTAGAGAACGCCGAATTTTTGCAAAAATTTCAAAATTATTTCTACATTTGTTGTAAGCATCTTGTATCCTCAGTCGGAGTTGTGAGCGATTTTGTATCGAAACGGAATAAAAAAAAATGCTTTTATGTATCTTCAAACACAATTCCTCCTTTACCGCCTCTTCCAATTCAGCGATCTTCGTAGTTATTATCAAGCAAGTCTCCTACATTTCTGTAAAAGTGGGCCTTCATGTAGAAACCATAAGTTTTGCCCAATATTTAAAGGAGCATCATCTAACTCAATTCCACAGGCTTAAATAGATTGGGTAGATCGTTAACTACTCCTATCCAGACGTTTGTGCTAAACCTATGTTGATCCTTAAATTCTTGAACGTGGGCATTGTCACTAGCATACGAACTATATTATACATTATGCACATTAAAATGCCATTTCTTGTAGCAGTGCTTATATTTTAAGCAATATAGGATATTTCCTATGGAAGAATTTAAAATTGTGGGATACATGGCAAACAGTCTTCGAACGCTAATTTCTGGATTTTATGCAACATCCATTAAAATAATTTCCCCGTGTGTTGCTGTTACATCATCACGTCGTCCTCTTTGATTATTTTTTGGGATCACTAAACCTGCTTTAAATTTTGGCATATGCAGATGATGTTGATCTAGTTGCCCGCACAACACGCAAGCTAGAAGAAATGTATACCACCTTGTCACACGCCTCAAAAAATATGGGCCTGCAAGTAAATGAAAATAAAACTCATGGCTAGGATAAGATAATGGCATCAACACCCAACAATAGAGCCAGAAACATCGGCCACCAACTCACGGTTGATAATTCTACCTTTGAAGTGGTGGACAAATTCACATACTTAGGCTCCCTGATCACCAAGGAGAACGTCATGACGGAAGAAATCAAGCGAAGAATAATCCTAGCAAACAAATGCTATTTTGGACTGAGTAGACATATGAGAAGCAGAAACTTAAGCCAAAAAACAAAAATAACCATATACAAAACCCTTATACAACCAGTGTTGACATATGGGTCAGAGGCATGGACCATTTCCAAGGCAGATGAAAATCTTCTGCTTATATTTGAACGAAGGATATTTAGAAGAATATTTGGTGGCATCTGTGAAAATGGTGTTTGGAGAAGGAGGTACAACTACGAGATATATCACAGATATAAACATATATTTGGTGGTAAAGACGTAGTATCCTTTATAAAAATAGGAAGACTAAGATGGGCAGGACATCTGGCAAGATCACAGCAGAACAACCCTCCTAGAAGAATCCTTATGTCACAACCTGTGGGAAGTAGAAAAAGGGGTAGACCAAAACTCAGATGGAAGGATGGTGTAGATGAGGATGGTAGACAAATAGGCGCAGCAAACTGGCAACAGTTGGCAATGGATAGAACTGACTGGCGTAATAGACTTGGGAAGGTCGAGGCTCTTTTATAAGGCTGTAGCACCAATGATGATGATGAAACCTGCTTTTCTTAACCGTTGATGAAGAGCTGTAAATGTTGAGTGAGTGGGATCACGATTGGGAAATTTTTCAGGTTATATTTGAATGCCACAAAATAAAAAAAACTAACAGATAAACTTCGCGCACTGACCACAATTTTACAATAACAAACGTAGGTTATACTTTTATTGACAGGCCAAAGCCAACTAGTGCAAAAAATATTAATTTAACTTTCAAAACGAAAAAACCAAAAATTTTCAAATCGATTTTTAATCGAAATTACCTGAAAATTTAATAATCTAGTATCAGAAATGCTTAAAAGGTAAAGACAAAAAAGTTATGCGTTAAAATAACCGTTGACCTACCCAAAACGGACGTCTATGATCGGTACTAGAAACTCGCAATATAGGAAATTGATTTAAATCTGGAAGATAAATAATCGTACCAGTTTTCGTTTTTCTAAATAGAAGAGTTCTGAAGGTATTAAAAAAACTAATTACAAGGCGCCATTTTCAAAGAGCTCTAGCGCCTTTAGGAAGCATTTGCTGACAAGGTGAATTGGGTTAAATTGTCTTAAAATTATCTGAGGAATCTCCGGTCTTCGTTGGTTAGAAGAGTTTTTGAACACCATATATATTGCTTTGGAAAACGCCAAACTTAAGGAATATCTATTTGCACTGGGAAAAATTATAGAAGCAAGATATATTATTTTCTTTTATCACGAATTTCAAATCACTGTATACATATTTAGTTAGCTAGTGAAGAATTAGTAGAAACTATCATGAATACTAACAACAGAAAAATAACTATTAATCAACAAATAATAGAAAGATTACTAATCTCTAATGTCTGCCCTAGTATAGCTCACATTTTCATAGAATTTGAACTTAAAAAATTGGGCCTCAAGTTATTAACTGAAATTATATTTCATTATTTATTAACAAAATATACACATATACTGAGCTTTCGAAGATATACATTTATCTCTCCTTTGGAAGCTGCACTAATTCCTTCCTTAATTGTCAAAAACTGCAATTAAACATCTTATCGTATATTCTTATCTCAAAAAAAATAGATGTGTTACTTTTGTAAACAATCTGACCATTTTGTAGCAAATTGTTCATTATGTACAAATCCAAATCAAAATTTTACAATAGTGGTGCCAACCACTACCATAAATACAGTAGTTAATACTCTACCACCTAATGTCCCGACCACATCAGCAGCGAATTCCTCTTCATTACAATCCTCGACTACACTTTCTTACTTTACTATACCATCATTCACAAGTTCTCAAACTACATGTCTCAAACTACGTCCATGTTTGGACATAGGCCTCTCCCAACTCCTTCCATCGGTCTCTATCCTGAGCAACATATTTCCAATTTGTTCCGGCTATTCTTTTAATGTCATCAACCCATCTCATCTGTGGTCTTCCTCTTGGTCGTTTACTTTCGTAAGGTATCCAATGTTGTATTGTAGTATTCCAACGTTGGTCTGTTTGTCTAGCAGTGTGGCCCGTGAAGCTTTATTTAAGTTTGGCAATTTTTGTTGCTATGTCCTCGACTTTTGTTTTGGATCTTACCCAGCCTTTCCTCTTTTTATCTGACAGTCGTATACCTAACATTGCTATTTCCATTGTTCTTTCTTTTGTGGCTAGTTTATTCATGTTTGCCTTGGTTAGGGTCCAGGTTTGACATCCATATGTCATGATAAGAAGGATGCATTGGTTGAACACTTTGCTCCTCAAGTATTGGGGTATTTTGCTGTTCTTAAGTATCCAACTAAATTTTCCAAATCCTGCCCATGCTAGTCTTGCTCTTCTAGTAATTTCTGCACTTTGATTTTCTTTGTCAATTCTCAGGATTTGGCCTAGGTAGATATATTCCTGGATTTGTTCTCATTGCCATTTATAGTTATACATCTGGGATCATCTGTGTTTGTCATAATTTTTGTTTTTTTCATATTCATTTTTAGGCCGACGTATTGGGAGCTGGCTGCTAGTTCCCCCATCATAATTTGCAGTTCCTCGAATGTGCTCGCTATAATCACTATGTCGTCAGCGAATCTGAGGTGGTTTAACTTGTTGCCAATAATTTACATATTATATATATATATATATATATATATATATATATATATATATATATATATATATATAGATATATATAGATATAAATAGATATACATATATATATATATATATATATACATCCTACTATCATTTTCGCATCGATACATTATGCTTTTACCATCAATTTAGCATCGTCTTGCAAAGTAGCATCTGTATATCGACGCTACTTTACAAGACCTTAATAACTTTTTTCCCGTACTTGTTACAAGAATTTTAACCATCTCATTGATTAGAGTCTTGATACCGTGTTGGTATTTTAAAATATCCGCTTTCTCTTTTTATCCCTTACTGAGTTATCTAAGTTTATTCCAGAAAATGTTTGAGTCTAAAATGATGGTACAGTGAAAATATTATATATTTTTAGTTCAGGGTTTTACCGTTTACTCGCTGCCATTATATACATGAAAATGTATATCCCCCTTTCATTATCAATCATTTTAGCATCAGAAATTTGGCATCGTTGTTGAATATAATATTACCCACGACGAAATAGTAAATTTAAGAATATATATATATTTTTTTCATCTACAAATCATTCTGGCATCATGTTTGGTTAAAAGTAACGGGTTATGATATATTGCAACTACCTATTGTATCTTCGCTCCAATTCGTCCAGTCGCGACGTACAGCACCTCAAATGATAGGATTTAACCAATAAAATACAATAAGACAGAAAAATCAAATATAGCAGCATGTCAAAAAGGCCTTAATTATATATCTTCGTTTCTATAAGTCCAATCGTGACGTACAGTATCTCAAATGACAGGATTTAACCAATTAAAAACAATGAAATAAAAAAATTAAATACAGCAACATGTCCAAAGGGCCGTAGTCACGTATCTTCGGTCCTATTAGTCCAATCGTGACGTATAGTACCTCTAATGATAGGATTTAACATAAATAATACAATGGGATAGAAAAATCAAATGCAGAACAATGTCAAAAGGGCCTTAGTTGTGTATCTTTAGTTCTATTAGTCCAATCATGACGTGCAGTACCTCAAATGAAAGGATTTGACAAATAAAATACAATGAGGTATAAAAATTTAATAGAGTAGCATGTCAAAATGGCCTTAGTTATGTATCTTCGGTCCTATTAGTCCAATCGTGACGTACGATACCTCAAATGATAGCACTTAACCAATAGAATACAATGACATAGAAATCAAATACAGCATCACGTTAAAAGAGCCTTAGTTACGTATCTTTGTTTTTAGTGGCCCAATCGTGACGTACAGTACCTCAAATGATAGGATTTAACCAATCGAATACAATAAGATAGAAAAATAAAATACATCAGTTTGTCAAAAGGGCCTTAGTTATGTATCTGCGGTCCTATTAGTCCAATCATGACGTTTCGTACCTTAAATGATAGAACTTAACTAATATAATACAATGAGATATAAAAATTAAATGGAGTAGCTTGGCAAAAGGGCCTTAGTTATGTATCTTCGATCCTATTAGTCCAATCGTGACGTAAAGTACCTCAAATGGTACCATTTAACTAATAGAATACTACGACGTACAAATCAAATACATCAACACTAAAAGGACTATAGGTATATATCTTTGCTCCTATATATGTTATGTCAAAAGAGGCTTAGTTGCGTAAACGAATTAACGCACAGAAGTGTGTGGCATATTACGTGACAGGATTATTAGCGAATACCATACGATTACGTCATACATCTCTTTGCATACGTCCACTTTTAGTTAACTACTTAGTATGTATTCAGTACTTTGCTTTACGGTTGTTGAGGCATTAACTCTTAAACAGAAGAATGTTAAAAATCTTGAAAGCTTTGAAATGTGGTGCTACCGCCGTATACTAAAAATAAGTCGGGTGGATAAAATTACAAATGAAGAGGTAATACGCAGAATAAATAACGATCCAGAAGTTATACTGAATATAAAAAAGAGAAAACTTAAATAGTTTGGCCACCTGATGAGAGGACAAAAGTACACATTCCTACAAAATATAATGCATGGAAAAATCCAAGGACGCAGAAATCCAGGCCGTAGAAGAATGTCCTGGATGAGAAATTTAAGAGAGTGGTTTGGCTGTACCACTAACGAATTATTCAAAACAGCAGTAAATAAAATTAGAATCGCCCTAATGATATCCAATCTGCGATAGCAGAGGCACTTAATAAAGAAGAAGATATGATAAACTCGAAAAATCTCCAACGTTCACTGTTAGACATATGCCTCCCGTTCAGTATACACATTTACTGCTCCTTGACGCTGTGACGAGAATGAGATAGGATTTAACAAATAGAATGACAGAAAACTAAAAAAGACAATGTGTCAAACGTGGAATGCGTCGCAGAACGTGAAATATTAGCGTAAAATTATATGATGCCATAGACGGTTCTTTAATACCCAGCAAACTCGCTTTGTAAAGTTACATAGCAGGGATCTGTGCGAGAAAAAGTCGATCATTCGTTTTATAACCCAAAGGGGACCATAAAATATTCAACGTTAAAATTTGACATAATGTAACGGTATGACAAATCTTTTTTCTCCCGCGTGTGCTTGCCTGTGTACCTATACAATAGGAGTCGTGCATAACCTTTAAGTTGATCGTAATACATGCAATAAAACATAAATGCACATAAAACTGCAACAACAAGTATGTTGACGACTTGGGTTAGTATATACAGTGCATTCCGTACGTTTTTTAAACATGGTTAGGAAATTGTTGACTGGAGGCTATTAAAGAAGTTCTTAAAATAATTGCGGGTCACCGCCTTTTCTGTAAATGGAGTGAATATTGTTATCGATTTAATTTTTTTCTTCAGTTGAATAATTCCTGCTGGTATTTGGTCTAAGCTTACTTCTTTTTCTCATTCAAACTGTTTCATAGCTAATTTTACTTCCTCTTTATAGTGCCCTGTTCACCTGTTTTGGTAATTTCGGACTATTTCATCTCTTATAACATAAAACAGTTGTTTCAGATATCTTTATCGCGTTTCCTTTTTTTTATGGATGAATATGCTGCCGTTTTCATCTCCTACTATTTCATATGGAGCTACACGATTAACAATTCCAAATCAAGAAAAGACAAATAACACTCCGAATTATATTATACAACTAATAGTCGAAAAATAAAGAGCAAGAGGTAGATAATCAGACAATTAAGATGAGCGCTACATGATGTACGCAATGCCACATTTGAACACTACATTAGTACATTGTCTAAAGAAGATCATTCACTATGGATAGCAACAAAACACTTAAAGAGACCTGATCAATACAACCCACCAATTAAGAAAGATGACGTTAGTTGAGGGAGATCAGACCAGGAAAAAATGTCAACATTTTCAGAATACCAGATAATAATAATCAAGCAATAGAACACTGAAAACTTTTGTTTTTAACTGTACGCCCGTGAATGACTTATTATTTTTTAAATAACACTTAATATTGCACTTTTTTATTGTATTTTTTTCATCTTTCAAGATAATTCTTATAGGAATATATTTATTTATAACATACGGTCTTATGGGAACAAGAGTTGCAGTAAAAGATTTTTCTAAATATAGAATGTAAACCATATTTCTAATATATTTGTGAAAAAGAACCAGTTTATAATATTCCGGACGACGTAATAAAACCTTATTTTAGACTATTGGTCGATGAATTGAAATCATTGTTCAAGAAACGAATTATTCAAGTGCAGATGTTTTACTATAAAAACATGTACAACCAAAATCTCGATTAAAAAAATTGCAACCAGTTACTCACGATGAAACTTAACCCCATTATTGATTTTACAAGTAATAAAATGGGTCGACAAAAGACCAGTTTTAATCCTTACAACATTTAAACATAATAGTTATATCTTGGTTTAATCAGATGAAAAGAAAAATTATACACAAGTACTAAAACCACAAACTATTCTCGATTATAACTTGGTGAAAAAGAGTGTTGATTTTAGTGATTAAGTGGCTTCTTACCAAAGCCCAATACGCAAAATTCTGAAGTGGTACCGGAAAGTGGCAGTGGAATTAATATTTAATACCGCAGTAGTAAATGCTTAGTTGCTAAATAATAGAAAACGTAAAAAAGCGACAACCTATCCTTGAGTTCAGACTGGAGTTCGCGAAGGCATTTGCAAATAAAGAAATGTTGTAACCCTCACGAACAGTTACACCCAAAAATACCATCTCAGGCAAAGCGATGTAGATAATACAAAGAGAAGAAAGTGTACAAGATGTAACAAAATTTTAAGAAGAAGCATGACTAGTAGAAAGGACGATAGAAAAGTTAAAAAAGTTAAAACATACTCTGAAGAATGTGATGGCAAAACTGGAATATGTCTAGTGTGCTTCAATGGAGCACATTCAAAAACAATTTTACTTATACAGGAACTATTATTGAGTAAAAACGTATTATACCTCAAGTGGCCTTATAGTATTGGAAGTCGTAAGTTGATAGTTTTAGTAGAACATTTTAATTGTTAATTACCTCCGTAAAAGTGAGTTATAGTATTTATAAAAAGATGGATGTAAATAATATGCCTTCGACATCTAAAAAAGCTAAATGTGAATATAAACGTCGGTCAGAAAAATCGAGGATTGCGTTTTGGAAAGAAACAACACAAACAGAATTTAAGACTTTTCTCGGACTTATGTTCCATATGGGGACAATTAAGATAAACCGTCTGAACGACTACTAAAAAAGTATGGGTAACTTCTATAATAGTGTTGACTTGACTAGATAATTGCTCATAGCCCATATTAAGAAATAAGCGAATAGATAATCCTCACTTGTCAAAGAAACTGAAAAAACGTGAAGTGGTCTAAAAACTAAAAAGTCCCCTATTCAAACTGGTTTTTAATAAAAAATTTAATAATATGTTAAAGTTTTTTTAATATACCCTAAAACTAAAAGCGAAAAGAATCGATTGCAAGTTACAAAATACTTGTAGAGTCATACTGTTTGGACAAGTACAGTTGTTTAAATAATCGCTTTCTGTCATAAACAAATTGAATAAATTGTAAAATATTTTTTGATCTGCTTGATATTTAGCACACTTTAATAACTCATCAATTGCCATAATTGCCTGTCGTTAGGCCAAAAACAAAGTTATTAACATTATTTATAAATTACTACAAACATAATATCATAGAGTTTACGGTTTTTTGGAATTATATCAATTATTTATGTATTTAAATTTGGTATTTCTCTACATAAAAAACTTTTTATGGTCTACAACTATTATTTGAATTATTTTTCTTTAGAATGTATACAAAACGTTTTATAAGCAAAAAATTATTTTTTTTTGCCTTTTAAGATTGTTTAAAAAAACAAAGCAAAATCAACTGTACGTCTTTACGAATTTTTCGTCAGCTACCCCTCATACTATTTAGAATTTAAATTTCTGTATAAGATTTTTTATTTAGTCAAATATTATTTTTTTATGTGATTAAGCCACAATTATTGGTCGTTATTGAGATGAAAATTACATTTTTAATTAACTAATATTTAACGTTTTGATTTCCACTATTATTTTACAATAGCTTTGTTTATTGTACTAATTATGTAAACATGTGTATACACATTTTGTACAGAAAAACGTTGTTTGAGAACGATTTCCGGAATGGAAATCAAAATTTCAAACATTATCACAATCACAACCAATAATAAAGGCCTTAATCCCATAAAACCATAATATTTATCTCAAACTATTCATCGATAGCTTCGACTAAACAGGTTGTAAATTAAAATTTATGTAAAATATTCCCCTACACGATTCTCTGGGCAAAAATATCTAGGTTAAATAAATATAACATCTAAACGAAGAAAAAAACCTGTTGAGACTGCAACTTGTGAGCAGGTAGTTTCAATGTCGTCATTCGAACTTGACCCAAACAACCGATCGATATTTAGGTATCTAAAATATTATTTTAAGGATTAATACCGGCAACATCTACTGGCTCTAAAATGATGCCAAATACAGTGATTTTACCGCTCGATGTTAAAACGTAGGTTTGATGTAAAAATTAAATATATAAAAAAAATCGGAATATTAAAAAACCGACAACAGTGCCAAGCCTACAAAGGTACCCTAAACGAACATACATAATTTATAGATAGAAAATGATAGCAATTCTTGGTGATGCTAAATTACTGCAACGTGAAAAGAGTTCTAAAGGATAGCGGGATGTATATATATATATATATATATATATATATATATATATATATATATATATATATATATATATATATATATATATATATATATATATATATATATATATATATATATATATATATATATTCTAAAATGTTTCATTCAAAAATGTAATCCTTACTTAAAAATTAATTTAAAATATTGCCATGTTCAGTAATAAATTATAAAATTCATTTAAAATCTTCGCCGTCTAGATTAGTATCTCAGCTATATCTGATTTAAACGTAAAAATATAGCTTATTATTTGATATATAAACCTGACACGTGTTCGGACTGCAGAAGTAGCTTCTTAAAACATTATTATTTCTTTCTTTTCATATGCAAATTAAATTGTGCTGTCTCCCTTCAACCGAAAATATATTGTGGCGGAAAGCGGAAATATGACATTTGATATTTTATGGTAAAAATTTAAAAGGATATTTTAAATAAATCATTTATTATGGAAAGAGGCTAAATCATATATTATTAAAGCGTTGGTAACCTCATTTCATAAAATCTTTAGCACAAATAAGACGATTAAAAGCAGAGTAAATAAAATTGGTTTTAATAGATAGTATGGTAACAATCAATGTATCATTATCGAAAAGTTATTATACCTCATTAAGATTTATAGGAATTTATATACAACAGAAACAAAATTATCTAATTTTATAAGGTATTTATATTATTTTTTTATTTATACTAGTTTTTTATTTTATGAATACTTTCTATAGCTCGGTTTTTGTACACAGCCGAAATTATATTTAGCATACCTCGAAAAATCGATACGCATGCATTTTATTTATTTTATATATATATATATATATATATATATATATATATATATATATATATATATATATATATATATATATATATATATAACAACTCGAGAACGACTAGGTCGATTTGGCTAATTTTGGTTTTAAAATATTTGCATAAAATAAAATAAAACAAATTAACCCTTTCGAGTCGGATTTTGTTTTTCAGGATCGGTATGGAATCTAGAACTTTTTTGTTTCTTCTTCTTCTTTCATTACTCTGTCCGATTATCGAACGTTGGCGATCATATTGGCAATATTAACGTTGTTTACGGCGGCTCTAAATAAATTAGCGGTGGTCTCTTGATACCATTCGCGGAGAATTTTTATCGTTTTTGTTATTTCTGTGCTCTTTTTCATTCGATGTAAAACTATTTCATTCCTTATTCGATCAACCTAACTTATCCGAAATACTCGTCGATAAATCCACATCTCAAAGGCCTCTAATTTTTTCATTAATGTCTCTGTAAGGGTCCAGCTCTCGATACCATACAGCAATGTGGAGAATATGTAGCAGCGTATTAATCTGACTTTAAGGTTTAGCGTAATATCTCTATTAATTAGAATTTAATTTAATTTATAGAAGGCGGCTCTGGCTTTTTCAATGCGTATTCATATTTCTTTATTTATATTCCAGTTATCGTTAATGTTTGCACCCAAGTAGGTAATATTGTGGACTCTTTCTAACTCTATTCCATACGCTCTGATGTTCGTTGGTTGTTACTCCGTTTTGCTGACAACCATAAGGTTTGTCTAAAGTTTTGTTAAAAACGTATAATTATGCAAAAATAAAAGTAATTGAGATTAATTTTATCCTTTAGATCTCCCATTTTTTTCGGTACAGATATGTCCCAGTCAGACCCTTTTGGAACATATAGGTATGTGGGACTATAATAACCCATCAGACAACAACTTATTATTTTATTTTAGTAAAGAAAAATCGAAAATACAAATAAAGTCTCATATTTTGACAACAAAAGGACTAAAACTAAGATCAATATGAAATGAAAATGAAAAGGTGTAAAACATGTTTTGTACAGGGGTACATTGCAGCTCTGACATAGTGTGGTGGTTCAATTTTTTTTTTCTGAGAACATCGTTGACATCTTGTACGGGTCTTTCCTTCGATAGGTAAATGATCTCCCCATGTTGAACATTTTTTTTGTTTCTTTGCTGGAGGACGTCCAAGTGAAGTCGAAGCTTTTCTTTTAACAACAGCATGGCTTCTTCCCAATGAAAAAAGTTCCTCAGCTACACTAATTAGAAAAAGTTAAAATTGTGTCTTTTTTCTCCTTTTTAGATCATTGTGTAGTACATAAGAATTTTCAACAGCCATCGTCAGAAAGTGAAAAAAATACTTTTTCCACCATTAGGGAGACTTCTAATCAAAGTCATACAAGCCCAAAATATGATCCATGTCCACGCCGCCCATTTTCTTATCGTAGATGTCGAGAAGTTGAGGACATCGCACATTCATTTTAGAGCCATTCTGCATTTTTCGTTTCACTTCTACTTGCTTATTTCCAAAGCAACTGCTTACTACTAACAAGTCTTTAGTATCTTGCCACTTGCAAACTTAGGTGCCATATAACCGAAAAACGTGGTAAAAAAGTTCCATCGTAATGAAACCAAATACCTGGTTGCTACGTACCTTCGCCTTCTTCATCATTTTCGTCACTACTGCTTTCTTCTTCACTTTCGTCCCTTATCAGCTGATTCTCTTCATCCATTTTATTGCCCTCGGAACCTGAATCTATTTCATGACGCTCGCGTTCTATTTCTTTTTTGCATCTTGATGGATTGAAGTCTTCATCATCGGAGCCACTAGTGTCAAAAGAATCGACTTCTGATTCTGTATCGCTGGCAAAAATGGCTGCTACCTCCTCCTCTAGCTCTTTCTGCGTCACTATCTTTCTAATCATCTAGAACAAAACAAGACTGTTGGGGCACGTATAACCCACCATAAATGTATGTTGGGACATATTTCACACACAAAACAAAATATTAGTTTTATTGAATAAATTTACCTTTTTTTCTAGGTAGCTCAACTTACAAAAACAAATTCGCAACAACAGTAACAGCGCAAAACTTTCCCTGTGGTAATCAAACTATGTGTGGTTCGCAATATTGGCTCTTACACAAATTATTCTTTTAAAATTGTTATTAAGTTCTTAAAATGTCGGTTACGATAAAAATTCATTTAAAACAGTTTAGATTTAGTCCAAAAAACTTGATGATTTCATAACTGGGATACATGCATCCCGTAGACTCGAAAGGATTAAAATAAAATTATATTAAATAAAATTAAATAAAATTAAGTAAAATTAAATGAATTAAATAAAATTTAATGAAATTAAATAAAATTAAATAAATTAAATAAAATTAAGTAAAATAAATGAAATAAAATTAAATAAAATTAATTAAAATTCAATAAAATTCAATAAAATTCAATATAATTTAATAAATTTAAATAAAATGGCTATGGGGTGATGGATCTTACTGGTCTTTTTAGTTTTTCGGATAAATAAATCAAAATCTCCTTTAATTATATTAAGTAAAGCATTTACTAACTCATTGACATTGTTGGATAAAAATAGTTTGGCATTTGATTATAAATATATTTTTCAAATTTTGACCAATGAACTGTCTCGATTTTCCACTTTGGTATAAAGAAATCTTGTCTTGTTGCCATAGGGCTCTTATTAAATAATGGTGATCACTGCTATATAAGTAGGGTGTAACTCTCCACGTAAATCCTGGCATGAGTTTATTGAACAGAAGATTTGATGTTGCTGAGGAATACGTTTGTGAGGCATTTTGTTGCTGTTGGATATTAGATTGCTTTATAGTAACATTATTTTCCCTAGTTAATTAATTTTCATTACTACTCTGTGTCGAAAAAAAAGCGTCCGACCCTGACCAACTGCAAAATCCGGTATTTGAGCCTTTAACGACAGGTGTAGTTAATGTGTAACCGCTAATAGCGAAAACTTGTAGGGTAAAGAACCCGCAGCCTCGCACCAGTAGTCGGCCTTTACAGTCTTTATTATCATGTTTATAGTGTTGAAATTAGTTTAAACCTTTTAAATAACTGTTGACAAAATATATGTCCCTTTATTGGTCAATACGCACACCCCCGAACCAATAGCACCACAGGTTGATGAGCTGTACTCGTTTATTTTCACTGCCGCCACAGACAAGTCTGGACAAGTCGCTGTTGCAATTTTTTTCGTATAAAAACGTGTTCGTAATTTCGAGAAGTTTTTATGAATTTGAAAATAACAAATAAAGAGTGTAGGAACCCAAACTCCACCGAAAATGATATTTTGCAAGAAAATAATACAGAAAATATGCAAAGCAAATTAAATGACAGTCCAAAAAATATCAAAAACAAAATAAATATCTTGTCCGATGTTGTTGTCAAATCAAAAAATCTATCACCCATTTTAGGTATTAGGTAATAAGTACCTTTACCTAGTACATCTAAGACCATAAAAATGAAGATGTCCATTAATAGAATAGGAGCCATTTCCTTCGATGAGTGGAGACAGTTTGAGAAGCAGAAGGAAGAAATTAAGGAGCAGAAAAAGAACGATATATTGATTAAAAAAATTAAAAGACTGGAAGCTAAGGAAAAGAAGGAGAAAGAAAGACAAAAGAAAAAATATTACAAAAAAGAAGAGCTGAAAAGCTGTTGAAGTCCAAAAACATTAAGACGAAGAAGAATAGTATAGCATGCACAGTGAGCAGAATAAGGTGTGACTCGTGTGAAGAGGAACTGACTAGTGACACAGAAATAAACGAATTAAAGAATATTAGTTGTGACAATTGTCCTGCTTGTATCATCTAAAATGTGCTCAATTTGCTGGTAAATAACGTTTATGAGAATGTATATAATAAAGAGTGTCTATGTCCAACATGCAAGAATAAGTACGTGGCTGACTACAGAGTAGACATGGCTGACTTGCGGAGAAATGAGACTGACTATAGGTGAAAAGTGCCATGTTTTGTTAAGTGTTGTTTCTTTTTATAATTATACCATAATAATAACATTTAGTTAATCTCTTTCAATAATTTAATACACAAAGTTTCTGATAAAAATATTTGTTTTAATTAACGCCTTTATTTTTTTATATGCAATTGAAACAAATTGAAAAAAGATTGAAAAAAGATTCTCACTAAAAGGCTGACTACTGGGTGTTTTACCCTAGCTGAAATGCAAAACTGTCTCAATATATTAAATTTAAGAACCTTTTTCAAAGAAATTAAACAAATTTTGTACAATTTCAGTTATCGACTATAATTAGTCATAGTTTTACAATTTATAACTTTGTTTTCCACGTTAAAATAACAATTTTACGGAGCCCAGATTATGAGCAACATTACTTTTCTCCAAGCAGGACCGTATCCATATTGATTTTTGTTTCGTTATTTCGTTTATTCAAATTAACTCATTGTAAGTAATAATAGGTGTGACAACCGTTATATAAAACCAATGTACTCGTATCATTTTAAATAACCAGGGATTGATGAAATTTTATACAAACACTGCATAAACTTTTACTTCTTGTCTGGCAAAATGAGACTATGCTGTGTGAATACTTGACATGATATGACGTTACATAAAATAGGCGATCAGCTCCAGCGTGACAACAACAGAGGTATAACCCTGTTAATAACTGCTTACAAAATACTAGCAAATACTCTCTACGAAAGGCTACAAGTTTGCACAGTTGGCATAGTTGAAAAAGATCAGGCCGGATTTACTCCAGAAAAATCAACAATTGACCAGATTCATTCAATAAGACAGATCCTCGAGAAAACATTAGAATTTAACATTGAAACCCATAACCTATGTGTCGAGGGTTCAAGGCCGCATACGACAGTGTCAAGAGAACAGTACTATATGAATCAATGCGTGAGTTTGGTATACCACAAAAACATCCGATTAACGAGAATGACGATGTCTAACTTAAAAGCCAGGGATAAGATACAGGCAGAACATTCTCGATCCTTTGAGATAAAGGATGGACTTAGACAAAGAGATGCCCTCTAAATGAATTAAAGTTTTATGGAACTGGTACTGTCATGAACAACCGAATTTCCAAATTGAATTTCTCACCTTTTCTCTCCCACATTTTCTCAGATAAGAAATTTGGAAGAGGAGACAGTGACCAGTTTTATTGCAGTGAACAAAACATGATTGCTGTTAAATGGTGGGATACCAAATCCGTTACTATGTTGTCAAATGCGTCAGGATTTGAACCAGAACAAAGTGTCAGAAGGTGGTGTAAGACAGAAAAACGATACGTAGACGTCAAATGCCCTGAAATAGTAAGAACTTACAATATTAATATGGGTGGAGTAGACATCTGCGACCAGCAACTTGAATATTATAGAACCTGGATAAAAACCAGAAAGTGGACACTAAAAGTCATACTTCATTTTTTAGATTTAGCCGTAGTAAATGCTTGGATGGAATACCGCGAATATTGCCGGTCAAATAATATTCCAAAATCTAAAACACGAGATCTTCTTACATTTAGAATGGAAGTCGGTGAAAGTTTATTAGCGTCACCTAAAAGAAAAAGATCAAATGAAGAAGTGGAAGAACAGGTTTAGGAAGAAGAAACACAAGACGAAACACAAATCAGGTCACAAAATTATCGAGCTCCACAATCTGCTGACGATAAAAGGTTAGATGGTTACGAACATTGGCCAAATATTGACCACATAACTACAGCAAGATTTTGCAGAAGGTCGGATTGTGAAAGCAGAACCCGTGTTAGATGTCTTAAATGTGATGTTTACCTATGTCTCACCAAAGACCAAAACTGTTTTAGGAAATTTCATACCAAATAATATGTGTTCTAATGTATTAATATTTTATACAGTTTTAGTAAAATAAAGCCCAACCTACACAATTGTGTGGGTATCTTATTTCTAAACACCCTGTATAAAGAATTATTTTATTATATTTCCTGTGCTATTTAAGACATAAGAACATAGAGTACAACGTTTCCAAATATTTGTTGAAAATTTTTTGTTGCCGTGCTGAAAGGGATAGGAAGAAGAAGCAGAGGCCGACCACGAATTAGGTAGTTAGATGGAGTTGAGACCGACTTAGAGATACTAAAAATCAGAAGATGGTAACACATCGCCAGAAACCGAACACGATAGTGACGAATCTTAGAGCAGGCCAGGGTCCACAGAGGATTGTCTAGCATGATGGTGATGATGATGATCATTTTGAACATAGTTGTAGATAGAACCTAGAATAAATTTTAACTTACAATCTATTTTATTTAGCTTAATACAAACGGTTTCGACCACTACAATTTTCTGGCCATCTTGAGACCTCCGGACAAGTTAAATTAAAATTCTTAAACAATTACATATCGCAACTAAACGAGTTCTATCAGGTGTGGTGCAAAAAGTACCAATATTACTTATGTATTGTTTGAGGACCATATATTATGTAAGTACTTTTTATTTTCCTTAAACCATACATAAATAATATTAACACTTTTTGAAATAAATCTGATAGAACTCCTTTAGGTACAATATAATTGCTTTAGCATTTTAATTTAACTTCTTCGGAGACCTGAACATGTCCAGAAAATTTTAGTGGTCAAAACCGGTACGCCAAATAAAATATATTTGAAATCTAAAATTTATTACTACAATCTTGTTTTAAATGAACTCACATGTGCAACCAATTCATTATATCATTTTAAGTTTTAGTAAGCCCACATTACATGTCAGTGAGGTTATTTTTTAGTGCATAACTAAAGATCTTACTTCACTTCTTCTCATTAGAAGTTTTTATTTAATTGTATTTATTGAATATCAAATATAAAATATATTATAAGCAAAATACCTCATGGATCAATCCGGCTCTGCAATTGTTTACTAATATAATCTGTATTTGCACATTGTTGAAAAGTTTTTTAATAGACTAAAATAAACTGGTTTAAGTAAGTATAAATAGTTCCTTACGAGTCATTGAAAGGTAACAACAGTTTGCAAAATGTCGCTTAAAATGTATAATGGTGTAAAAATACCAATAATTGGACTAGGGACTTGGCAGGTAATTAGATATGTAAATAATGTCAACGTAGTCAAATATTTCTTTTAAAATAAACTATTATCTCTAAAACCCTATAAATAAACATTGTAGATAACCTTGATGTTCTAAAAAATAATTGTAAATTGTAAATACTAAAGTAATATATATAAGTAATATTATCTTATATATAAATATAACTAATATGTATTAATCTGCCTCTAAAATATCTGAGCATTTAAAATTCTTTTTTTTTTATTTAGAAAATACAGTCGCATCCACTACATAATATACGGTTATTTGAGGCGGGTACAGAATTAATAAATTAAATTTTATAACACATTCCTATAGATTTTAAAAAATTTACAAAATTATTCGATGAAAAATTAGTGCCCAATAAAGTACTTATACTGTTAGGTATGTTGAATGCAACACGATAATTAGCCACACGAGGGCATACCATTAAAAAATGGTTAACGGTAACTTATATATTACATGTTTCACATATAGGTGGATTACTTTTAGACAATAAATATACAAGCAAACATTTTTTTTAATGAAAATGTGTTTCCATTTTAATAGGTGTCTTATAAAAAAAGGAGTGTACTGATCACGAATCTGCGATTAGTTTTTTCACCAAGTTCGTAATTTTTGCACGGAAAGTTAGTTATACAAAAAAGAATAAAGTATAATTTACGTTACACAATCGTTGGTTTTTTAAATCAAATCGACCTCTTTTTTCGTGAAAACTGCGTTTTGTAATTTTCTTTTTGTGGATTTTTATGAGCGAGTCCCTCTTTAAGGTCAGCAGTAAGTCGCCATCATTCTAATATCATAGCTTCCTTGGTAACGTCTCTCCCTCTCCTTAATGTCTTGATGGAACCTCTCTTCCTGTTCCTCGCTAACAGCTCCAAGAATTTCGGGAAAATAGTCAACGTGGGTATCCAGAAAATGAAGATTTTTCCCATTATTTCCCATTTTTATAATTTTCGACCATGTTGGCTATAATAAGTTTGTAGATTTTTTATTTGCAATGAAACCTTCTATGACTTCTATAAAAGAACTCCATGCTTCAGATTCATCCTGGGTCATTGTATTCCGGAAAAATCTGTTCGATTTTAAGGTTCAAATTTAAGGGCATACAAAAATTCTTTAAGTTTAGCTTCAGACACTGCAGGAAATTTGTCGCACAAGTATTATCACATTATTTATTGAACAGCAGTTACCTTGGTTATTTAAAGCTCTGACAAACTGCTTCATCAATCCTAACTTTATGTGAAGGGGAAGCAAAAGGACTAATTTTGGGTCAACTAATGCATCACGCTGCACACTTTTTTGTCCCTGTACAAGTCTTTCTTAACGTCTTAACGTAATGTAAATTTCGTGCTCGACTTTCCCACTCGTACAAAAACATGGATACTTTGTGAAGCCAGACTGATGTCCCAAAAGCACGGCTATTATTTCAAAAAGTCAAAAATATTCGCCTATACCACGGAAATGTTGTTCCTGGAGGCAACAGATTTTTATCTTTTAGTCGTGATCCTAATATTTCTGCAGCATCCCTCGATAGGCCTAAGTCTCTCACTAAGTCATTTAAGTCAGCTTGAATAAACTGTTGAGGTTGATCTATATCTGGATTAAATTTGTTTTAGTCAGTTTTCTCGTTTGAGTTTTCATTTGATGATTACTGTTGGATGGTGTAACCAAAAGGTAGAGAAATGGGGATTCCTGGTTCATAAGGTACAAGTCGTTTAAGAGACGGTAAATAGGATACTAAATTGTTTGTTTATTTTTCGAATTGAAACTCTTGACATCGCAGGAGCAAAAGTAACAGCCGTCTCCATGGTTTTTTGGTTCCCTCCATACCATAGGAAGGCCGAAGGATAAACAGCTACTTGTACCTTTGCTTCATTTTCTCATTAGCTTTGAGCTAACAAATTTTAAACAATTTTGGACTATTATGTACAAAATAGGTCTCTTGTAATTTTTCTCTAAAGTTGAAGGTAATTGAAAACAGATATGATACAAAAAAAGAAGAGAACCTATATAATGAACATTATAATATTTCTATAAGTCTGCTTACCATTTTACTATAGAAATATCATTTTACATTACCTACTTCTTCTTCTTCGTCTTGTGACATGCTTGATTATCGTGCGTTGGCTATCAAATTGGCTATACTAATTTTGTTGACGGCAGCTCGGAAAAGGGATGCATATGATCGTGAATTCATAGTGACCATGACATTCGTCTTCGACCTGGCTCTCTTCTTTCATCTATTTTGCCTTGAATTAATAAATAAAGTATATAGTATATCTCTGGATGACGTATAACATGACCTTAATTTTTTCTTAATAAATTAGGTGTTTTTCTTCTTCTTCTTCTTCTTCCACAGCATTTCCCTTCTCAGAGTTCGCGATTACTTTTCTTCGCCACTCATTTCTGCCCATCGTGTCTTCTTCACTTAAATCTGTCTCTCTCAGGTCCTCTGCCACACAGTCTTTTATTATTTTCCTCAGTTTTCCTCTACTTCTCTTTCCAACAACTTCTAACAGCTCTATCCTTCGACCCACATAGTTTTCATTTCTACGTCTGACGTGCCAAACCACTTCAGACTTTGTATATGAATCTTTTTGAGACTATGGTTACCCCGGCTCTTTCCCTAATCAAGTCGTTACTGAGTCTGCCCCTTCTAGTCTTACCTAACATCCACTTTAACATTTCACTTTACCGCCGTATACCAACACAAGTCTCACCACAATCTTGTATTTATCTCGTTTCAGCCCTTTCCCGATTTTTCGATCACAGAGTACCCCGCTCATTCACTTCCAGTTAAACTAACCAGCCTGTATCATGTGGGCAATTGCTTGATCTAGTGTCCCATTTTCCATTACGTAGTAGCCAAAGTATTTAAATTCTCCTACTCGTTCTAGTTTTTCTCCAAGCAGTTGGATGTCCCCAACCATTCATCCTTCTTCAATAGTCGTTCTCCAATCTTTCAACTTCTTCTTCAACATATCTTTGCTCTTCTCTACTAACACGATATCATCAGCAAAAAGCATTGATCAAGGAAGCCCTCCCATTACCTTCTCTGTCAGTACATCCATAACAATATTAAGCAGGTAGAGACTCAGTAAAGAGCCTTGATGTTAATCAACTGTCACTGGAAAACCGTCCGTCAATACGACATAAGTCCCTACTTTGGTGTACGCCCCCCCCCCCTCATACATATAGTTCGCGAGACTTACGTACTTCACACGAACCCATTTTTCTCTAATACATTTCCATAGCTTTTGTCTAGAAACTGTATCTTACGCCTTCTCAAGATCTATAAATACCAGTTGTAGCTCTTTTTTTTTCGCCGTATTTCTCTATCAACTGTCTAAAAGCAAACAAGACATCCATTGTCCTCCTTTCTGGCATAAACCCAAAGTGTTCTTTTCCTATCGATGTCTCTCTACTTAATCTCCGCTCTACAGTTCACTCCCAAATTTACATTGTGTGCCATTAACTTTATCCCTCTATAGTTCTTACACTACTAAATATCTCCTTTATCTTTATACAATAATACCATTATATTCACTTCATTAGTGAGTTAAGTACTTTGATGACTTGTTCCTCGGTTTAGCAATGCTGTTTAATCTTTTCATCCACTCTGGTGTTTCTAATTCTTCATCTAGCTACACAGACGATTTTTCCTTAGTAGTAGCTACAGCACGCCTTGCTTTCCTCTTGTAGAGCTTGTATATATCCTCATCTTCTCTTTTAGACCTGTCATAATTTTTTCTAGAATCTTTCTTCTCCCTAACCTTCTGTTGCACTTCATCGTTCCGCCACCAAGTTTCTTTGTTCCTAGGAGGCTCTTTACCAGATGTTTTTCCTATCAATTCCTCTCACATTCGTAACACCACTTTGCTGTTAGTCATTTACTGTATTTTATTCCTTGGAGATGCGGTAAATGACTGGTGGTAATAAATTAGGTTTACTGTGAATTGTTAAATTGGTTCTGGTTAGGATATTAATTATTAATAAAAAGCATATCTTTTTCTATATATATATATTTAGGGATTCTACAGTATTCACTGCCTTCCCTCGCTCAACCGTTTCCATCTCTCTCTGTTGTTCCATTCTCCATCGTTTAGTCCTCTCTTACTCATGGCGTCGTCTACTTCGTTCCTCCAGGATTTTCGGGGTCGTCCTTTTTTCCTCCTTCCTATGGGGCTCCATTCGGTTATTCTTTTTATCCATCTGCTGTCGCTAGCTCTTCTTACATGTCCATACCACTTTAGTCTTTTTTGTTCTATATATGTTAGTATGTCTGTTTCTATTGATGTTCTTTGCTTTATTTCGTCATTACTTCTCCTATCCATTCTTGTTAATCTGCAGCATCTTCGCAGGCATTCCATCTCTGTTGCTATTATCTTACTGCTGTTTTTTTTGTTTATGATCCAATTTTCTGCCCCATATGTCATAATACTTCGCACTAATGTTTTATAAATCTGCGTTTTTGTCTTCATATTTAGGTGTCTATCCCACCATACTGAGTTAAGTTGTCGGATTGCTGTCCTAATCTTTGTGTAATTTCTTCCTCTGTTGTTGCCTTTTTCGTGATTATGAACCCCAGGTATTTGAATTTATCCTTTCCTTTGATTGTTACGTTGTCATCAATCTGTAGATCTTCTATGTCTTCTTCACTTGTAGATAGGTACTCTGTTTTCGCGAGGTTAATATCTAGGCCAGCCTTGGTATATTCTTCTTGTAGTTTCTTCATCATGTAGCTGAGGTCGTCTTGGTCTTGTGCAATCACTACTTGATCGTCTGCAAAACTTAACGTATATAGGTATTCGTTCCGTACCGGTACTCCCATGCCTTCGCATTTTCTTTTCCATGTAGTCAAGGCTTTCTCTAAGTATATTTTGAATAGGGTTGGAGATGTGGAACAACCCTGCAGGAGCCCTTTTGTTGTGGTGAAGTCTCCTATGATTCTTGTTCCCATTTTAATGGACATTTTAAGATTTTTTTAATAAATACCATTAATCACAAAAATTAAATCCAAATACAATAGTATTGGTAAGCTAACTAGATTTTTCAAAAAAAAACTTACAACAACTAACAATTCATTGCTAGTAATTGCAGTTACTGCATTTAATTTCTGTCTAGTCTGTTTTATCAATTAATAAAGGAAAACAATTCTTGGCAAAATAATTTATTTTAATAAATGATTGGTTTTGTGGTAGCCGAGTGTTTGCCTTATTGAATTTATTTCAGATGATCTGTGATTGTTATCGCTAAGTCTTATGGAACGAGAAACAAGAGTGTTGATAACTGAATTAAGTTGGGCGGGGTAATGATGTGACTGGGCATTGAGATAACGGTTTGTATGGGTGGGTTTCCGGTACACGAAATAGAAAAAACTGTGAAGTGGGTGTTTCTGAATAAGAACAAGGAATGACAAAGATGCTTTAGACTCAACTTCCATCTTAAATTAAATACTAGTATGTATTCTATTCAGGTGGGAGAGGAAGAGATCTAATGTGTCTTTACCATGGGGTCAAATGACGAAGGTGTCATCAACGTACCGTAACCAGCAGGTGGGTGTTTTGAGATTTGATGAGGACAGAGCTGTTTTCTCGAAATGTTCCATGTAGGTATTAGCTATTACGGAAGAGAGAGGGGATACCATTGGAGTACCTTTGATTTGACGATAAAAATGATTTTGGAATAAAAAGTATGTATTATACATGCAAGGGATTTGATGTCCAAGATGGAAATGGTTTTATCGATAGGAATATTGGAGAATAAAGAGACAATGTCAAAACTAACTAGTATATCTGAGGGTAAAATAGAAATGTTTTTCAGAAAATCAATGAAATGAAAAGAGTTTTTAACAAAGGACGAGGGTTTTTCGGCTAATATTTGTAAGGATTGTAACGTAGATTACGTACAAATTTATATTCAAGGCCATGTTGCTTTTTGTCGGTGAGAGGTGGGCGTGGTTCTTTCAAATATATATAGAAAATGTGTATTATTTTAGAATTTATTACTGTGCACCACTCCCTGGTTATTCTTGACGGGGGACGAGAAGAAAAAAATAAGAATTTAGAGAAAGTTTTACAACAAAACTATACTTTTATTTCTCTGTAATGAACAAAAAACATTATTAAAAGATCTTACTTTAAAAGTTACGTCATTCCAGAAAGACATTAAAATACCAACTTACGTTTACATTATTTGGTTACCATGAGAAGTGTTTATACAAAACTAATTTTAAAATCGTATAGGTAAACAAACGTTTTATATCATGATGTTAAACTAAGAATGAATTTATGTATTACCAATCGAAATTCGTTCACATTCAAAGAAATATAGTTATTTATTAACTAAGAATATCTATTATAATTTTAGATAAAAACAAAACACTTCACTATTTTTTTAATTTCATAAATATTCCTCGCTTGCTCAATATAGAATAGAAATATGAAATTTGGTACAACCTGATTTATCCAACTGCTGGTGGTTAGGAAGAAAAGGATATGCTTTGTTTCTTTTTACCCTATAAGTATTTGATTGAATTAAACCATTTAGTAGGAGTCCATTTATACCATAAATAAGTATTGGCTGAGTTTAGAATCTCATACTTCGGGTCAAATAAACATATTAAACAATCTCTAGCCTCGCCGATAAGGCTCTAAAACTAAATATTTATCTGAAAATATAGAAAGGAAAAGGATTTTTTAGGCTTACCTCTATAAGAGACCAAAAAAACAGAATCACGTCTTAACGGTTTGACGTTTTAAGAGATAAAAGAAAGACGCTATATCTTTTCCATTGAAAATTGAGACGAGTGACAAGTTAATGAACGTTCTCATCTAACGGATATATTTGGAATTACAGTAGAATCCTTGAGGTAATTTAAAGTACGTGGCAGATAGATGGCGGGAGGAATTTTATTTAAAAAAAAATTTAATCGAAATTATAATGGATTTGTAAAACTTTTGAAACGGTTACAGGATAAGACGAGATGTTTTGCCAATTTCTAAGTGGGGCTGTTGTATGCACTGACGATGGGTCTTAGGGAGACATTGGGCTTATGGATTTTTAGAAGGCCATATATCCTTGAAATTCGGGATGATTTTATCATATCTTATATCTCTGGAATCTCTCAGAATCAACAAAAGAATGGAAGTATTGGAAACCATCAAGACACGAAAGCTGCAATACCTGGGGCATGTTATGCGTAGTGAGAGATACAACCTACTTCAATTGATTATACAAGGGAAAATCCAGGGCAAGAGAAGTGTAGGAAGAAGAAGAATCTCATGGTTGCGTAACTTGAGGGAATGGTACGGATGCACATCAATTGAACTATTCAGAGCAGCAGCATCTAAGATCAGAATAGCCATGATGATTGCCAACCTCCGTCGCGGGGTGGGATCGTTAGGGACGCGTTTGCATTCTGTGGAATTGAGAAGTTCGAACATTTTCGCGAAATAATTAGAAGAATTGAGAATGACGGTGGCGTTACGTTTGTCGGCCGGAAAGATGACAATGTCAGGGTTGTTATAAAGTTCTTTTAGGGCACGTCTTTCTGAAAGACTGATATTTGACGGTGGGGGTTTGGAAGTACGAAGAATTCTAGCGACAATACATACAATATACATATATGAATATGTAACACCTTACTTAAGTTAGTAGACTGATCTCTAAAAACTCTCTTAAAAATTTTAATCAATTAACAAAAGGTAATATTTGAATAAATACATTTTATAAATTATATAAATTGTATTTTTAGTTAAATAAGTTTTATCATACTTTATTTAAATACGATATTATTTTTTTTATTGACGTGGTTGTACGATATGTATTGACATTTCTACCGTTGTTATATTTAATCGAGTCCCGGATTATTGTCAATAATAAACAGCAAACTATTAAAACGTACATAAGTTCAAACTGTACAAATTTGAGCTTTCTGAGAAATTTGTGAGAACATAAAACTTTGTTCGATAATTAAGTAAGTGTAAAAATTTGTTGAAAGAGAAAACTTCAGAAGACCCTAGAAACCATCAGGGTCTTCTAACTCTATTGCCACAAATTGGTCGCATTGCTCCTATAGTGATCCTTTCCCAAGTTAACATACTCCTTTTCTAACTTGGCTGCACCGTACTAATGACGACCAAATAGTCGAAATACGTATTTACGGTTACCTTTCATCGATACACTATTTCGTTTTTTGTTTTCCTATTTGCAAGGCATGCAATTACATTGTATAGATAGGTTCATTGCAGAGTTGGAGAATACAGTTGATGATATTTCTGATGAATTAAAGGATGTAGTACGAGCTAGAGCAACCGATATCATAATCAAGTATGTAAATCACACTGCAGTGAACAAATCAAACCAATAAAACATGTTATTTGAAAAAAACATGCAAGTTTTTGAAATCAAATCCAGATCTGTACATTCTATAATCAGACAAAGGTGTATTGATGCCACGGATAAATCAGAAAATATGATAAAAACTGAAATAATGCTACAGGGTTCTTCTACATATAGTAACTTAAACAATGATCCAACGGGAAAAATACAAGCTAAATACAATAATATTAAGAATCTCAAATTCAAAGGTGTGATAGACGCTAATGTAGCAAAACAGCTGGTAATTTACAGCTGATAACTCGATATTTTCAAAGTTATACTGTCTAGCAAAAATTTACAAAAGTTTTAATTCCTCCTTACCCTATCATCTTTGGACCCTAACTGTTACTTTTGGAGATCAAACCAAATACAATGTGAAAGATACATTTACGTTTGTCGAAAAATCGGGAATGTTACAATCCTTCAAACCTATGTACTTATATCCCTAGATGCGGTATCGCTTTTCACGAATATTTCGCTTAACCTGATCATTAAAATTTTAGAACAAAATTGGCGCTTAGTAAAACCAAATGTAACACTAAATAAGAATAATTTCTTTAATCTTATCGACTTTATTTTTTCTAATGTGTACTTTTCCTTTGGTGGGCCTTTACTCACAAATCTTTGGCACTCCCATGGGCTCCCTAATTAGCTCTATTCCAGCCAACATAGTTTAGTGTTTTTTGCACATTAGCAATGATTCGTAGCAATTTGTACAACAGATTTTATAAACATTATACAACATATTTTTAAATAACGGCTATCTTAGTAAAGTTCTCAAGCAACGAATCTACAACTCAGGCTTATATGACGGGCAATGTAATAACAGACCAACAGGTCCCTTGATTTACAAAAAGTTACCCTACGTAGATGGCTTAACTAACAATATAATTAAGCTGCTGAGTGGAATTCATATAATCAAAATAGCTAAATATGACAGCATATCCAATTACAGCTTATTCTCGAAGCTTAAAGACCAGACACCCACGCTTCTAAATCAAAGTCATCTCATTGATCAACTTTTTGTCTCTGATGTAATGGACAACATATAAGGCAAACATCGCAGTGGTTAAAACAAAGAATAATGCAGGATAAAAGTGATTGCAACACAGAGAAAAATGCTTGTGCATTTGAACACCATTCCAACGCAACAGAACACACATTTAATTTATCTCTCAAGATCTTGGATATAAAAAACAACTTTAAAAATAGATTATTTCTGGAAATATATCACATCCACAAGAACAAAAGGTCAATTTTTAAATTTCTTTTAAATACATATTTTAAAATTCTGAAAAATTAAAAATATCTAACATCTGTAACAATGGTACAGCATAACAATGTTATGCTAGTATCTAATTGTTAGTTAATGTATAGTATGTTTCTGGTGGAGTTAAAAAAATTTAAGAATTAACTAAATATTGAACTCCAGAAATAGTTTTAATTTATATATATAGTATAATTGTTTAAATATAAATATCTGCCTGAATTTAGATGTAAAATTAACATTATCTCTTCTAATGTTTACTTTCAGTCTACAAACGAAGACGAACTGGAAGCTGCCCTCGATACTGCATTAACTATTGGGTACCGTCACATAGACACGGCGGCTGCCTACCGTAACGAAAAATGTATCGGAAAAGTTTTACGGAAATGGTTTGATGCTGGAAAGTTAAAAAGGGAAGATATATTTATTACTACTAAGCTTAGTCCTGAACAAATTCATCCCGATTTAGTTGAATCAGCATTAAAGGACTCCTTAGAAAAGTTACAATTGGAATATGTAGATCTTTATCTTATGCATTTTCCTATGCACATGAAATTAATCGATCCTCTTAAACCGTGGGACATGTTGGATACAGATTATCTTGATGTTTGGAAGGTAAGCTTAAAATTTTCTAATTTAAATATAAATAAAACCCCTTTTGGTATTATTATTCTTAAATTTATTTTTTAATCTTCCTTCATCAAACCACTTGTTTCTTTTCCTTTTATGAAACGGTTCTTAGCCATTTTTTATGATAATAGCATTGTAATTATCAATTCGGGTATCCCGAATTTCCGATTAAAGTAAGTGCCTCCTAATCGCGAAATATAGGCAACAATACATTAGCTTATAGGGCAGTCCTTGCAGTGGGGATCCTGGCTTATACAGAAAAACGCAAGCAAGTGTGGGGTAATACTGCACTTTCGTTGCATTGGTGGTATGTTGACTCAATTGTATAGGAAATGATGCTGATAGAAAAGGCATTCAGGCATCAAACGTCCAAAAATCTTTTCAGGCCATAATAACTAAAATACCTTCCTGAATGTAATAAAAAATATACTGAAATAATGGTATCTACTGAGGTAAAATATTCCGGAAGCAAACTGAGCCTTCGTTCGGATTTCCGGGTGAGGAATATTTTAGGGGAACACCTAATTTGGGTAGCGGTTAGATACACTTTACGATCCCGGTAAAGTTAGTCTACTACAGGTTCGCGACCCTGCCCTGCCTACGTGAGCTGTGGTTCACTCTTACTCCTTTAAACCGAGAGGGTATCACGTCCCGACCGATCATCCTTGTCAAAGACCCTAAAATTTCCTAACCCATCCTAACATGCATCTACCAACCCGCACTGGCCAGCGTGGTAGAGAAACGGCCATGAACACACGTAAAATGAAAAACGATGAAGACGCAAGGCCCTCAGTCTCCGGCAGTCCCTTGAAACTAGGCTATAGAGGGGGACGGAGATAGAGGGACAGAGGGTGCTAAGAATCTCCAGAGTGAACCAGGCTACTTATACAAACGACAACGGCAAAGAATATGGTTTATGGCAACATATAACACCAGAACATTAATGGAGGACGAAAAACTTGAGGAACTTGAAAACGAGCTGAATCATATAAAATGGGATATACTTGGATTATCTGAAATACAGCGGAAAGGCGAAGAACAAATGATACTTTCGTCGGGAAATCTATTTTACTATAGAGGAGAATCTTTTAATGGTGGCGTCGAATTTATGATAAATAAAAAAAAAACACGAAGAATATACTTACAATTAAAAGCATAAGTGATAGAGTTATTTATCTTATCTACAAAGTAAACGAAAAAACTCGATTAAAAATCATCCAGGTATACGCACCTACCAGTGCCCACACAGACAAAGAACTTGAATGGTTCTACGATGACGTTAACACTGCGCTAGAAGAGGTAACCACCAACTATACCATACTGATGGGAGACCTAAACGCAAAAATATGCTACAAGTAGGATGATTAGGAGTTTGTACTTGGACCTCACGGATATGGCGACAGAAACGAAAGGGGTCCAACTCCTATAGAATTTCTTCTGCAACACAGACTATGTGTCATGAACACCCATTTTAAAAAAAGCCCCCCAAAGAAAGTGGGCAATCACCAAATGGCTTGAACAAGAACGAAATTGACTTTATCTTTACTAAAAAAAAGACGCTGTTCAAGACGTAACTGTATTAAATCAATTTTTAACCGGAAGTGACCATAGAATGGTTAGAGCGAAGGTAGTCTTGAACGTAAAGAAGGAACGAAGAAATATGGTAACAAGGAATAAAAATGTTACGTTCAATGCGATTACTAACACAAGGGCCTACCAGGAAGAAATAGATAGAAACCTTCAGAATGACGTACAAGATGAAACGGATATTGAACAACTTAACGAAAGGGTGGTGGACGCTCTAAGGAAGGCACATAAGAATTGTCAAGTTAAGCAAATAAGGAAAAATGAAAAACTTACAGAACACACAAGGAACCTAATGCAAAAAAGAAGGGAAATAAAAGATAAGCACACAGGGGCATCGCAGAGCTAAGGAATTTAAATAAAACCATTTCAAAAGCTGTTAGGAAATACATAAGGGATTTTAACACTAAATAAACAACTAATACCATAGAACAAAATAACAGCCTTAAAGTTCTAAAACGAAAGTTGAAGACAGGAACCAGGAACATTTATAAGCTAAAAAATAGACAAGGACATGCTGTATATGAATAACAAGAAATTAAGAAAATTATCGAAGAGTACTATAGAATATTATATCGTCGAGATGCTCATATTCCAGAGGTGGAAATCCCAGCCATACAAAATCAAGGATCAGAGGAACTTTCAGCTATAACCGAAGAGGAAATCGAATCAGCGTTGAAAGGTATGAAGAACAGCAAATCACCTGGAGAAGATGGCATTGTAAGTAAAATGTTAAAATTAGGAGGCAAATGCGTCATAAAAGCTTTAAAAACCGTTTATAATGCCCGCCTCTTTGAAGGAGTCACACCAGCAAAATGGAATAGTGCCATTATGTAACAGAGAGCCGAGATGTAACAGAAATTGGAAACTACAGACCTATCAGCTTGTTATCTCATTTATATAAGCTCTTTATGAGAATAATTACTAACAGACTGGAATCCAAGCTGGATTTTCACCAACGATTAGAGCAGGCCGGATTTAGGAGTAGCTTTGGAACGAATGACCACCTACAAGTAATAAAATCCTTAATAGAGAAAGTTACAGAATACAACAAGCCATTGATATTAATATTTGTAGACTTTGAGAAAGCCTTTGACTCAGTCCAGCTTAGCTCCATGTTAAGAGCTCTTACAGAGTGCACAACTCTTCTTCGTAGCTATATATAACAGCGCAACAGCTGCAGTTAGAATGTATTATGGCAACACAAATACATTTCACTTCGAGGGGGGTATTAGGCAAGGAGATACCTCTTCTAAGGTATTCACCGCTTTGTTGCAGAGTGCTATGAGAAACAATAATTGGGAGAATATTGGAGTCAACATAAATGGAGAATTTGTGAACAACTTGAGATTTGCAGACGACATAGTTCTTATTACAGACCGGGTAGATCATATATGTCAGCTTCTTCAAGACATTCAGAGCTCGTGTACATGAGTTGGACTTAAAATTAATTTCTCCAAAACACAATATATGACCAACCTAGTACTAGCGAAAAACATCTCAACTAACGGCACGCAAATTGAACAGGTGTATAGCTATAAATATCTGGGCTACGAGATTAAATTAGGAAGAGATAATCAAACAACGGAGCTAAACAGGAGAATAGGACTGGCATGGGCGGCTTACGGAAAACTGAGAGAAATCTGTAGATCAGATATTTCCATGTGCTTGAAAAGAAGGTCTTTGATCAATGTGTACTCCCAGTTCTAACGTACGGAGCAGAAACATTGACCCTTACCAGAAAAGTAATCTATAAAATACAAGTGGTACAGAGAGCAATGTAGAGGTCAATGTTGAATATATCCCTCAAAGACAGAGTATCAAATACAATAATTAGGAGAAAAACTGGTGTTACTGACGCAGTTCAAAGGATTACAACATTGAAATGGAACTGGGCTGGGCATGTTGCCAGATTAAAAGATGGAAGGTGGACGAAGAAAATTCTGGAATGGAGATCTAGACACGATGCTTATCATAATCAAGGGCGTCCTCCAACAAGGTGGTCAGATGACATCAATATTCAGCACAACTGGATTCAGGGTGCTCAAGGTAGAATGCATTGAAATTATTTACGGGAGGCGTATATCCAGCAGTGGACTGAAAACGGCTGATCATGACGATGATGATGACTTAATTACTAGTTAGAACAATTAGGATAGGGTCTTGGAATCATATAGATAAGAGTGTGGAATTACTAGATGAGCTAAAAAGAACTAGGTGAAAAAGACAAATTGTGGTATGTAGGGAAAAGTATTGTAAATGCATGGGTTAGTCTTATTTTTTATTATATTTATTTCCTAATAAAACCTTGTATTTAAAACATAATTATCGACATTTATTTCACATATTAGAATTTTAAGAATATTTGTTTATATGGAAAAACAGCGTTTAAAAAACGACAATATTAGGGACGCCGGAGACCCGAATCGTATATGAATAAAATCTTGATACAGTACTAGTTTCACTGGAAATACCACCCGTCGTGAATGTGTTAAAAGAGAAAAGACCGATAAGTTGAGAAAAACAACCATAGTTTGTTCGAAATGCCAGAGTATGTATGAGGTAAGCACCAAGGTTAGTAGATATTAAGTTAACATCTACTAACAACTTAACATCTACTAACCTTGGGTAAGCACAGCATAAAGTCAAATGTTTGTGTATCCTGCGATGATGCCAATTTCACTGAAGTCAAAGACTCCGGGTAAATTATAAGCTATTTTTTTTAACTGTTTCAATATCGTCTAGGAATACTTTTTTTATTTCTAAAATTGTTACTTTTAAATTAGTTGTAATAAAGATTTTTTGATTAATATATGTGTGAACATTTATTGACCCTCCTTGATCCTTGCTGTTTCTAATAAAAGGGTTTAAAAAAAGCTAGATATTATCATTAGAATAGCTAGGTTACTACACAAGTAATGCTTTGTTCATTTACAAATAAGGAAAAGTGTAACTTGTCTCTTCTTATCTGTCATCTTAAATTTAATCGATTTACAAAAGTATGGAGAAATGTAAGAAGAATAATACGATTAAAATATATCCAGTTCTAGCAAAAATATGTCTGAAGATCGGTCAGTGTACATTTTTTCTAATGTTCTTTCGAATATAATTTATTATATTTATCACATTTGAAAAAATTTCTATAACATCATAAGTATGAGTTTTCTACTACACTGTATACATAAAATCTTTTAAATATACAAAAAACAAGAAATAAAATAATTACATTTAATTGCTCTTCTAATCTTGTTTTTTTATTAATAGAAAATGGAAGAACAAGTTGATTGCAAAAGGGCTCGAACTATAGGAATTTCTAACTTTGGCATTGAACAAATGGAGAGAATAATGAAAAACTCAAGAATAAAGCCAGCCAATACGCAAGTGGAACTTCACCTCTACTTCCAACAAAAGGAATTACGAGAATATTGTCGGAAAAACAATATTGTCGTAGTTTCCTACTCTTCACTCGGATCTCCAGGAGCACCAGACTATTTTAAAAAGATAGGAAGGTATTTTAAACCATTAAGTATGTTTTCTTAAACTATAAATAGATTCTTAAATATCTCTCCAAATAGATTTGCAAAGATAATATTAAATAATTAATAAACAATGTTAACTGATTATTCTTAACTAACCAATAATTGCAGATTGATAAAATAAAAGTGCTTCTGCTTAGACAATCTTATTCACAAATTGATTCTGTGTGGCATTTCACACTTTTAAAATTTTAATTTTAAATTTAGAAAAATATATCGGAGAAAGACTTATCTATTCCAAAATTCTCCAATTAAAATATCACAAACAATCCTGTTAAAAACTAGAGCAAATCTTTTTTGAGCATCTGACCAATAACTGCTGCAACTAAGATTTGTAATACTTCTATGAATGCAAAAAGAAAGCGTTTGGGTGCCATTTATATTAACTATACTTCATCTAATTTATTTACCGTTGCACGTCATCCGCGTCATAGCTCGTGAGGTCACATGATATTAACACGAAATATTTAGGCGGTAGGTGTGTTTTTTTAGAATCACTTTGCCGAGTACACTGGCTTACAATCACTAGACATATTTTATTATATACTCGTAGAAATAATATTTAAAGATTTCTATTAATGGTAACTTAAAGAAATACACAACAATATGTTTCATTTAATTTGTATAAATGCATTATAAAGCGTTTTTATGAAGAACATTTGTTCGGAACACACTATAACTGTAATCTAAAGAAGGCGATATTTTGGCATAAATTGGTAACACTTACTTGACAGTTGCGGTGTTGTCACTTTAGTTTTGTTTTTATTATTTACTATTAATTAAACTATTTTGTTTTTTAAATAAGCGGCTCAAATTGTTTTTAACAAGATTATTTTTTAACTCTTGTTTTGTTTCTATTTATTTACATTAAATATTAATTTGTTTTGTTGCATAATCCACTTTTGCAATAATTATGTGACCTATTTGATTTAAAATGGATTCAGGATTTTTTTATATACTTTGGCAACTATGTTAATTTCGATCTATGTCAATGATAATGACGTGCAACAATAAGTAAATTAGATGGACTGTATATTAAAAATACTGTAAACGCGACATACGAAGAACCAGGAGCGATTAATTACAGGGACACGATCCGTCAACTATGCATGTGCGAGACGACTGCGTTCGAAATATTTCGAACCTTCAAATGAAATTGTTAAACATTAAACCATAAGGTTTATATTTGAGGCATGTCATATCAAAATTACCAAACTCCAGTTTTTATTAAAATTGAGATTTTCTTTAAATGATAAAATTGAGAAGCGATTGTATTGCGTTCTATTTTAAGAAAGCTGCAGACACAGTTATAAAATCTATAAGTTCGTTACATTTTAAAATCAGTGGCAAAAGGTTTTATATAGGAAAGAGTTCCACAAATTTTTAGTCGCAGTATTTTAAACACGTCTTAGAACGAGACAAATTTGGAAAACATCCACCTGAAGACAACGATTTATGCCAATCTATACAAGATTTACCAGAATATGTCATTTAAATTTAGTTCATAAATAATTTGTTAACTTTCAACAGCAATAAATCAATTTACCTTTAAAATAATATATAATAATTTATTATAATCCTTATCGTCACTCATAAACTTATATTATGTTAAATATTTTAAATTATCTGGTGCAAAGTTTAAAATCTCCATATGCTACTACAACAAAATAAACAATCTTCGATGGTTCATATCAAAGTCGTCAATATCCACTGGATTAATGTGATTTTCTTTCTTATTACTGAGAGTATAAGTTATTTATTCTCTATATTTTAGTTATGAATGTAACAACAACTATGTACATGTAGAAATTAATATTTTAAAATTTCCGATTTCTATGATTAAAACGTTTTTACAAATTTGCTCAGATTATTTTAGGCGGGAGATTGTCACTTTTTATGTCATTGTCATTGTAAAGAATGCACATGCGCAGTTGACGGATCGGGTCCCTGTAATTAATCGCTCCTCGAAGATCCAACCTCGCCCATTTGACGTGGGGTGATTCTAACCGAAGAGGTGGGCAGAGGCCTGATCATGTTTTTATATAATTAAACGACATATCAGAATAAATAACTTGAAATAAGTAATTTATATTGTGTTTATATAAGATTAAGCCACAATTGTTGTAATAAAAATTTCATTTGAACTAAAACGACGACTAAAATGAAGATAATTTAAAAATTGTGTGAAAAGAGGATTACCTCCAAAGTTATTGATTTAGTGGGCCACGGTGTTGCAGGCCACAGCCTGCAACACGTATTTTTCTGCATTATTTATACGAGCATTATGTTAAAATATTGATATCAACCAAACAAAATTTAAATATTAGCGCCATATGCCATTTGCAGGAAGCTAAGATTGGTACAATGTAAACTGTTGATTGTATTCACTTTTGGAACAAAGTAAAATTAGTCTCAGCTGTATACTCAACTGATTCGTTTCATTTATAGTTATTTTTTAGGCCATGAAAATTACAATGATTTGGCTTTCGCAGTGCAAAATTATCTTGTTCTAGATGGTTGGTCCACATGTTTAGACGGAACTGAAACCGAAGTAGACAAACAAGAAACAGCTAAAGCCAAGTTAGTTCTTTTGCTTGATCCATCGTTATATATACATATAAAACAAGCAAAAACCGCGAAAGAAATTTGCGACACTTTAAAAAAGTTTGGTGACTCGGGGTACGTGAGAAAAATAAGTTTATTGAGAAGTCTAATTTCAATGCGATTGGAGGATTACAGATTAATGGCAAGTTATGTGAAACAAATAGTTGAAAAATGATAAAAATTGAGTGGAACTGGTTTTAAAATTGACGATGAGGGGAACGTTCGCTACTTTTGGCGGAATTACCTGATCGATTTTCACCAATGATAATGGTGATCGAACATTCGGAAATTGTGATTTCTACCGATTTAATCAAAAGAAAGCTGTTCGACATGGAAAGTGATGTTGAAGACTGGTAATACGTTTGCAAGTTATAGTGTTAATAGAACCAAAACGAATCACAACAGGCGGTTTGAAAATTGCACCAATTATAGAAGTAGTGATGATGGCGTAAATGACAAGAAAGACAGAGATCTGTCGAAAATCAGATATTACCATTGTAAACAAATCGGTCGCGATAACATTAAATGTCCGAAGTTAAGAACATCCGAAAAACATGGGCCTATCACGCCACGTTTCTCAATGGAGATTTAAAAAACCGAGTAGTATGTGGACTCGAGAGCTAGTGTTTATTTAACTTCAAATAAAAACGGGATTAATATTAAAAGAGTAAGTAATACACGTGACATTAAAGTTTCTAACAAAAACACAGCCAAAGTAGATCTGAAGTAAAACATTTTATCTGTCAGCAAAGTAATAGAGAATGGGAATTGAGTTAAATTTGAAAATCATTGTTTGAAGACATTTAACAAAAATTCTGAACTAATCGCAAACGTTGACTTGATAAATGGTATGTACAAATTGAATATTAAGGTTAATAAACATTTTGAAAATTGTTTATTTGTTAATGTCGAAACATGGCGTAGGAGATTTAGCCATATAAACAGTGTTTAAATAAAATAAAAGATGGAATAGTAGATGGATTGAATGTGACTGGGGAAATTGATATTAAAAAACAAAACTGTATAGTTTGTTGTGAAGGCAGACAAACACGATTACCCTTTTCACAGCAAATTGACAGAGCCAATAGTTTATTAGAGATTGTATACACTGATATATATGGACCTATGGAGAACAGATCATTAGGTGGCTCCAAATATTTTGGTTTGGTTACTTTCCAAAACGATTTTAGTTAAATGGTCTTCATTTAATTTTTTAAAACAAAAAGTGAAGTTTTTCATTGTTTTAAGAATTTTAAAGGTATGGCTGAAAACCAGAAGGGTATTCATATAAAAACTCTGCGAAGTGATATTGGTGAGAAATTTTGTTTAAAAGAATTTGAAAGATATGAGTACAAGTGTAAATGGTATTATAAAGGGTGTTTTTTAGAGGTATAGACATGTAAATTGGTAACACTTTTTGAACTGTTTAAGTGATTTATGTTAAGTTTGGTTTGGCATTTTATCATGAATAGACTTGATGCCTGAATAACGCAAATTGTACAAATTTATTTTGAAAATTGTGGTACTGTTTGAAATGCGTATCGCGCACTACGTCCATTATATGATCAACATAATAGTTCATCAGAGCAAGTAATTCGATTAATTATGGAACGTTTCTACATCACGTTTACTCTAAATGATAATATGCATCCACGGACACATCGAACAGTGCGTACAGAAGAAGTTGTTTCTGCTGTAAAGCGTAGCATACAGGAAGACCCGAATCAGTATATCTGCCATCGTGCACACCATTTGGATACTGTTTATTCACTTTATGGAGGATTTTGCGGAAAGATCTTGCTTTTCGTGGTTACAAAATTCAACTCATACAAGAATTGAAGGTACATCATAACCTAGCATGGCGTAGATTCGTATATGCGGTGAGTTGGTCTAAAACGAGATTGACGTGGATTGCGATTTTTATAAGCGAATTTTGTTTACCGATAAAGCTCACTTTGGTTTGAATAGCTACGTCAACAAACAAAACTGCCCTATTGGAATTAAGATAATCCTCAAATGTATGTAGAGAAACCATAAAATCCAGAAAAACTGACTGTTTGGTGTGCTTTGTGATCTGGTGGAATCATTGGACCATACTTATTCAAAAACAATGCTGGCCAGAACGTTACAGTCAATGGTGACCGCTATAGAGCCATGATTACTTCCTTTTTCATTCCTCAATTAAACAACCACGCTGTACAGGAGTTGTCGTTTCAATAAGACGGTACAACAAGTCACATAGCTCCACACGGTGCCACAATTGATTTAGAGAAGAAAACGTTTGTTAACCGTATAGTTTCACGTTTCGCACCGTTAATTGGCCTCCAAGATCATCATCACCATCATCATTTTGGCTTTACAACCCTGTTTGGGTTCTAGCCTCCCCAAGAATTTTTTTCCAGTCGTCCCTATCCATCGCCTTCCTCCGCCAAGCACGTATTTCCATATTTCTCATATCTTGATCTAAGTTATCTAGAAATCTTGTTCTGGGTCTCCCTTTTCTTCTTTGACCAATAGGTCTTTCAAGGAACGTTTTTCTAGCTAACTCGGTTTGCCCCATCCGCATTACATGGCCTACTTACCTCAGACGTCTTATCTTAATGTGTTTTACGATATCTGGTTCCTGGTATATTCTATAGAGTACGAGGTTGTATCGTCTTCTCCAGACATCATTTTCATTTACCGCTCCATAGATTCGCCTTAGTATTTTTCTTTCGAAACATACTAACATGTTTTCATTGCTTTTTGTTAAAGTCCAGGTTTCTGAACCATATTTGTGGTTGCGTACCTATTTTCATGTATTTCGTTTTATTGGTGTTGTAACGATGAGTCCAAGCCATCACCGTTAAACCAGCGTGCGCGCGAACCAACCCATGAAGTAGGAGTGTATCGACACTAGAAAGGGCAAAGCTCCGCTATATAAACGGCAACATTTCCTCACAGAGACAGAATCGACAGGTGTTGACTGAAGGTTCTCTCTTCCCTACCCCGGCTTGCGGACGTGTTGAGTTCACAAGCTGTTTCCTTTTCTTTTACCGTCTTTACCCGAAAAGCGTGTTGAGCTTTTCACTACCCGTACTCTGAAACAGTCGTGTTGAGATTGTCGAGGAGTGTCCTATTAACCCGAATCACTTAAGGGACGTGTTGAGTTCCTTTCCTTTCTTTATACCTATCGTCCGCTGTTATTAAAACCGTAAAATTTCAAATACACATTCGCTTGCCGATAAGACTGGTTCCATATGACAAGGTCAAACTTAATTTGAATAAATAGGCCAGGTACTGAGAAGACTAAACCAAATTGTAAATATGTATATAAGATTTTTGTCAATTTAATTTAAGGAAGGCAATAAAGTTTATTTTTATTTTGAACTCTGTCTCTGACTGTCTAAAAGCTACCCGGATAGTGACTCCCACGAGAGGACGTCACAAATGGCGCCCGAGCAGAAAAATACGTTTTAAACAATAATACCGACCGAATTCCGAATTTTATTTTCATGAGACAGTACTACGTTTCAAATTTTAATCAAAGACAGGGTGATTCACAGTTCAAAAATGACAGACGCTCCGGAAACGTCGAAGGTTAGTTGGGTGTACCTATTAAAGAAAGACGAACTTATAGCCGAATTAACAAACAGAGAACAGCCGACGGAAGGGAATTTCAGCGAGCTAAGAGCGAGATTAGTTGCGATCATCAAGGCAGAGGAAATAGAAGAAAACCAGATGGAAGACAGACAAAGAAAGATGGAAATAGTACGCAAATGGGGGTTACACTTTGACGGCTCAAGTGACCCGATAGAATTCATAGAACGGTTGAAAGAACTCCAGACAGCTTACGGCCTACAAGACACCCACGTTTTACAAGCTCTACCAGGAACATTAAACGGGAAAGCATTACTATGGTACAGAAACAATAATAAATATTGGAACGAATTAAAAGACTTCGAACAAGATTTCTGCAATTTCTTCGTTTCCTCCGTTCTCACACAATCTCTGGAAGCTCAAATCCGGAACCGACTCCAACGAAACAACGAAGGTGTAAAAGACTACATCATTGATATTCAAACAATGATCAGAAGACATGGTGAATTCAATCACCAAGAAGAACTAAACAGGATATACACCAATATGAACCCGAAATACAAGTTGTATATAAAGAGGCAAGACGTATCGTCAACACAGGACATCATCAGACTAGCGGAAGAATATGATATGGTCCAAAAAGAAATATACAACAGAAACAATACACGGTGTGACTGGACACAGGCAAATAGTCATAATAACAAAATACAGAATTTCGACAGACAGACTTGTTGTTGGAGATGCGGCCGCAGAGGCCACAACAGAAGAAACTGCAGAGCTATCGCTGTACTCTTCTGCAGCCATTGCGGAACCCGAGGAACAACTTCCAATAACTGCCAATGTAGAAGCCGACCGGAAAACTCCAACAGGACTGGACAAGAAGGAGGCAACCCAGTCAGCATTTAGAGTCCTCCCTAACAACCTCCAGCTACGCACACTATACAGATCAACGACCCCACACAACGATAACGTTCAGCAACGGTAAAAAGTTAAGAGCACTAATAGACACAGGAGCCCAAAATTCGTTTATAGGACAAAAAGGTAAAAAAATATTGGAACAATGTGGAACAAAAAGCGACAGAAAAGCTTTAAAGATCACGCTGGCAGATGGAAAAACCAGCAACATAGAAATCTGTTTTACAGCAAAATGTTCCATAGACAACGTTTGGAGAAAAGCCAAGCTACATTTTTTACCAAACCTAGCTTCAGAAGTAGTACTGGGAATGCATGAAATAACAAGATGGGGCCTTGATTTATCAAACATCTTAAATAGAAATCGCGTAAGAAGGAGAGAACAATACCCAACCAGGACAGAACACGGATCCAGATCGTACAATGCAGATAATAACCGAATACCGACCAATTCCAGGGTCAACGAAACACCAACCGCAAGATATCCGCTCCAACAGAGAAGCAAAAGATATAACAAAACGACCTACCGACTACCGACCGATACCGCGGTCGAAGACCAGACCGAAAATATACCGACTACCGACCGATACCGCGGTCGACAACCAGACCGAAGATATACCGAACTACCGACCGATACCGCGGCCGACGACCAGACCGAAGATATTTCGTCATACATACCGGAATTCACGAACAGTCCAATACGAGAGCAGCTCGACATCAGTACTACACTAAACAATACCGAAAAAAAACAATTACAGGAATTGTTACTAACAGAATTGGAGAAATTTAAACAAATTAAAGGAACAACACATCTAACCGAACATACAATAAAACTCAAACATAATACACCGATCAAACAAAGATACAGGCCCCGAAACCCGGCAATGCAGAAGATTATAAACGATGAGATAGATAAGATGCTAGAAGAGAACGTGATAGAAAAATCCAATAGCCCGTACAGTTCCCCCATCGTCCTAGTAAAAAAGAAGGATAACAACGGATACAGATTTTGCATCGATTTTAGGAAAATCAACGACATCTCAGAAAAAGATGCCTACCCATTACCGTACATCAATCATATCCTAGAAAAGTTAAAATCTGCAAAATATTTTACCACGTTAGATCTAAAAAATGGATATTGGCAAGTACCACTTTCCGAAGCAAGCAAACCCTTGACCGCTTTCATAGCACCAGGAAAAGGACTATTCCAGTTCAAAGTACTTCCATTCGGATTACACGCCGCCTCCACTACTTTTCAACGTTTACTGGATACAGTAATCAGCCCAGAAATGGAACCACATGCATTCGCCTATTTAGACGACATAATAGTACTGGGGAAAACGTTCGAGGAACATATGGAAAACTTAAAAGAAGTACTTCACAGACTACAGCAGGCCAAACTACGAATTAATATAGACAAATGTAAATTCTGCAAAGAAGAAATAAATTATTTAGGCCATGTAGTAAACAAAACGGGAATAAAAGTGGACGACAACAAGACAAAAGCTATAGTCGAATATCCCGCACCAAAAACCGTTAAACAACTACGCCGATTTTTGGGCATCATCTCATGGTATAGGAGATTTATAAAAGATTTTTCACGAACTGCAGCCCCTTTAACAAAGCTACTAAAGAAAAAACAACATTGGACTTGGGACAGAGACCAAGAGGAAGCATTTAACAAAATAAAATTACTACTGACACAAGCTCCAATACTGATCTGCCCGGACTTCCAGAAAAGATTTTTTTTACAATCTGACGCTTCGAACCACGGTTTAGGAGTAGCTTTAGTACAAACAAACGACGAAGGACAGGAACAAGTCATCGCTTACGCAAGTCGAACCCTAACAACTGCCGAAAAAAATTACAGCGTTACAGAAAAAGAACTACTAGCGATCATCTTCGGTATAGAAAAGATGAAACCCTACATCGAAGGATACCCATTTTCAATTATCACAGATCATCAAAGTCTACGATACTTACAAACAATGGAAAACCCTACAGGTAGAATAGCTAGATGGGCAATGCTGCTGCAACAATTTGACTTCGATGTCATTTACAGAAAGGGCTCCCAGAACGTCCTGGCCGACGCGCTCTCTAGAGAACCAGTAGATCTGGTTTGCATAATAAACGTAGAAGATGTAGAACCCGACGAATGGTACAATAAAGCTTTAAATAAAATCCAGACAAATAACAAAAAAACTATTTCCAGACTACTCTATCAAAGATGGACTTCTCTATCGACACTTCTGGGACAAATACGATTTAAAAGAGACAGAAGTATCCAACCCCTAGAAACTATGCATCCCAAACCACAAGAGACAACAACTCCTGGCAGAAAACCACGAGCAACCGACCGCAGGACATCTAGGAATAGCCAAAACAATAACCCGCCTAGCTAGAAAATACTACTGGCCAGGGATGTTTAAAGACGCCGCAAAGTTCGTCAGGAACTGCAAGAACTGTCAGCAATTTAAGCCGCAACAAAGCTTAACTCCAGGCCGCATGCAATCTACACAAATTCCGCCACATCCATGGCACACCGTTTCAACCGACATCATAGGACCCCTTCCAACATCCAGCAAAGGAAACAAATATATAATGACATTCCAAGACACCTTTTCAAAATGGGTCGAAGCCATACCGATCAGAACAGCAACGGCAAAATCAGTCTGTCAGAACTTAAAAGATAAAATCATTATGAGATTCGGATCACCCAAAGAACTAATATCAGACAACGCAAGAACATACGATAACAGGGAAGTACGAAAGTTGCTAGACGAATTCCAGATTTCTAAAAGAAACATTCCGCCATATTTTCCCCAGAATAATCCAGTAGAAAGAACAAACAGAGTAATCAAAACAATGATAGCTCAGTTCTGCGATAATAACCATAAGAAATGGGACACGAGCCTTCCAGAACTACTATTCGCATATAATACAGCTAAACACGATTCAACGGGTTTCTCCCCAGCCTTCCTGAACTTTGGACACGAACTAGAAATTCCAAGTAAAGTCGTAAACACCCCAAACGACGCACAACATACCGATCAAAACATAAAATGGCATAAACTACGAGAAACATTCGAACTAGTACGTACAAACCTGGCAAAAGCTTTTACAACTCAAAGCCATTACTACAACTTACGACGAAGAGAGTGGAAACCCACAATAAACGACAAAGTCATGAAAAGGGAATACCAACTCTCAAATGCCGCCAAAAATTTTAACGCCAAATTAGCACCGAAATTTTCAGGCCCATATACTATAACAAAAGTGTGTTCTAATGTAATATTCAAATTAAAACACGACGATAAAAACCATACAATAACAGCTCATATCAAAGACCTAAAACCCGCATTTACCGATTTCCCTACTCCTTAATCAGTCCAAGCACTTACAGTCAACACCAAGTAGTGACAGTATATTTTTATTTATATAAACATTTTTGTATTTTGAGAACGATTTCCGAAGTGGAAATTGAAACGTCAATAAACGTATTTAACCTTTAATTGTGGCTTATTCCCAGTTAAATAGTAATTAATTTAAAATGCCACAAGAAAATAGCTTCAGAACAACTATTTCGTTAAAGACTATAATGTGTAAATACATACCAAAAATAGATCATAGCTCTAGTGATAAGATTTTATAATAAATTTTGTGGAAATTTCGAAAACAAAGTTTTCAGTGTTTTATTGTTACAAAAGGCTATAAAAAAAAACAAATAAATTTGCAGAAAACTTATTGATGCTACCCGGCTGTCGCGGAAGTTACGCTAAAACGTCTATTGACATGACCTGACCAGGTTTTAATTTTGTTAAGATTCTCTTAAACCAGCGCTCAAATACTACGGAAGTCATTTCTTCATAATAATCTCCTGTTTTTCTTGACTCATATTAAAGCAAACCATTATCAAGGAACCCTGTATCACTTCCTATATGGATAATGATTAAACGTCGTCCCTTTCCTGATGGAGCTTTTATTCCTGTAAAGCAGCCTTCTATAAATGCTTCGCGTTTACCTTTGACATTTAAATCTTGCCAATCTTTTCCAACTGTATGACCTTCGTTAATCCAGGTTTCATCCAATTAATATGTTTTCCGTTCAATGCTGCGAAGTGTGCGTATTTCTTTAAAATATTTTCTTCTCCACACAATAATTTCTTTTTTTTTTTTTTTTCTAATAACACACTTTTTCTGTTTTTACATATCGAAAGTTCATTTCGCGCATAGTTCTGATTAATACTCCACGAGATATCTTGGGTAAAAAGTAATTGTTTTCGAGTCCTTGAGAAATTTTTTCAGTGTTGGAATTTTACTCCGAAAATAAAATGTCTTGTCTCGTCATCCAAAACAATGTTTTTTCTACCTCTAGTTTTACATTTTACTTGCTTTTTATTTTCCGATGTATTTTTAGGCACATGATAAATACAGCTAATGGATACTTTTGTTAAACTGCTACAAATATTGACCGCTTGACCAATATTTGATGCAATTTTTCTGCATCATGCAGTTCAAGTTCCTCATATCGTACGTATCACTACCTTCTCTTCTGACGTTAACATTTTGCTGTCTTCTTTTGGAACATCTCGGTTGTTCGTCCATTATATTTTAACAATCACAGAATATAATTAAAAATTTACTATAAAACGACAAATTCCAATAACACTAGGATTATCACCACAAACTTCAACCACAAAAAATATAATCACAAAAGGGTATTACCGCTACGATGCTTTACAAATTCAAAAGTTGCCAAGTTTTTGAAACGGAAAGGGAATGAAATGTAACATATCAATTTTTATTTTATAAACTTAAATATGTAACAAAACTGAACATGTAAATAAAATTTATTTCAATACAATTTTCTGCTCAATTTTTACTATTACAAAAACTCATTTTTTTTTTGGAATTTTTATGTCGGTAATAATCGCTGCGTCGAAGAATTCAAGTTTGTATGACCATAACTGCTACTTGTGAACAAGAATTGGCCACACTGTACGGCATCTTGTGGTTACGTCTGCTATAGAGAAGCACAAATAAATGTACTAATTATACATTCTATGATTTCTGATGAGAAAACGTAAATTAAATGGGTAGTTTTCGGAGGCCGCTACGTACATTTAAATTTAAGGACATTCGGCGTTTAAACGATGAAATCACTTTTCCAAATAGTGGAATTTTACTATAGGTATGTATTTGGACAGAAAATTAAACTGGACGAAGCATATATTTACTAAGCGATAACAACTGAGTCATAAGTTGAGAAACATGTATTGGTTGTTAGAAAATCAAAACTATCGACTAAAAATAAAACAATAATCTATAAATCCATCCTGAAACCAATTTGTACTTATCGACTAAAATTATGGGGAACCACCGCACACTCCAATATTGAAATAATACAAAGATTTCAATTTAAAATATTAAGAAGAATACTCGAAGTTCCAAGGTCCATAACCAGTGAAGCCATCCATCAAGACGCCGGGCTAACATACGCATTGGCGCCACTAGGGTTATTTTCAGAGCGGTGCATCAGCTTTTTAGGGAGGTACATAGATAAAATATAGAACTATACATGTATAACTATCAACCTCTTTCCGGACAGGGGAGTACAATTGCAACATCTTGCACCCCGCTGACAGCGCCCATGAGCGTACGTTAAAGATGATACCAATAAGTGCGCAAAAAAACATATCTAGAAACTTAAAGTGCCTCTGAAGAATGTGTTCGCAAAAGTTTAGTGATTACGTGAAATGAAAAGTTCGGTTTAGTTAATTGATTAATATTAAATGTATATTAGCCCACTCTGGTTAAAAAAAAGGTCGAAAAATTTTTCGCAGATATCTGAAGCTTTTAATACATATGTGGGGGTTACTAGATGACGAATAGATGAAAAAGTACTTGTATTTTTACCTTTCGTTTTTTTGGCAATAATTTATGGTCACAATTTGAAGTTTTTCCCCTTATATCGTACATAAACAATATTTATATCACTTTTTTAAATCAAGAATATCTTTTTTTCCCGTTTTTTAAATTAAAATTGATAAATAATTTACAAAGATATTTGCAAAAAGCAGTTTTTTACACTAATTTATAAATTTTATTAATTTTTTTATTAACAAAATAAAATGTTATTAATACATTTGAACATTGAGGAATTACTGTCTTTTAAATTTGTGCGAAATTTCTCCCCGATCGGTCAAATAGTTTTAAAGTTATTTAATTTATTTATCCCTGAGGCTAAATATTTAAACTATTGAACTTGCTCTATGCAGTAGGTTGCGCTGTAGGCTTGTAATTGTTTTATTTTAAAACAATTTGCAAATATTCAAGACAAAAAAATCAAAAATATATCAGTTCTAACGTGTCTTCTATTTTTTTGTTTATTTACTTTGCGCCTTTTACTGTAAACACTATGTATAATTTTTAAATAATTATTTGTGTTACTACTGTTTCAGAACGGTGCCTGTTCCAAATATTCTGGGAGATCCAGTAGTATGCGCTGTTGCTAAAAAATACAAAAGAACACCCTCACAGATTATTCTGAGTTATTTAACTCAAAATGACATTGTAGTAATTCCTAAAACCGTAAAACCAGAGAGACTTCAAGAAAACTTTGATATTTTGGATATCATTTTGGATTCAGATGACTTAACCGCTTTAGAAAACTTGGACAAAGGTACAGCGGGAAGAATATTTGATATGACACACATTAATCCAAAGTAAGCTATTTTTATTAATACAGTAAACTTTATATTAAAAGTCTAAATCATAATTTATAGTTTAAATGACAGAAAAAAATTTAGAAATACGAGGCCAGCTTTGTTTTGCCTTTTAAATAATATATGTTTCTATAAGGGGTCATAAGAATTACTAAATATTTTACAAGTATTAATGCTAAACAGCAGTACGTTTAACTCCTCTCTGCACGAGATTTTATAGATTTTCTATTCTTTTGCTGCACGTTACATAGATGGTCCACATATTGGGCCATTATGCAAGTAGCAATAGTTCTTATAAATGTCTAACTAAAAAAATGGTGTTTATTTCTGAAAAATTATTTAAATGAATTAATATTACTTTTGTGGTATTGGGGTACATGCCCAATGATATCTCAGGGGTTTGGCTTTTGTACTCCAAAATGCACATCTTCTACGAGTTGATCTAACTTTTGTTTTTTTTTTCTCCTGAGGGTGAAAATTTTCTAAACACAGTACCAGGTTAACCTATCCCTACGGATGGCTGGCGTGTGTTGGATACATGGTAGGGGAGTAAATCCGAACCACTTTCCTGCTATAAGAAGGTCCTGCAAACGAATGCCTTCCTTTTATCCTATTAACCAACTAAAATCACACTCTTCCACTTGTGCGCAGTTGACTGTGGCACGTACCGTACTCCAAAAGTGGGATGGCCACTGTAAGGCTGACACTTTCGGAGCACTTGCTTCTCTTATCTATATCTTATCTCTGTCGTTAGTCCGGCTGCTGTTTTTTTCTACTTATTTCTTCTTAATGACTACTTGGTTATAATTGTGTACACTATTCCATCCCTCCTTACTTTCCGTCATCTTCGCTATCATCTCTCTCACAATTACAGGGTTCATACATATTTCTCTATACATTCTGTTTCTCTACACTGTCCATCTATTACACTCCAGTATTGTATAAGTAACAATGTCGCAGTATTCGCAGTATAGGTATTTGTCTGTATCTGTTTTTCTGAACCTATAAAGATACACCCTAAAACACCCGTGTCCTGTGAGCACTTGCTTGAAGAAGTAATCGAGTCGCCTGGATTCAGAGAGTCCCTTAAGCTCGGGATCGGCAGCTTAGACCACTGGACAACATCTTCCGTGCTGTTTCACCCTTGCTACCATCTTTCATTTATCTTTCCCTTTCTTCTTTTCTTATGGAGATGTCTCCTTTCTGCTGCTAACACATGCAAATGAAAGCAACCCGTGATATTCCACAAGGCTGCCACAAATACAGTCCTGTAGCTATAGGCTTCTCAAGGTCTATAAATATCCAATGTAGCTCTCTTTTCTTCGATGTCTCCCTCCTTAACAATAGCTCTACGGTTCTCTTCCAAATTTTCATTGTGAGCGACATTAACTTTATCCCTCTATAGTTTTTACAGTCCTGAATATACCCTTTATCTTTATACAATGATACCATCATACACTCTCTCTCTCCATGTATTGGGCATCCTTTCTTCCTCATATATCCTACTCATCATTTGCCACAAAATATTAACTCAATTTTCCTAGAGCCTTCCAAACTTTCATAGGTATTCCATCAGGTCCTACTGTCTTACCATTCTTCATCCTATTAACCGTCTCGGCAACTTCACCTCTCGCTATCCTCGATACTACATTCTCATTTGGGATCCTACATCCTCTGTCACTCCTGTGATATTCTTCACTTAGCAACTTTCTAAAGTGCTCATACCATCTTTTCTTTATTTTAACACCGGTTCTTAACACTTTTCCATCCGCACTCTTAATCTGCCCCACGTAGGTCGTCCTTTGATAACAGCAATGCTGTACACCCTTTTCATCCCCTCAGGTGTTTCCAATTCTTCATACAGCTGTACAGACAATATTTTCTTAGCAGTAGCTACAGCACACTTTGCTTCCTTGTATATGTTTTTATCTTCCTCTCTTTTAGACCTTTCATACCTCTTTTTAGTCTCGTTCTTTTCTCTAACCATCTGTTGTACTTCATCGTTTACCACCAAGTTTCTTTGTCTCTGGGAAGCCCTTTACATGGGGTAAAGGGCCCCCTAGCACTTCTTCGTTCACTAGCATCCCAACTTTACTGTTGGCTTCCCACCAGTCATTTACAGTATCTTTTTCCTCAAACTCTTGCAGCACTCTACTCTTAAAGATTATTGCCAAATCCTTATCCTTTAACTTTCACCGATTTACTTTCTGGTATCCTACTTGCTTCCACTATCACCGGTCGGTGTTGACTAGCTACATACTCACCCTTTATCACTTTACATTTACAAACGCCTTTTAGCTGATTTCTTCTACACAGCACAAAATCTATCTGATTTTCTTTTCCCCGCTACTATAGGTATTAATGTCTTCAGTCTTCAGTTTTCATAAAGAACGTATTAACTCTAACTATCTTGAAACCTTCATGAACTCTTTCTATTTCCTCCAATACCTCCAATAGAACACTTTTCATCTACAGAAATCTCGAGCATCTCGCAATCGAGGGCCCTCCAAAATTCTCGCTTTTCCTGTTCTTCACACCCTACCTTTGGGGCGTAGGCACATATGATGTTCACGTTGGTATTGTCTGTATTCAGCTGGACACTCATTATTTTATCACTTCTTCAGATTACCCTTGCAAGATGTTCCTTTCATTTGTTGTTCAAAATAATACCTACCTACTTTATTTTTGCCGTGACTGTTCGAACTACTATATATTAACTTGCATCCATCTCCAAGATCTCTCGACTTTTTATCTTTCCAACAAGTTTTATGCACACAAAGTACACGAATCCTTCTTCTCTGCATGAAATCAACGAGTTCTCTTCCTTAATCTGTTATGCTTCTGACGTTGAGAGCTGTAAATCTCAAGACTAGCTTCTTTGGTCCCTTCCGTCCTCTAAGGGAAAGCCCTAGCTCACTTTTCGCAAGGGTCAGGCGAGGCCGCAACTGCGCGTCGCTGACGGGGAATGCACACTTTCCAACAAGTTTTCTGCACACAAAGTACACGAATCCTTCTTCTCTGCATGAAATCAACGAGTTCTCTTCCTTAATCTGTTATGCTTCCGACGTTGAGAGCTGTAAATCTCAAGACTAGCTTCTTTGCTCCCTTCTGTCCTCTAAGGGGAATCCCTAGCTCACTTTTCGCAAGGGCCAGGCGAGGCCGCAACTGCGCGTCGCTGACGGGGAATGCACAAGCCTCTAAACTACTTTTTATATTCCTTCTTTTCATAGTTTTAGCGAGGTTTTACTGTGTTATGCCCTTCCTGACGCAAACCCTTCTCTTTTATAAGGTCTTGGGACCGGCACTGATAGTTGCAGAGCTACTTAATTCACCCAGCAACTAGCGGAATTCTTTTAATAGACATTCTCGTACTTTCTCTTTAAATCCCAATGTAATTATAGATTTTAATTATGCACAATAAATATAAAACGAACAACTGTACGTTTAGTAACGTAATTTTCTTTTTCAGGATAAAGGAGCACGTCCACTACCCCTTTGAAAAATAAAGAAAATCACAGCTTGTAATTGTTTATTATGTTTAGTAAACTATTTATGAGGAAATAAATAAAACTTTTAACGTAAGTTTGTTTACAATTTTTACAATTGTTCAGTTGTAGCCACAAAAAACCTCTATAAATGAATGAGCATCACCCAAACATACGCCTCGTACTGTATTACTTATCCATTGGTAGTCCTGATCTTCTCTACTCTACTCGATCTACTCGCGTATTTCAGTTTTAAGTCAAATATTCATCCATCCATTCTGTATTTTATACTTCCACTAATACGTTGGAAATTTTTATCTTTCTAATTAGTTTCTGTCTTCAATCACCTTCTTCTTCAAGTTCTTTTGGTACCTCATATATCTGGTATTAAAATATATGTTCTAGGTATGCAGTCTTTCTCATCTTGGTTAATGTTAACAGTTCTACATTTTTTTGCTATTTTTTAAAACTTCAAAGGTCAAGCAGTTTTTCAACAAGAATTGGCTCTATGGCCAAAATCATGATAAAATGTTGCAAGAAAAAAAACATACCGCAAGCTGAATGACCAAGAATTGAATGAATGAATGACCAATGAATGAATGAATGAATGACCAATTAAGGATGTGTGAGCCATAAAACATAAATTTCGTAAAATAGGTTGCACAACAAAAATACAACTGAGTTCAGATATGGTTTCAAGACCAATCAATACTGTAAATTGAAAATTGTAAAAAATACTTGTTGACTATGTCAAAACGTGTTAAAGAATTTATTAAGGCCAAGAATCGTGTAGGTAGCAAATGGGGTGCAAATCCACAGGACTTTAAGTCAACAGCCAACGCTTTTTGTTTCTCAGCAGGATAATGAGCCTGTCCCGTGTGGAATAAATCTAGGCACACCTAACAAGGTACCAGTACATAAAACGAAACATCTAGAATAGCTACCGGCTAGATAAAATCGATTCCTTTATTCCTACAGTTTTGGGCAGCTGGTTTCGTATCACCAGAAGACCGTAGATGTGTAGAACCAGTGGGCTTCAATAAAGAAAAAGATCTATGAGCAGCGTTAGCGTTGAGCTCCCCGAATTGTTCCTATATTGAATTGTTGAAATTGTTCCTGGACTGAAGAACGCAGCGAACTGCAGCAAACTGCATACACATCGGCGTTGACTATATAAAACAGAACCTCATTAACTGAGGTATAAACACAGAAAACGACGCACTCTGTAAATGAGACTTTGTCTATCACAGTGTACCCTCGATGATTTATGGCTCGCAAATACAAAAAGCAGTAAGTAAGGTCAATAAAGGATTTCCTATTAAAACAATTTAAACTGATTGCTCTTCTTTTTTTCTTTATAATCATCTCGTTAATTTCGTATTATCAGTTGTATCAACATTAATTTGCAGAAGTCTGTATGATCGGCTGTTCAAAATTATCTCATAGAGAGAGTTGCCAGATATGTTTGAGACTGGACCACATCTTATCTTTTTTATTCGCCGGTAAATATCACTGAAAATTACAAAAAAAAATCTTAGAATGTGCTGTTTTATATATTTCGCATTGTATGAAACTGCTTTTAATAAAGATTTGTTTAATGCATCTTTAAATTCAGTGCAAGTGACACATGTTGAAGAAAATGGACAATTCGATTTTTATAGTATCTATAGCCTGACGATTTCTTTCGTTAATCCATACATCTCTTCTTCTTGCATTTAGCGTCTTCTGTGGAGGTAGCTGATCATCTTGGCTATTTGCACTATCAAAACTTCTTCACGGAATAATTCGACCGATGTCATTTCGAATTATATATTTCACATGACGCTTAATATTCATTTCACAAAAGCGTTGGATACTGGAACAATACAGACAAACTACACAATCTTCAACAAATTTGGTGCTCTTTATTTTTTGAAAAAAACTGCTCCCTATATTAATGGAATTGCCTTTAAGTGAAGAAAAAGCATTTGGAAGTGAAGTCAGTTCTTCATAAATATATTCAGGTGGAGTATTCTGCTCGTTGGTGTAAATAGTGTTTGCATTCGCTGAGAAATGGTTACAGCACTTTCACAGTGTTTCTACTTTTTTGACGCAACGTAATGGCTTAATTCTTTTAGGTCATTATAAGCTGGAGTAATCCAATTTTTACACAATTTATAGTAGCTCTTTATATTGTTTTCGTCAAACTTATTTATCCAAGAAAATCGTGTTTGCCAATCAATATTATAATAGCAATTTCTTTTAATTATCTTAGGTGGAGTTTCACTGCTGCTAGATGCTTCTTCGTCTTCTACTTTGACATACCCACAATCACGACAGCAACCCTACTCTTAGACGAAACAACTAAATGGATTTTCTTGTATCATCTTAATAGTTTTCACTATTTTTGAAAGTCACATCAGAAGTTTAATTGTTTTATTATTACCAACATGAAAAGTAAATGACGGTTATGATATAAATAAAAATGAACTGAAGTATACAATCCTAACTTAACCATTACTTGTTTTTATATTTCTCGTATACAATCAAGAATTTTACTAATGCCAGCAGAAAGCTTGATATAATAACGACATTCAAAAGAATTGTTTGCGTTGTTCCTATTTAGAACGACTTTCTTTGAGCATAAATTTTACAGCGCATTTTTAAAGCAAATTTAACCATTTGGCGTACTTACATTATAAAAGGGCGTTCGCGTGCTTAAACTAATTGTGATACACTAGACTATACATTGCATTCTTTTAACTTGCCTATATAAAATTAGCCTCATTTATGCGTATAAAAGTGCTCAATTATAATGTATTATGATATAAAAAAGGGCTAATATAAATTTTAAGATCTGGAAAAAAATTTGTTTTGTTAAAAAAGTTTGTTTTATCATTGTGAATTATGAAAAGTCGCAATTAAATCAAATAAATTGACAAATCTGTGAAAGTGATTTATTCTGACAATTATAGAACCTTTAGCCACGTGCACACAAAGGTCGCGCGTTCTGAGTTCTTCGTTATTTGTTGTATAATACTTACGTTCTAATCTAATAACACACACTACCAGCGGTCAGAACTCGGTGGTCAGTGAGAACTCTTGCTGTCTGGCGTTCTATTCACAGGAAGACAAAGAACGCGAGAACTCTGCTTAGTCGGAAACAGAAAAATTATTTGATGTAGTTCTAGAAAAAAATTTATATACTGTTATGGATCAGTTTATCAATCAGAAATAGAATAAAGAGTTTTTTTATTATTTTAATATACCGCGGGCATATAAGTTAAAATACAACCCTGTACTTATTTGTAATAGTTAGAATAAGAGAAGACATTGTTCCGTGACGGGACCCGGACGAGTTTTTTCCTTGAAAGACTGAGTGATTAGTGAAAGGACAATGGAACCCGTATCATTATAGATTTAAGAATAAACTTGTAATTGTATTTTGCGGTGGGCATTTTTCGAAAGTAAATAAGAATTAGATTTAGATATGAGATAACAAGAATTTAGAAACTTATTTCTGTTGAAAAAGGCAAAATTGTTAATGGTTTCTGAAAAGTAATTTGAGTGAAAGTAGTTTATTTGTTTTAAATATTATGTTGGAAATTTTCTAAATCGAAAATTAGTGGGAAAGACGAATGCTTATGATTGGTTAAAAAGGAATGATGGGGAATGAGAGAGTTGAGAAGGTTTGTCTGGGGAGATTGAAAAGATTATTATGTTACCGGCAGACCAGAAGAGAAGACGTGTTTTCGTGTAGTCAATCTGAGTACCAGTGTTTTCGTTTGTTAGTGAAAAAGGTGGAAGCTGAGAGCAGATCAAAATCGAGAAGATTAATACCTCTTTTGAGTCTGCATAGTCCACGAGATATAATTGAGAAAGAAAGGAGAATTTGTGAATAAAGAGTACCGGTCAAAAGAGGCTTGGGCTTGTGGTTTCGGAGGAGTAGTTTGCTGGTATGCGGTTTGGTTCGATGCTGAGAACGGGAAAGATTTGATGGTAGCCGGACATAATCAATCAAGGAAGGAACTGTGGTTTGATCGAGAGGAGACATCATTGGTGAAAAAAATAAAGGCCAGTCAAATAATTTGAATGAAAGAAAATTTTAAGATATTCTAAAGATAAAATCAAATATAAGCATACGAACTAAGATTCCAAGTTTCAAAGAGTTATTTTTTTTGTGAATAAATTATATTTTTATATGGTCATTTTTTTTAGTAGATATTATTATAAAACAGATCAATAGATAGTTTGTAATTAAAATTAAATTTAGAGTATAGGAGTTTGTTGGGAAAGATAATTGCCCACAAAAGTTATTTATTAATATTCATCGTATTGCTTATTGAAAATAAATAATAATTTGTGTGCATATTTATGTTGTTTTAATGTTAGTTCCGTTTCCTGTTCTATCCCGATTATGAGCAACTAGGAGATACTGAACCCACTAGAAGAGATATATAAAGTAAACTGATTAAAGTAAAATTAAAAAGGCACCCTGAGAAGTTTTTAATAGTAATTGATTTGTATGACTCTGCATAAATTAGTGAATTAATTAATTAAATAATTGGATTAATTAAATTAGTGTTAATTAATAATAAAACATCATAAAGCAGATCACAACAATACATACATAATAAGAATGTAAGTAAAACGTAGTGACATGTCTCGCGAACG